>NC_092499.1:110715263-111019605 GCF_047511675.1 Marmota flaviventris | reverse complement strand
AGGCCTTCCGGGCTGGCGAGGCCTGGCCTCCATTGATAACAGTGCTCTGCCGAGCCCTTTCCCATACAGAGGCCTGTATTAAAAGTGGCTCTGGGTGGAAGCTGTGCCACTCACCTGCATGTGATGTTAGCCAGTCACCTCACTTCTCCAGGCGGAACGTCCTCACCTGCCCTTGTGTCCCTAACATGATGGAGGTCTAAGTACTTTCTGCATAAATAACTGGAAGTAATAAGCTTTATTCGGTGCCTACCCCAGAGTACATGCTCAGCTATTTAACTCATTCCCATTTACAGATGAAACCGAGACTCAGAGAGAAATATCACTTGTCTCAGGCCACAGGGTTGGGAAATGGTAGAGCCTGGTTCCCTGCGCCCCGATCTGGCCATCCCCCCTGTGCCATTCTTCCTGGCCCTTTCCACCCTCACAGGTGGTGTCAGCTGGGAAGGGTAAATGGAGCTTACACTCTCTGAGAATCCCTGAGGGGAGGAAGGCCTCCTGTTGCCATGGATGACATGGTGAATTAAATGTAGTCTTCTGCCTTAAAGGGCGGCCAGTCTGGAGCTAGGAGCCACAGCACCCGGATAGGCACCCCTCCTACATAGAAGACCCAGGAAGCATCCAGGGAGGGCTGGCATCTGGGTTTACAACTGGTCCATTTGATAGAAATGTCACAGAAATGGTAACCTTAAACAAGCTTCAAACATTCTGTTTCATATCAGTGGATCAGTGGGAGCTGGGTGCGGTGGCGCATGCCTGTAATCCCAGTGGCTCTGGAGGCTGAGACGGGAGGATCGTGAGTTCAAAGCCAGCCTCAGCAAAAGCAAGGTGCTGAGCAACTCAGTGAGACCCAGTCTCTAAATAAAATACAAAATAGGGCTGGGGATGTGGCTCGGTGGTCGAGTGCCCCCTCAGTTCAATTCCTAGTATCAAAAAGAGAGAGAGGGAGACAATGAATCAGCGGGGCTGGGGCTAAAACTCAGTGGTGGAGCGCTTGCCTCCCATGTATGAGGCACTGGGTTTGATCCTCAGCACCACATAAAATCGAATAAATAAATAAAGTTATATGTCCATCTACAACCAAAAATATATTTTAAAAAAAGAGAGAGTATGTATCAATGCCCCAAAGAATCCAACATTTTGACACCTAAATGACCTCAGGTCACAAAAATTCTCATTCCACCACATATCCAAAGTATAACTTGGGGAAATAGGGACCTCACAGATGCCAGCTGTCCCCATCCTTGTGGGTGTATGCATGTCTACACCGACACTTGAGCCACCAAGGCAGAGAGTCACCCTCTCTCAGGCCAGAGGGAGCTAGGCAGCCTGAGCAAGTGAGCCCTCCTTCCCTTTCCAAACCCCAGAGCTGGGCTTTGCGAGGGCTGGAGGGGCCTGAGAATCCTCCTAGAAACAGACCCATCTTACACACTTCTTGTCAGCATGAAGGGCAAACTGGTCCAGGCAGCACCCAGGTTGCAGCAGGGCGCTTGAGATCAGGTTGCTGCCCTCAGGTGCAAGGACCCTGCCCCCAGCCTTGCTGCAGGTCTGCCTTCCACAGCACCCCTGCCTCCACTTTTGGTTTCGGTTTATGTGTGCAGAAATAATCCTACCCTTTCCTTCCCCTCTCTAACTGCCCTCCTCCTCCCTTCCCTCTCTTATCCCTTGTCCCTGGCTCTGTAGGACAGAAGGAAGAGAAGGAAGGGATAGAGAAGTGGACAGAGTTGCCACAACCCGCCCTCTGTTTCAGGGCTGGGTAGCCACTAGCAGTTGTGTGTATTGTGCACTGCACAATTCTAGTCCCCTCACCATCACCGAAATCACCAAAATTTGCATAATTATTAACTCACTTTTCAGGCAGATGGAGTAAAATATCCTGAGAAGGACCATTTTTTCCTAAGTAGAATGAAGCACTCCGAGCTGGATGAAAGGTTTGAGTTTCAGCTCTGGCCTCCTAGAAATCCCAAGCTAGTGCCTGTCCCACAGACTGCTCATCCCCCAATCCTTATGTTCCAACCCACAAGGTTAGAGTCCCACTGAGAGACTCTGTCTCAAAAGAGGCTGACGAATCACTTCTAGCACCATTTGTAAGACCCCAAGCAAATCTCTTCTTCTCAGTCCTCAGTTTCCCCATCTGTAACATATAGAGTAGACGAGATGATCTCTGAGGATCTCTGTGCTGGGATGCCTGGGAGGCAGGCCTCAGGGTCCCCTTTACCTGGAAGAAAGGAAGTTATTGTTTGCTATCCCCAATAACCAATAAAAGCAGGACTCAGAGAGGATTATTTTGCTGAAGGATGTTGGTAAGGACCCCGAAAGGTGCTCCAGAGGGGCTCTGTAACCCGGGGCAGTTCCCTAAACCTCAGTTCCATCCCTATGAAGTGGGGTGAGAATATTCACCTTGCAGGGACAGATTGCAAAGGTACTGGCATAGAGGAGGCCCTCCAAGAAGGTAGAGAAGAAGGCTGAGAGAGGTATAACACACCTGTAATCCTAGCAGTTTGGGAGGCTGAGGCGGGAGGATTGCAAGTTCAAAGCCAGCCTCAGCAATTTAGCAAAGCCCTAAAGCAACTTAGTGAGACCCTGTCTCAAAATAAAAAATTAAAAGGGCTGGGGATGTGGCTCAGTGGTTAAGCGTCCCTGAGTTCAATCCCCAACATAAAAAAAAAAAAGAACATTAAGAAGGCCCTAACGACCTGCGCAGGCGGTTGGCTGTGCTGACCAAGGCTGGGCCTGCAGACAGCTCAGCAAGGCTCAGGCTCCAGCACAGGAAACATACCTGGTTTCCTTTGGGCCTGAGATGCCACCCTTCCACCTCTCTTCCCCATCCTTCCTGCCCTGTGGGCCGCCCTCCCCTCTCTGCATGACCTGGGGGATGGCCAGCTTGCACCTATCCAGAGGCACACTCCTCTGGGCCTGGCGTGCAGGACCTCCTAACCCCAGCCCAGCCCCCGTTCCTCCCCGGCCACACCTCACACAAGCCAGGTGCCGCTACAACTCCATGCCTTTGCCCCTGCCAAAGCCTTCTATGTCACATGCCCTTCCTTTTGTCCACTCCTCAAGAAAGCCAAATCCTGTGCATTGTTTAGGGCCTGGCTCTGATCTTCTCTGGGAAGGCTGCCCCTGTCCTTCCAGTGAAGAGAAGAATCACTCTCCCTGTTGGCTTTTTTGACCCTGGGACTCTATCACGACTCTTCGAATAGCCCCAGCACCTTGTCAATAACCTGGAGACAAACCATCTCTGTCTTGCAGGGTGGTGGATAGATGATTTCCCCCCCCCCAAAAAAAAGTAAAGCCTCCAAACATCAGCACCCCAAAATTCCAGCCAGCCAACCCTGTGCAGAGTGGGGAGTAGGGGTGTCAGGCAGCATTTCTGTCCTGTTCCAGTTCTCAGAGGGTCAGCTCACTGCTCATTAGAAGATCAATCAATATAAACAAGTTTCGGGGCCCAAGGACAGATCTGATCCTTCCTGGAGCAGATTGTCCGCCCATTCCCCAGGCAGAGGCCAGGAGCCACTTCTGGGGGTGGGCCTGATTTCTACCCACGGCCTCGCGCAGCAGCAGCAGCAGCAGCAGCAGCAGCAGCAGCCCGCTGATGACTCAGGTCGGCTCCCCACCCTTCCCCTGCAGGAAGAGGCCCTGTCATAATCGCAGTTGTTCTACATAAAAATAGCTTTGGTTCACAGATATGTGAGCGCAGCCCTTTTCACTGAGGGAAGAGGAAGGCTGTTTCCCTGCATGTCTCCCCTTGGCCCCTCAGCCCCTCTTCAAAATCTGATCTTCTGGGTGGGTCCTAACACTGCTCAGGCATGACTTCCTCCCTGGGGTGGGCGCTGAAGGGCTTTTGGCCGCTTTGCAATCTGCTTCACACATTCTGTTTGTCCCTTGCATCAGACATGTGAAGTAGCTGAGGTTATTGTATCCATTTTGCAGACGGAGAAACTCAGGCCAAGAGAGTAGAGGCGACTTACCTAAGGTCACAGTGAGCTGGTGTTGGAGCGGAGCTTCGGGCCCCTCGCTCCTCCTCCTCTTTCTGGTATCAGCACTTGCCTCCTCCTTGGAAAATGCCACGGCCACAGCCTGGGCAACAAAGAAAAAGGAGAGGAGAGGAAGGCTGGGCAGAGCTCAGACCCTGGGAAGGGCAAGATACTCACAGGCCAACATTTGTCAAGCTCCTAGTGTGCGCCAGGTACCATGACAGGCCCTCGGGATACGCAGAGAACAAAACACAGGCCCACCCCCAGCCCTTATGAGCACACAGGTAATAGAAAACATTTATTGAGTATTTTCCTTATACTAGATGTTTTGCTAAGCATATTTACATGGATTATATCATTTATCAACAACATCTCCATAAGTAGACATTCGTCCTTCATGTTGCCCACCCAAAGTCTGGAACTTCCTCCTCTGTGTGGGGAATTCTCCACTCATGAGGAAGAACCCAGCTTCCACTACTTAGACGAACTATGCCAGAACCAGCCATCTTCCTGCCTCCCTTGCAGCTAAGGCTGGGCACTGATCAGGCATGGCCAGTCGTCCCACCACTCCAGACTCCATGTTGGAGCCCTGATCACAGGGGTCACAGTCAGTAGAGGCGGGAACAACAGGCACCTGTGACCTCCAGAGGCAGCAGGGTCCCTCATTCGCTGCTGGTGCATACTGCATCTGTGCTCACTGGTGGCAGCCTGTGCTGTCCCCCAGCTCCGTAGCTAGTGGAGAAAGATCAAGTCCTGCCTTGGCCGCAAGAGGGAAGGTGGATGGGCAGATGCTGGGAATGGCAGGGAATCTGAGCTGGGGTTGAGATTTCCTCTGGGGCCTTCCAGCCTAAGCCCACTGAGCCCAGTGGCCTAGGCTGGGGTAGAGTGGGCACTGGCTGTCTCAGAGGCCCTGCCTACTGGCTGCATAAGCATCCCTGCCCGAAACCTGAATCCCTCAAGGGCCCTGCGTACTCTCCACCATCTCTTTGCTCCACCTCCCCTCCTTCACACAACTGCAGGCCTGCTTCTAGCCCCATGGCCTCCACCTGGACACAAGGATACCTGTGACAGCTCTTCCTTGAATTACTCACTGCCGTCCTTCATCCTGGAGTCAAAGTGGCCTCTAGAACTCAGAACTGACGGAGTCATACCCCTCCATCAGCACCTTCCAGGACACCCTGACATCTAAGGCTCTGCCAACCCCTCTGGCCTGCACACCATCCCTGTAGACCTTCCAGAGCTCTGGTCACCCACTGTTCTATCCGCCTCGCCTGCCTCCCTTCGCCCTGTCTCGTGTTGTCTTTGCTCATGCTGTTCCCTCTATCCTCCCTGTTCCCGATACTCTTTCCTATCTAGTAAAATCTCATTAATTCTATGTGTGTATGATACTGGCAGGGATGAACCCAGGGGTGCTCTACCACTGAGCCACATCCCCAGCCCTTTTTATTTTTTATTGAGCCAGAGTCTTGCTAATTGCTGAGGCAGGCCTCAAACTTCTGCCTTAGCCTCCTGAGTCACTGGGACTTTAGTAGGCACGTACCACCATACCCAGTGTCTGGCTCCATTCACTCCCCCCCTCCTTAGGTACTGGAGATTGAATTTAAGGGTATTTACCACTAAGCTACATCCCCAGCCCTTTCTATTTTTTATTTTGAGACCTGTTGCCTAAGTTGCTGAGACTGGCCTCTAACTTGTGATCCTCCTAACTCAGCCTCAGGAGTCGCTGAGATTACGGGTGTACTTCATTCATTCTTGAAGCAGCTTCAAATGCCAACTCATTCATGAAGTTTCCCTCACTCCCACTGAGGCTCCCAGGAATTGTGCTTCCTATATTTTGCCTGTGAGAGAGGTCCTGTGGCATTTTGTACGTGTGTGAGGTACTGCTGCTCACATCATCTACTTTGGCATCAAGAAAGGAGTGCCTGTGGGACCAGGACCTGGGGCTCCAGGTCAAATAGACTTCAGTTCAAGATCAGGCTTGGCCATTTGCCTGCTGAGCTTTGTGGGCAGGTCAGTGAATCCCTCCAAGGTCCATTTCTTCAGCTGCCAAGTGGGACATTAGTCTCACTTGCCACCCTATTGTGAGAATGGAATGAAGTGCCTGTGGGGAGGAACCTGGTACAGTGCCTGGTACAGAGTGGTATACAAGTGTCAGTTTTCCTTCTGTGCCACCCTGAGTGGCCCTCTCCAGGCCCCAATGACAAAAGAGTGACTTCCCTGTCAGTCTGCCCTGCTTGAACATGAGCAGCCTTTCCAGACCCAAGACTGATGAACCTTGGCCAGCCTGGGGTCTGGGAGTTTTTGCTGCCTAATTGAACCCCTGAGGCATGGCCATCCAGGAGACATCTGTCCAGTCTTGTGGTCTTAGCTTCTCCCCTTCAATTCACCCTCAACTATGAAATGTCAGGCAAGTCAGAAGACACAGGTAAGAGCTGACCGGGCATCTCCTGGCCCAGGGAGAGTGCACAGGTGTGTTCCCTTTCATGTGCAGGTGACTCTGTGGGTGTGTATGTGGCTGTGCATAAACTTGGTGTGTGTGTGTGTGTGTGTGTGTGTGCAGGACTGCTGTGGTTGTCAACTCAGAATGAAAAACCCACACTTCCTGTTAAGAATCAGTTAGAGCATTTTTTAATATTAGTCCCAGATCTCCTAGTCCATGGGGCTGAAGAGAGGGGGACACAGAACAGGGAAGATGTCTCCCCTGAGCAGTGATGGGAGGGGACTTCAAGGTCTTTCCCTCTGGGCTACCAAGTCACTGCAAAGCCTAAACAGTCACCATACCTCTCTGGGGCTCCATTTCCCTTTTTGCAAAAGCAGGAGAGGAGGGCTGGGGCTGTAGCTCAGTGGCAGAGTGCTTGCCTTGCACATATGAGGCACTGAGTTCAATCCTCAGCACCACATAAAAATAAACAAGTAAAATAAAGACATGCTGTCCATCTACAACTACAAACAAAATTTTTTAAAAAAGCAGGAGGGGAGATTAGAGCAGATTCTCTGTCTCTCTCATACACACACACACACATGCACACAGATTAGTATCTAGAGTGCACCCTCCAACAGGAGACAACAGATGAATCACCCAACCAGACCGTCCTTGGAAATGCCTAGCCCCTTCCTCACAATCATGTGGAGAAGGGGACATGGAGGGAGTTTCCAACGGAGAAAGGCATAGTGCCAACCAGTCTCCACCCTCATCAGCAACTTCCTCTCCGCCCCCATCCCTCCTTTCCAGTTCCCACATCCTCAACCAGAAGAGAAACAGAAATTAATTGCTCAATAGGAAAAGGCAAGAGCCCCTCCCCTCCCATCCGTCTCTACTAGGGAGGCTGAAGCATGAGGATTGCAAGTTTGATATCAACCTCTGCAATTTAGTGAGACCCTGTCTTAAAATAAAAAATAAAAACAGCTGGAGATGTAGTTCAGTGGTAGAGCACTCCTGCGTTCAATCTCCAGTACCGGAAAAAAAAAAAAAAAAAGTAGGAAGAGGGCTGAATTCATGAAACTTCCCTTCATTTTACAGGTAAAAAACAATCCATGCTCAGAGAAGGGCAGTGACTTGTTGGAAGACACCCAGTGAGACAAGTCAGTGCCAGGATTGAACCCAGGGTCTCCGGTCAGTTCCATGCCCACGGAGGATACAGCACAAGAACAGGAGCTGAAATTACAATGGGGACCTTAGGGTGAACACCAGGAGGCACTTTCTCTTGGACTCTGCAGGTCCCAGGACAGATAGCCAAGGAGCGCTCCCTCCTCCCTGCCATGCCTCTTGAGTAGCATACTGTGGAATGCAGTAGCTCCCTGTGGTTAGGAAGAGGCCAAGTTATTCTGCAGGGATCCGAGACAGGGTCCATGAGCAAGGGGAAAGCCACCAGGATGCACGCTCAGCATCACTTTATTCCCACACAGCTCTAGGAGAGAGGATCCCGTTTAATAGATGAGGAACCGGAAGCCCAGAGAGGTCACACAACTAAAAAATAGAGGAACCTATGTGGTATGATCCCCCAAAATCTTTGTCTCTCCCCTAGTTTCCCAAAACATAGACCACAATATGAATTTAAAAACATGGTCCAGCCAGGCGCACACCTGTAATTTCAGCAACTCCGGAAGCTAAAGCAGGAGGATCAAGTTCAAGGCCAGCCTCAGCAACTTAATGAGACCCTGTCTCAAATTTTAAAATTAAAAAAATGGCTAGAGATGTAGCTCAGTGGTAGAGAGCCCCTGGGTTCAATCCCCAGTACTGAAAAAACAAACAGAAAAAAATAAATCAGGCTGGGGCTGGGGCTCAGTGGTAGAGCTCTTGACTCACATGGGTGAGGCATTGGGTTCAATCCTCAGCACTGCATAAAAACAAATAAATAAGTATATTTAAAATAAATAAATAGAAACACGGTCCACCAGGTGTGTTTATAGGTGAACAACAAACACACTGATCCAAATGTAAATCAGGAAAAATCAATCATCTCATCAAACTCATGATTTCACAGATCGCATAGCTCAGAACTAGGCTAAAATTTAAAGGGAATTGATGTAAAGGAAAATATTAAATGGGTAATCATTCAGGGAGCAAAATTCCAGAAAGTGCCACATGACTGGCTAAAGCTTCCAAAATGGTGCTTGAAACCCTCCTGGTCAGAGGCAGTACATATGAGCTTCTGTTTGGCCACCATGGTTGGCAAACACAAGTCAGTCCTGAGTGTGACCCCTCCTGTCTAGCCCTTCTGACAGTGTGTGGAGGGGGCAGGTCATCGCTGGTAACCTCAGCCTTGGGAAGATGGGAGAAAGAGAGCCAGAGCCCAGCTGCTGGGTTTTGGAATGGAAGGGAGCAGAAGCATGAAGGGTGAGCCTGTGGGGCCTCAGAAGTGTGAAACACTGCCCCAGACACCTGGAGTCAGCTCTGAAGAGAGCAGAAGTATCCACTTGGCCTGCCCTGCATGGGTGCCCCTTCCTCTCTCAGTTTTAGCTCCTCGTTTTGAGTCCGGTTCCTATTCCCCGTCAGTCAGTTTCAGCCTTGCTCACTGTCTGAGGAGCCATGGGCAGGAGGGAGGCTCTGGGCCTCCCTGAGGAGGCGGCTAACTCCTGGGCCCTCCCTCATGGGCCGCCCAGCCTGATGAAAGGAGCAGTTTCACGAAGCCAAGCATGGAGACTGGATGCTGGCTGCCTCCGGGCCCAAGGGACTGAGAGAGCATGCAGAACCCAGCCAGGTCCTGGCCTGCTGACCGGGCAGCCTGGGTCAGCCCCAGAGGGACAGGCGACTGGGAGGTCAAGCACTCTCACTCCAAGGCTTGACACTGGGCAAGCTTCCAGGGCAGCATCTTCCCTGTCAGTAGGAAGCTCTGCAGTGGAAGGCCACCTTCCTTCGGCCCCCTTATGACACTAGCTCTCGGGGCTGCCCAGCCTGCCATAATTAATCTTGGCCTATTCACTCAATCAGTAGGATTTGAGTCCTGAAAGATCACAATCATATTCATCAATAAGCATTTGAGGGGTTTCCCACAAAGTTCTGAGTCGAATGCTCTTGTGTAGGATTTTATTTGATCTTCACAATACTCTGGTATGTCTGTTATTCCCTCTTAACAGATGATAAGCTCAGTCTTAAAGAAGGGAATCATCTTGCCTGAGGCCAGATACAGGCACAGAAGAGCCAGGACCTGCTCCCGGACTGTCTGGCTGAACTGTGCTATTTCTCCCATCCCCAGGAAGTGAGAGCTCACCATTGGAAAAGAGGGTCGGTCCTTCACCCAAAACTTGAACTCCAATGGAACACAAAGCCCAAGGACAAGCTTTCTCGGTTGTCCATGCTTAAGTGTGAGTGAGTTAACAATCAATGGACCTCAAACCGTGAAATTTTCCACATTCAACACATCATTTAGTCCACGCCAACAAGAGCATAAATCATTATCCCCATCTTATAGCTGATGTGACTGAGACTGAGCAAGTGCCACCAGCCACTACCCCCGCCCCCGCCCCTCTCTGACCACCTTTCTCCCAGAGCACACCTGGATAGCAGGGAAGCAGACTCAGGGCAGGCGTGGAGAAGTAGCTGCCGGAGAGAACAGACCATGGATGTTCCCTGGGTGTCCTGCTGTCCAACCTCATGTCTTTGTGGGGTCCCTGGAGCTGCATGCAGGAATGTAAGGGCTGCACTGAAGCAACACAGTTGTCCCGTGTCCTCTCCCCCACAACCCTCCACCACCAGCCTCTCTTCTGCTGAAAAGATGGCAGTTTGTTTTCACTGCTCTTCTTAGCACATTGTTTAATTATGGTGATTATACATGTGTACAAAGAAAAACATGCGGAGGACTGGAGGTGGTTTTTAAGTGAAGTTAAGCAATGTCAATGCCTGCAGGAAAGGAAGCTCCATAATAGTCTCTTAGCCTTTGACTGCGGAGTTGGGTGTTGCTCACGGCGCAGTAATGTGCGAAGTAGGATTTCACCTGATTAGTGACCTAACCAGATCAGCATTCGACTTTCTGATATGACTAGAAAATGCCCTTTAAGGGCTGGGGTTGTGGCTCAGAGGAAGAGCGTTTGCCTAGCAGATGTGAGGCCCTGGGTTTGATCCTTAGCACCACATAAAAATAAATAGATAAAATAAAGGTATTGTGTCCAACTACAACACACACACACACACACACACACACACACATATATATATATATATATATTTTTTTTTTAAAGAAAGAAAGAAAAATGGCCTTTAAAAATAGGATTCATTTGAATGTGAGTATCTCTCAGAATTCTGCAGAGGAGGTCTAGATCAGTAGTTCTTTTTTCTTTTCTTTTCTTTTTTTTTTTTTTTTCTTTTGAGGGAGCAGGTACCAGAAATTGAACCCAGGACACTCAACCACTGAGCCACATTCCCAGTCCTTTTTGGTGTTTTTATTTAGAGACAGGGTTTCACTGAGTTGCTTAGGGCCTCATTTAGTTGCTGAGGCTGACTCTGAACTCAAGATCCTCCTGCCTCAGCCTCCTATGCCGCTGGGATTACAGGCATGTGCCACTGTGCCCGGCATCATGTCAGTAGTTCTTAACCTTCCTATGTGTCCCTGGGCCCCTCTGTCATCTAGTGAAGCCTGTGGATCCCTTCTCAGAAAAATGTTCTGAAGTGTGCAAAATAAAAATAAAATAAGTGTCTCAGTGTGGGAAGCCATTCTCACACGTGATTGGGTACCTCCCTGACTGGGTGTGAGGCGCTCAGGCCAGCTATGTCAGAGCTTTTCCCCACCCTTTTTAGGTGCGAGAGCCTGTCTGTGTGGGGGTATGACTGGCCATTGACCCTGAAACCAATCACTGACCCTGATCTTGGAATGCTGTCTCCCTCGACCTTCATTGGATGGAATTTTCCCCTGAATTTTTTGTTCCCCAATAAAAGCCCACTCTCTGGTGTGCTCTTCCTCTCTCCTGCTGGTCTCTTGTGTAAACCTCGTTACCACATCAGGTGGCTCGAGGAAGGAGCCAGCAAGGGCCGTCTCTTAGCTGGGCAAGAAAAAGGTAAATTGAGTTTATGTGTCTTTATTTTGATCTCACTAGTTTAGAACCTCTAGTATGAAGCTAGCGTGCTGGTTGCGCAGCAGATCTCAGTCTGTTTTTTGTTTTTTTCTGCTAAAACAGAATTCTATAAGCTGGGAAAACTATCTGGCTCACAGTTCTGAAGGTTGGGAAGTCCAAGACGGATAGGCAATATCTGGCGAGGACCATAACATGGCAGAAGTATCACATGTATCACATCTCTCAGGAGAGAGATTCAGAAAGAGACAAACAGAAAGGGTGCTATTCTCCCCATCCCATAACTAACCTACTCCTATAATAAAGGCCTTGATCCATTCATGAGGGAGGTACCCAAAGACCTTTTCTTACCTTTTAAAGATCCCACCTCTAAATACAGTCACAGTGGCAATTAAATTTCAATGTTAATTTTCAGGGGGACATTCAAATCATAGCAACAGGCTTATAAAGAAAATCAATTATATCAAAAATAGTCATCAGACATTTTGTTTTTTATACTGGAAATTGACCCAGGGACTCTCTCTCACTAAACCACATCCTTATCCCATTTTGGTTTTTACTTTTTACTTTGTCAAGAGGGTCTTGCTAGGTTGCTAAGGTCTCTAAGTTGCCCAGACTAACCTTAAACTTGTGATCTTCATGCCTCAGCCTCTGGAGTCTCAGGAATAACAGGCATTTTCCACCCACCCAGCCAAACAAATCATTTATATATATATATATATATATATATATATATATTTTTTTTTTTTTTTTTTTTTTATGTAAACCAGGTGTGGTGGCACACGCCTATAATCCCAGCAATTTAGGATTGCAAGTTCAAGGCCAGCCTGGGCATGTTTGCCAGACTTTGGCTTAAAAATAAATAAATAAAAAGGAAGGTGGTGCTTGCCTAATATTCATGAGGTCCTACATTCAATCCCCAGTACCACCAAAGAATAAAATAAAATAAAAAGGACTGGGGATGTGGCTCAATGGTTGAGTGCCCTGGGTTCAAAGCTCCCCTGGGTTCAATCTCCAATGCAAAATAATAATAATGATAATAATAAATAATAATAATAATAAATAATAATCTGTTATTATTATTTGTGTAGAAATAGGTAATAATTTATAATTAATACATGAAACATCAAGATCAAACAAAAGGTTTAATAACTGCTGTAATTTTGAAATAGTGATGAATAGAAACCATATTTTGAAATATCTGTGAAAGCTGTAATACAAATTAAAAATATCTATGATTCTTTTATGACACCATCTCAGGTCCTTGCTACTATGATTAATTGCCTATACTCATCATCAAAGAGAATGATGAAATTCAAGTAGAATTTAGTGAAACTAAATATACATTTTTTCTCTTCCAAATTTTCAGACTTTTCAAGTTCTACCCTTGGATCTTATAAGGTCCCATAAACCCCAGATTAATAACTCCTGGTCTAGTTCTATCTTTTATTTTATAGCATATGTATATAATTGTACCAAAAATAGATTTCAAAATCTAAGTAAGTATATAAATAAACAAAGTGCCCAGAGCAGGTACTAGGTCTCAGGAAATGGTGGCCAGTCTGCCTAAGGCCTGGGTTCCTGCTGTGGTTGTGCTGCTTGGCACTGAACCAGGCCTTTCCCCACCACCAATGGCCTTTGTGCTCCTCTCACACTGAAGCCACTCAGCAGGAGAAAAATAGTGTTAGGTCTGAGATTATTTTAACTGGCCCACGATCCAGGCAAGAAGGTGGCTTCACAGTTGAGTCCTGTGGAGGCCCAGCCTCCAGAACACCCGAAGGCCTTTGTCCCCTAGAGCCTTGAACTGCCTGCATCCTGGGAATCCCCCCAGAAAGCCCTTGGCAACTGCTTCCCCTCTCTCTCTCTCTCTCTCTCTCTCTCTCTCTCTCTCTCTCTCCCTTTCTTTCTTAAATACTTTTAGTTGTAGATGGACACGAGACCTTTATTTTGTTTATTTAGTTATTTTTATGTGGTGGTGCTGGAGAACGAACCCAGTGCCTCGCACATGCAAAGCAAAGCGTTCTACCACTGAGCCACAACCCCAGCCCCCCTGCTTTCCCTCTTGACTCATCCAAAGTCACATGAGAAGCACAGTTATTAACCCCGTGACTAGGTCAGGGCTGACAGACTCACTAGAGACCCTGCACGCCAGAGGCAGCAGAGCTGAGAGGTTCACAGAGCCCAGAGGGCAGACAGAGCCTAGAGGAGAGATCCCTCCAGCTCTTCCAGCTCTGGCTTCAGCTTCTGAACAGGCCCAACCAGAACTCAGCCTCTGACTCCTCAGAGCTCAGGCCACCCTTTTCCCTGCCAAGACCTTCAAGGCTCTGGGGACTCATGCTCCCCTTTGGTCAAGCTCTGACAGATGACCCAACTCCCCTGTTCCAGAAACTGTTCCCTCACCCCTTTCACTTTCCTACCAAACCTGCCAGTTTTGTGTCCCTTTGACCTCTGCTCCCCAAGGCAACTCCCAGTTGTCAGAGGTGTATAGAATCAGGAGCAGAAAGACCTATATTCAAATGGAAGGCCACTCCACCTCTGTGAGCCTCTCTGAGGAATGACCTCATCTATTTCATGGACATGCTGAAATTGCTGCCCTACCTCTCATAGCTGTTAAGAGGATCAAAAATATTTTTAACCACAATGAGATATTATCTCACCCAAGTTAGAATGGCTACCATCAAAAATAGAGGGCTGGGGATATGGCTCAGTTAGTAGAGTGCTTGCCTCATATGCACAAGGCCCTGGGTTCAATCTCCAGCACCATTTAGAGAGAGAGAGAGAGAGAGAGAGAGAGAGAGAAACAACAAATGCTGGCAGGGATGTGGTGAAAGAGGAACTCTCATATAGTGTGGGTGGGAATGGAAATCAGAACAGTCACTACGGAAAACAGCATGGAGGTTCCTCAAAGAATTAAATATAGGAACATCATATGATCCAGCAGTCCCACGACGGGGTATACATCCAGGAAAGGCAATCAGTCCGTCCAAGAGATATCTGTACTCCCTTGTTTACTGTAGCCCTATTCACAACAGCCAAGATGTGGAATCAACCTGCGTCTATTGACAGATGAGTGGATAAAGAAATGGAGAATATATACACGATGTAATGTTGTTAAAAGTGAATGAGGGGCTGGGGCTGTGGCTCAGTGGTAGAGCGCTCACCTAGCATGCATGAGGCACTGGGTTCGATCCTCAGCACCACATAAATGTAAAATAAAGATATTGTGTCCACCTAAAACTAAAAAATAAATATTTTTAAAAAATTGAATGAAATCCTGTCATTTGTGGCTACATGGATGGAACTGGAGGACATCATTTAACGTGAAATAAGTCAGGCACAGAAAGACACCGCCATGTTCTTACCCAGATGAGGAAGTGAAGAGTTGATTTCATAGTAGAATAGTGGTTTCCAGAGTCTGGGAGGAGGAGAGAGTGGAGAAAAGTTGATTAACAGATACAAAAGGACAGTTAAATAGGATTAAATTCTAGTGTTCCATCATAGCACAGTAGGGTGACTAAATTTAATAATTTATTATGTATTCAAAATAGCTAGAAGAAAGGATTTTGAATGTTTCTGACACAAAGAAATGATAAATTTTTGAGGTGGAGATGCTGTTTTTCCTGATTAGATCGCTGCACATTATATACATGTGCCAAAATATCACATTGTACCCCATGAATATGTACAATTATTATGTGTTAATTAGAAATTTTGAAACTTCTATTTTTCAATGTTGGGGATTCAACTCAGGGCCTTGAGCATACTACTTAAGTTCTCTACCACTAAGCTACATCCTCAGCTCCTTCTTATGTTTTATTCTGAGACAGGGGCTTGCTAAATTGCCTAGGTTGGGCTTGAACTTGTGGTCTTCCTGCCTCAGCCTCTCAAGTAGCTGGGATTACAGATGTGCCTGACCAACAAACTTTTTTAGATAAGATATCATATTATAAACTTCAAAGCAGTTCATAGCTATGACGTGGGGCTCATGGCTGAGTTAATTGATGTGTTTCAATTCTCCGAGACTCTCAGGAGAAATGATACAAAGGAGTGGCTTTAATGGTGGGATTTCAGGCAGGTGGGGGATCCATATAACAAGGTGGCCGGGCAGGTGGGGGGGCTCTGCCACATGTCCATTTCCACCACTTCCCTAACTCATGCCCCAAGACATGCCCTTGGAGGCAGAGTCTCATCGCAAATCTGGTTGAGAGTTTGAAATGACCCCCAGCCCCAGCACAGGAAATTGGCTGGGGGGGGGGGGGGAAGCATCATGGCTGATGCAGTCTCAGCTCAAGGCTGATCTGCTTTAGATGTGATCTACCCATTTTGTCTTAGCAACCACTGTGGAGCAAGAGGGCAATGTGGGATCAAACATGTTTCTGAGAAGGAAAGCAGCAGAGGTGAACCCCACTGCAAAGCCAAGCCTGTGGCTCTGGGAGGGGATTTTACAAACCCTAGGGTGGCTTGGAGTGAAACCTGCTGTAGTCATGCAGGTGAGCCCCAGGGGGCCTGGAGTCCACACCCCGCTCTGCCCACACCAACACACCCACATGTGTGCCCCGGCAGAGATCAGTGGTCCTCTCTGGGATTATGTTCCCAATCTATAGTAGACCCACAATAATCCCAGCTCAACAGGGTCTTATGAGGATCTGTGGGTTCATGAGACACAAATGCCTGAAGTTGGGTTGGGGGATAGGTGTCAGCCCTGTGCTGCCTTCCTGTGCTGGCACTTGTCTAGGCCTCTGTGTGGCTGTTTTCTGCAAAGGAAAGCAGGGTCTTCCCCCTGCTCAGAGCACTGGCACCTGAGTTGTTCATCCTGTGCAGTGGATGGAAGAAAAGCAGGCCATGCACCTACAATATTATTCCACAACTCACCTTACGATGGGGCTGGAAGCCCTAGAAGATCCTTTTCTCCCTGTGAGGCTGCAATCCAGTGTCTACATCTGTGTTGCTTTCACATATTCCACTTAGTTTTACCCTTTGGCGTCACAGAGAACCAGGCCCTGTCAGCAGCTGCCCCAGTGTCTGGAAGGGTTTCATCAATGCCCTCTGTCTTTTGGGTCCAGAATGGTTTGAATCCCAGATAGGAGCAGTGACATGTGCCTGTGACCCAGCTATTCGGGAGGCTGAGGCAGGAGGTGCTTGAGCCCAGGAGTTTGAGACCAATCTGGGCAACAGAGCAAGACCTCGTCTCAAAAAAAAAAAAAAAAGAAAGAAAGAAAGAAAAGAAATAGTTCAAATCCCTGCTCTTACTAGCTATGACTCACTAGCTATAACCTTGGGCAAGTCACTAAGCCATTCTATGTCTCAGTTTCCTCATCTGTAAAACAAGTATATTAATTCAACTGAATAGCTGAATGGATGTATATTTAACTTCACAAGAAAATGCCAAATATAGCTGGATGCAGTGACACCCACCTGTAATCCCAGCAACTTGGGAGCCTGAGGCAGGAGGATTACAAACCAGCCTCAGCAATTTAGCAAGGCCCTAAGCTACTTAGTGAGACCCTGCCTCAAAAGAGCTGGGGATGTGGCTCAGTGGTAAAGCACCTCTGGTTCGATCCCCAGTACCAAAAAAAAAAAGATATTAACTTTTTTTTTTCTTTTCTAAATTGTGTTTTGTAATGCTAGGGATCAAACCCAGGCCCTTCCACATGCTAGGCAAGTGTTCTACTGTTGAGCCATACCCCCAACCCCTTGAATGTTTTGCTTTTAAGTTATTGCTCTATTTACAGTTCGTTTTGTGTGTGGTGTGAGGTAAGGATTTCTTTTTCTTTTCTTTTTTCAATACTGTAGATTGAACCCAGGAGTATAGAAACACTGAGCTACAATCCCAGACCTTTTTTTGTTTTAAGAAGGTCTCACCAAGTTGCCCAGGCTAGCCTCAAACTTGTGATCCTTCTGCCTCTGCCTCCTCAATCACTTGGACTATAGGCATGCACCACCAAATTTGATTGATAATCAAATTTTCTGTCTCTATTGTTGAACAGTCTGGAGTCAATTTTTTCCTTTTTCTTTTTAATCTTCTGGAGCAATCTTAACTGGATCTTTAGGGAGTAAGAAAGGAGGACCTGGCTGAAGTTCTTTTTTTTTTTTTTTTTTTTAATCATTTTAGTGACAAATGGAACACAATTAGTTGTTTATTTATTTTTCACACCATCTTTATTTGCTTATTTTTATATGGTGCTCACAAGTGTGAGGCAAATGCTCTACCCTGAGCCCCAGCCCCAGCCCCCAGCTGAAGTGTAATTGCCACATAGTTCTCTCTAAACCTAACCAATAACTTCCAGAGGAGAGTCACAAGCAAAGAGGATAGAAACAGAAGCAAACTCTGTCTGTATCCCAGCTCAGCATTGACTATTTTATTAATAGACATAACATTGGAGGCTGAGGGAGGAAGATCACTGGAACCCAGCCTGGGCAACATAGAAAGACCTCATCTCAAAAGAAAAAAATAGCATGACCTATGTATATGGCAAATAATATGAATAATTCCAATAGTATTAAAAAGTATCGAATGAAAAGTTAAATTCTCCCACCTCCAGAACTATTATCCAAAGGTAACCACTCAAATAGTGATTGATTTTTAGCTCTGACAGCAAATAATATATTCCTGCCTACATTTCATCCATTATCATTTGATTTATCATTTCTAGAACAACTCTAATTATTCTCTGCTGGAAAAAGTTGTATTCCTTAGATCCATCTCATCTCTTCTCTCTTGTCACCCTAGTCCCAATATTAGATCTTTTTTAAATTCATGCCAAATGTTCTGCCAAATCCTGAAGCTGCTGCCACAGCTGTATTTCAGGAAGCCCGTCTTGCAAGGTTGCCACCCATCCCCAGCAGCAGAGCATCAGACAGGACACTTCCATCAGCCCATTTCCTGATTCCAGACATCAACGCTGAGCTGGACAGAAGGAAAACAGCCTTTTGGTGTCTTGTGTTCTCCCAACAATGGTGCAAATGACAGGACTGGGCCTGTTTCCTGAAAGGGAAGAGGGCGGGGAGAAGGATGTTGCCAGTGGATTCAGGGTCCCTGTGTGGTCTCTGTCCCTTCCCTTGTCTTTCCATCTATAAAATACAAGAGAAGTTCCTATCTTAGACTTTTTCTTTCTTTCTTTCTTTTTTTTTTGTACTAGAGATTGAACCTAGGGGCCCTCTACCACGGAGCTACATTTCCAATCCTCTGTATTTTTTATTTGAGATTTATTTTTACTTTGAGAGTTGCCGAGGTTGGCCTTGAATTTGTGTGCTACTATATCTGGCTCTACCTTAGACTTTCATGTTAAGAGTTTTAGAGGGCTGGGGTTGTAGCTCAGGGGAAGAGCACTTGCCTAGCATGTGTGAGGCACTGAGTTCAATTCTCAGCACCACATACTAATAAACAAAATAAAGGTCCATCAACAACCAAAAAATATTAAAAAAAAAAAAAAAAAAAGAGTTTTAGAGAGGGGCTTCAGGGAGAACTTTCTGAAAACTACAGACAGGCTGTCCTGAGAGATAATGCAATAATATAATGGTAATGGAGGGCTGCTCCTGAAGGCATTCTGTGGGCACCATTCTGGTGCTGTCCTATTTCATCTTCAAAACTCTCAGGTGGGCATTTTTCTCCTCACATAACAAGAGGAAACAGGATTAGAGACATTAGGCAGATTGTCAAAGCTCATATACTGGAAGGCCTGTGCCATCAATCCAATCCAATCTGCCTTGTGAAAGCACTTGAATGTCTGGAAACTGAAAAACTCAAAGATCCTTCCTGAGCTTCAGAAGAGGTGGGAAGCCAGGAGCTTAACCCTTCCTGAGCTCATGGAGATCCTGCCTTCTAGGGCCTGAGAAGAATTCTTTCAGCAGCTTACCTCCTTCCTTCCCTCCTTCTTCCCTCCCTCCCTTCTTTCCTTTCTTCCTTTCTTCCTGTACTGGGGATTGAACCCAGTACACTAGCCACTTAATTGCTAAGCCACATTCCCCAGCCCTTTTTATTTTTTATTTTGAGAATAGGTCTCAGCTAAGTTGCTCTGGGCCTCGCTAAACTGCTAAGGCTGGCCTCAAACTTGCAATACTCTTGCCTCAGCCTCCAGAGTCCCTGGGATTACCGGTATGTGCCACTGCAGCCAGCTCAGAGGCCTTGTCACAACTGGAGAAGAGCAGGGGGACTCTTTGGCCTGGGGAGACCTTTGCTTCCCTGTGGCAGAAACTCAGATGATGCAGAACATTCCTAGCTTGGGGACATTTCTCTTCCCTTGCCCTCCTGGAGACAGAGCTGTCCACATATAACCCATCCCACAGACCAGCATTCTCTATACTACACCATGCCCTGGGGATATTGGGAACTCACAGGCCTCAGCCTCTGCATGGCCTGGCACTGGCTGCAGCAGAGCAAAGCTGCTTCCCTTCAGACCCAAGGCCAAAGGCCTGGGAAGGAAACTAAGTGGAGTGAGATGAGGTGGGAGGCCCAGAACGCTGAGTTTGCTGGAAGGGTGCCTGGAGGGAGGGAGCCAGGAAGGGCCAGCCCAGATCTTTGGGTGAAGCCTGCCAGGTTGTACTGGCATCTCTGTGGATTCAAGGCCACAAGCACCTCACCTTGACCATCCAGCCCAGGCTTGCAGTCAGGAGGTTCTGGGGGTGGAGTCCTAACTGGGTTACACTGTGAGGGATGAACCTGATCCTGGCCCTGGCCCAGGCTATAGGATGTTTTTCTTCGAGAGCAGTCATGAGGGTAGCCAGCAAGCAAAGAAATGTCTATATTTTAGCTAAGCTTCTTTCTTGTGGCTCTAGCCTGGGACTCTGTCCTTCAGAGCCCAACATTAAGAAGTGATTTAAACAGAGACACAAACAAGGAAAAAACCAAAGCCTCTCTGCTTTTATATGAGGGCAGGAGTCCCCCACCCCCCAACACACCCACCCCCTGCAGGCTGGAGCAAATCTAACAAACCCAGGCCTCAGCCTCCTAGATTTGCCCTCCTGGGTCTGAGCTGCTGTTGTGCTGTCTTGGCTAGTGGCCTGCCAGGGACAGCTGCCTTGCTTATCCACAGTGATGACTCCACAGTCTGTCTCAGCTCTGGCAAACGGACCATAAATTGTCCCATCTAGGTCAGGGGATCTCAACCGCAGCATTTCCAACATGTTGGGCCAGATGTTGTGTAGGGCTATCTTGTGCAACACTTCTGGCCTCTACTCACTGAACGCCAGTAGCAACGCTCCCAGTTGTGACAAACTAAAATATCTCCAGACATTGATAAATGTCTCCCAAAGGGCAATATCACCCCTGGTTGAGAACCATTGCTCTGGATCCATTCTTTCATTCTTGAATAATAAGATTTTTGCTTTTCAGGTGGTACACAATCAGGAAAAAAGACCAAGAAGCTGAGAGACTGCCCCTGCAGCTAGGTATGGCCATGACTAAGACCTGGTCCATGAGATGCATGAAATATGGGCAAAAAATCACTTCCAGAAAGCATCTTCAGTGGAAAAGTGGACCCCTTCTCCCTCCCACTGCTTAGAATAAAGTTCAGTATCTGGAGCTGGGTTACCTCCACTGATAAGATGGCTGAACAGCAAGAGAGAAGGAGGCCAGGTCCCAGATAACCACTAAATTCGCACACAGAAGAAATGAACTTGTGTCAGAATTATCTTGACCTAACTTCCCCAGAGCCCAGGGTTAGCCTCTGATGAATTCTCCTGACACCATGGCCTCTTGCCAGCCACAATCAAATCTAATCCTAAGTAACATATAAGTTATAACTTGACGATGCTAATGGTGTCAATCACCCACTTTCTAAAAACTAGGGACCATCGGAGTGGCCCAACCCAGTTCTGATACCACTGAACCCCTCCACATGGTCATCATCCTTTCCTCGTCCTTCTCCTTCCCTATGGCTCCCCATCTCAGGAAAGGAACCCCCATACCTTCAGAACTGAGTCATCTCTGATGTCCTTGCCTCTCACTCCATTCCTTCCACATCCACAAAGCCCTCAATTCCCCATTCTGCCTCCTACAGAGTCTAGCCTCCACACCACCTGCAATGCCTCACTACCCCTCACCTTGTCTCCTGTGAAACTGGTCTCCTTGCCTCCAGGTTCCACCTCATGGCCTGTGGCTCCCCTCCTTAAAACACTCCCAGTGCCTCTCCTTGGTCTCTGGGGCAAAGTCCAAGCTTTCTGGGTGAACAGCATGACCTCCTGCCTTTTCCCACCTGTCCCTTAGTACCTCTCCCTACAGGATACCTCAGGAAGGATTGACCACAGGTCTGGTAACACACTGTGATTCTCAGTTCCCTCTTTCTCAGGTGTCCTCCCCAACTCCTCTGTTTGGTAAACTTCTACTCTTCCACTAAGGCCAGTCAAAAGTCACCTAGGAGGCCATGCCTGATCCCCCTCCACCCCCGCAAAAGCAGCCCATTGATCCCTGCTCTGCCCCACTGTGTTTACTGAGGTGGAGCATCTGTTTCCCACAATGGCAGCAAGCAAATAGAAAGGATCCTGTTTTATTGTACTTGGAGTCCATAGCACCTAATATAATGTTGGCACCCAGTAGGTACTCAACACATAATATTATTACCCATTTACTAAGCCCTTACTATGGTTTAGTAAATGGGCCCTGAGCTTTATCTAAATTACCTCATTATAGGGGCTTGGGATGTAGCTCAGTGGTACAGCACTTGCCCAGCCTGTGCAAGGCCCTGGGTTTGATCCCCAACACCTCGAAATGAAACAATTTATCTTATTTTGTTTTCAAAATTCCCTTCCCAGGAGTGATTATCTTTCCTGAGAGAAAAGAATGAGAATGAGAAGCCGGTTCAGGTCACACAGCTTATGCACAGCATTGTCAGAGACCAATTCTCTCTGCCACATCTGGCTCTGCCTCAGGATCTGAGCCCACCTCATTGCCAACCCCAGCCATGGTTTCTAGGGAAGCATTGATCCCCAAAACTAACCAAACATGGTGTGGGAAAAGTCCTTTGTCTTTTTATTCAGCTAATAAGTTGTGATTTCTTTTCTTCTTTTTTTTTTCTTGGTACCGGGGATTGAACTTAGGGGCTCAGAGGCACTTAACACTGAGCCACATCCCCAGCCCTTTTTTATATTTTTATATAAAATAAAGACAGGGTCTTGCTAAGTTGCTGAGGCTGGCTTTGAACTCAGGATCCTCCTGCTTCAGTCTCCTGAGCCGCTGGGAGTACAGGAGTTAACAACTGCGCCCAGCAAAATGGAACTTTTAATATGAAAACAAGGAAAAACCATACACACACTTTTTTTTTTTTTTAAACAAAACAGATGAGCCTGTTCAGATCCTCCCACTGAGCTGTCACTTCCTCCTCTTTAAAATCAGCAGGTGAGACTAGACAGTGTCAAAGATCCTTATCAGTCCAGTATCCTGTGATTCCATGATTAGTTTTGCAGATGGATAGTGGGCTGGTGAATTCTGGGGGAAAGGGGAGTTCCCTAGGAACATGGGTTATGGGAGGAAGAGGATAGGGTAATGCTGCAAACTGATCAGCACCCACCCCCTCCCCTTTATGACTTGACTTTGGAGGTCCAAAGGAAGAAAGGGAAGACTTGCCTAAGAACATCCTTACACTCCTCCCCAGACCTCTCTGATGGTCCTGATCAGTCTGAACACTGGCCGGACTAGAGCTTAGGGTTCAGACCTGTGAGTTTTCTGCTTCAAGTAGTGTTCTGTTCCCTCTCATCTTCCTCTCTGTTGGCCACCCTTTGGCTTCTTGGGCTGCCTGAATCCTCTTCCCCACTCCTGCCAGTGGGGCTTTCCGGAAAGCCCCGCACTGTGCTACTGACACAGGAAGGGGACAGGGAGGCCCTGTGGGTGAGTTCCTGCGGAGGCTCAATCTCTCAGCTGTAGCCCTTGGAGCCTCAGTCACTTCCCTTCCCCCACCCTCCCAGCTGGGCGGCCAGAGGTTTCATCACAGCTAAATTGTTGTCCTTATAAGGAAGGCCTCTGAGCCGCTCCCCAGGGCCAGGCTGACTGGTGGGGAGCCAGGCTGGGCCTCGGGGCATCTCTAGATGCAAGGAAGTGGAGATGCCCCAAGCCCAAGTCCCTGGGCTGAGCCTCCACCTGTAGTCACAGACCCTCCAGAGTAATGACAGGAAGCACTCAGCTGTGGCTGTAGGCCAGGATGCATAGGGTCCTAACGCTAACTTTGGTCTCCTAAACAAGTTGCTTAAGCCTATTTCCTAAACTGTCAAATGGAGTGAACATTACATTTTCCTCATGAGACTTCTGTGGTGACAAGGAAAGATCAACAGCCCATGAGGCTGGAGTTTATTAAGCATTTCCTACGGGGCTGGGTCATGGGCTAAGTGTTCCACAGCAGCCTTGTGGAGGAGAGAGAATCCATTCATTTTACAGATAGGAAAACAGGCACAGTTAGTCTGAACTCACTCAAGTTGCTGTGTTTTTTGTTTTGTTTTTTCGTGTAACCAGAGAGAGTGAACATTCTAGGCAAGTTCTCTACCACTGAGCTACATCCAGTCCCACTCTTGGGGTTTGAATTTAGGTGTGTCTGTCTTCAAATCTAAAGTACGTTTTTTCTACTTATACCCAGCTGTTTCAGTCAGAAATACTATTTCTTGAATAAGATTATGTCTACAGGGAGGAATTTCTGCCATCACCTCTCTGCCCTTCTTGTTCCCTCACACAGCCTCCTGTCACAGAAACCTCCACTTGAGTTCATGTGGTCTTTCCTGAAAGCTCCATTTGTCTGGAACATGAGAGGCAGGTTAGGAGAGGCAGGAAAATGGATGCACAAAATACAGTGGCTCCAGAGATGCAGGAAGCTTCCAGGACCCAGGCCCAGGTGGAGGGAACAAGAGGAGGTAAAAGGGAAGGCCCTCACCAACCTCCCCCCATCCCGGCCCCTCTGAAGGCAGCCACCTTGTGGTTTGCAAAATCCTGCAGTTTGACTATCCACAGGGACTCAGGCTAGAGGTATTGCAGTTTGTTCAAAAAGAAGGCTCCCCTTCTCTTCAGTCCTCAAGACCAGAGAGCAAGCTCTTGCCACAACCTTCCTCAGCCCTGTGGTTAGCCACCAACACCATGCCAGAAGCTATTCCCTTCAAGGTGGCCCTCCAGAAGTGACTTAATTCTTGGGTCAGGGTTGAAGGGACACTCCCACCCATAGAGACTCATTTCAGATAAAGGGGCCTGAAAGTGGTTCTTCTGAGGTTCCCCAGCTTCTGCAGGACACGTGGTATAGCTGTCACACATAAGATCAGTGACAGGGAAATTCACAAGGGACACAAGGGTCACAGCCACAGTTGATAGGTCCTGGGTCAGGTGCTTCCTGTTATGTTGGTCACAGGGACTGTGCAGTGGCCCTCACAGAGAAGGAAAGGAGCCAGCCTCTGGAAAGCACAGCAGTGCTTTCCTACATAGAAGACTGGAGAGTAGTTTAATCCTCTTTTGTGACTGGGAAAAATGAGGGCCCCCAAGACTAAAACTTACCCAAAGTCCCTGGGTGGGGTTTGAAAATCGGTAGTCTGACTGAAGAGTTCTGTAAATGGGCCCAGGGCTTGCTTCCTTAAGCACACTTGAGGTGCTGAGAAGTGTCAGGAGTCCCCAGGCATAAAGCAGAGACCAGGCTCACCCCTAATCAGGACAAGGCTCGGAAGTAAAACAGCTGGTGGCGTCACTTGAAATCTTTATAGGAAACACCTTTTTATAAGAATCAAAAATCAAAATTGGGGGAAATTGTGTTGGGGGGCCACATTTGTGCATAGTCTTAAGATGCCTTGCACAGATTGCTTAGTACTTGCAAAAGAATAAACATGAATCAGACAGTAGAAAAGCAGATACTTTGCTCAGGTGATAAAAATGAACAGCATCAAAGAGGGTCAAATGGATGTCATGCCACTAGATATGATTTCCTGATAAGGAACCACTTACCTTCCATGCAGGTTTCTGGCCAAGAATCCATAGTCTCAACCTCAGACAAACCCCAAAGGAGGAATGGTCTATTAAAAGGGTTAGGAGGAAAAACTATTCTTACAAAATGTCAGTGTCGTGAAAGACAGACTGTAAATGTTTCAGATTAAAGGAGACTAAAAAGAGTTGATAATTGTGTGTAATAGCTGACCAGGACAAGAGGAAAAATATGATAAGAATAATTGTGTCAAATGATAAAAACTGGAATATAAAAAACAAACTATTACATTGGTGTTAAGTTTACTGACACTGGAAACTATAGCATGATTACATGAGAGAATAAACTTACTTTTAGGAAACACACATTGAAGTATTTAGGGGTAAAGGACCATGATAACCAACTTTCCAATGATTCAGAGAAAAAAAAATGTGTACACATGGAAGAGAGAAAGTGCTGAGAAGATAAAATAATGGGTCAATCTGGGCAGAGTATGTGGGTGTTCATTGTACTAGTCTTATTCTTGCAACTTTTATTTCCAAATAATGTTTTTTAAAATAAGAAAGCACTGCTCCTCACATTTAGACCCTGGCCCAGAGAAACACTGAGGGGGAGGGGTAGTTGGGTGGGGCCTGGCTGAATTTAGCAGGAGCCCAGCACAGGGAGAGGCAATACCTCCAGCCCAGCCTACAGGAAGTGGGCCCTGGAACTGTCAGGAACTATGATGCCATCTGCCACCTACCCTCTGCTCCCTCAAGGCCAGCCCTAGAGCTGGCTACCACACCAACAAACAGGCTTAAGACTGGTAAGTTTCATAAAAAGGGATTTATTGCCAAACTTCAAAAAAGGCGCTTCATAAGCAGAGGACACAGAATGCCTCCTCCCCAGGGAGAGGCAGAAAGGTGGCCAAAGCATGGGAATAGACCTACTTGCCCTGCCACGCCAACAGAAGAAGAAACTGAGGCCCAATTCCTGGCAGTAGATGACTTGGCTAAAGTCCAGCCAGTCCTGGCTGCTGATGGGGGAGGCTGTTCCCTGAGGGAAGATGACAGGGGATCATGTGATGGGCACCTGATAACATTCTTGCTCTTATACAGAAGAGATGGAAGAAAGGCATACTGTGGCATAGGAGCCTAAGGACTGTGGTTTGTGAAGGATGATGAGGGCTCATGAACCATGGCATTGCTGCTCACCTCTGCACCATCGGGGTACAGACCAAAGAGGAGACCTGCCTCTTCTGATCTCTGCCCACTGCCCTCAAGAACAAAGTGACAGTACAGTAATGAAGACATCAACCTGCACTGGCAGGTCTCAGTGGGCATGGCTGGTGGCTAAAGATGGGTGGAGCAGTAGGCAGAAAGGCCAGGGCATGCTGCTGTCGCCCTCTCTTCTCTTCTGTAAACAAAAGTGCACATGGAGAAACCTCCTGGGCAGGTCCTAGAGAAGTTGCCCCCATCCCCACCCCTAAGCTCCACCCTCAGTCTAGTTGCTGCAGCAGGATGAAACTGGATGTGCTCCCAGATCCAGGCACAATTTGGGAGGGGACTTGGGAGGGGACCAGGAATGGGCCAGGAAGGGAGACAGGAGAAAATCCTCCTTCCACTACAAAGTTAGGAGGGGTGACCCACCAGGGGTCTGAGCTGAAGAGGGCTAGAGGAGGGAGGGAAGGGATGTCAGACTCCAGCAGGCCCCATCAGTGTATGAGGAGATGATGGAGACACTGGGCCTGTTTGATTTGAGGAGGAACCACAGAGACCCAGATAAGTCCCATCTGGGGAGGCACAAAAGTTGGAGGGGAATTCTGAGGGCTGATTTATGATAATCACATACAGGTTTTTTTTAATGTTGACACTGGGCCACTCAGGGGTTCACCTCTTCGGGAGTGTGCAAGGCTAGACACAGCTAGTCCAGAAGTAAAAAACAAGTTAGGAGACCCTCTGGTTCCTCTTCTTTCCTGAAATGCTCTAGACTTGTGCCTCCAATTGCAGCTCATCAAAGAGAAGGAGGCTGCAGAAAATGCCCTTGCTTTGCAGAAAAATTAACAGGCCCAGAGAGGGGCCACACAGCAAATGCCTTCCTCACGAGACAGAAGCATCTGCCTCAGGAGGCCCTAGCTGAGTCCCAGGTTTCACCCAGCTGAGGGATGATCCTATAGCCTACACCCAAGGCCTCTGAAGCCATTCAGAATAAGTGTGAAGGAGGCTGACTTGGAGGCTGTCTGGGAACATCTAGAGATGAGAGGAGGGACTACAGTGGGGCTCAGCTGTGTTCTATTCAGAAGTCAGGAATGTAAACTACTGGGGGTGGGGAGCAGAGATGATGCCACCCCTAGAAACCCCAAGAACTGTGCCAAAGCCCTGGGGAAGTTTGGAACAATCACTCAGCACATAGGGCCTGAGTGTGAGCTCCTAGCACAGAGTCCCAGGTGAGGCCAAGCCAGAGAGACAGACAGTGGTGCTGGTTGGCACCTGGCACCACTGGCCAGGGCAGAGTGGGAAGGACACCAGGAGTTTCTTCAGGTCCTAACCAAACCCTGACATACCCAATGGACCTCATTTCTCAACAAGGCTGGGCTTTGATGGGCGCAGCCAAGAGGACCTGCGCCTCTGGCCCAGCAGGCCTACGGTGCACTTCTCCTATAGAGGGTCACCAGTTCCTTCCGCTTCTCCTTTAGCCCAGGGGCTTCCTGACTTAGGTCTCCCAAATCTTTCATTTCCTGCAGGACCTGAGTGGCCTGCCTCAGCTGCTCCACAGCCTGGCTGAGCAATGTCTCAGCACTCACAGGGGGTGGCTCGCTGCCCAGCACCTTGTTCAATAGTTTCTCTGTCTGTTCTGAGGCTATCTTCACCTCCAGTTGGGCCCGATACAGCTGTTCCCTGGGCAGCCGTGGATGCCTGGAGCCTTCTCCAAGCAGGTCTCCAAGGGAGGAGCAGCGGGGATGGAATTGAGGTGGCAAGTCCCAGGGGGGCAGTGCTGTGGATGTCGTTGCATCCTCTCGGGCAGTTCCTGGAGCGCCTGCACCTTGGGATGGCTTAGGCTCAGGACCATCATCCACACCATTCACTGAGAACTGTGCTGAGCCTGGGGCAGAGGACCCAGCGGTCCCAGAACTCTGGGCTGGCTCAGAAGTCTCCATCCCACTCAAACAGGCTTTCATTTTCTCCGATAAGATCTTGGGTGGGGGTGTAGGGGGCTTCCCACCCCTAGGGGAAGCCTCTGCAGTCTCAGAACAAGGTACCTTGGAGAGTTCAGCACTCTCCAGAACAGGGAGATCCCTGAGGCTGGGGCTCTCCCAGCTCACCTTCAGTTTGTCAGGCAAGATGCTGTTGGGGGGCTCCTTAGAGCCACTGTCCTCCCCCAGCAGGATCTCCGAGTCCTCCTGGCTCTCAGATTGGGCTTCAGAGCTGGCTGAGACTGGGGTTGGGGCTCTGTCTCCAGAAGGGGGCTCCACCTTATCACTAAGGCTGGTCTTCTCAAGTGCTGGGGAAGGCTTGGTAGGAGGCATAAGGGGCTGAGGTGTCTCCCGGGGCTGGACCGCACTGACATCATTGCTGGGGACAAACACTGGTGGCCCACTGTCCGGAACATCGAGGTCCAGGCGCAAAAAACCGTCAGAAGCTGCGTTGGCTACCTGGTGGGGGGGATGGTATGTGGGTGTCAAACAGGCTAAATGGTCACTGAGTCAAATGTAAATTCCCCCAAGTCTCAAGCTCATTCACTTCTGCTTCCCTTTCTGGAGACCTGTGTCCTATCTGCCAGTTCCTCTCCAGCCCTTGCCTAATCAGCTGAACACCAGGGGAGAGCCACTGTACCAAATGGGCTTGTCTCCCCACCTGACTCTGGTGACCCAGGGGACACCCAGCAGCCCAAGTTATGGGGATCTTGTCACAGAGCTTCAGAGATCTTGGAGCAGAGGTGGCAGGAGGCATCTCTTAAGGTTCCTCAGATGTTGGGATTGCTGGCAGGGACCCTCACACCCTTTTACATGTCCCATGTGATCTGGCCAATACCTGCTCTGAGTCATGTGGAACTCCCACAGAAATATTCCTCCAGTGCGTGCGCGCACGCGCGCGCGCACACACACACACACACACACACACACCGTGCCTCCCTGAGCTCCTCTCGAAGGTCCCACCTCAGATCTTCCCCACGGGTGTTCCTGTTCTTTCGAGGACCTCAGCTCCCCTTCTGCAGCTCCTCTCCTTCAGCTGACAGAAAATAATAGGCTGCCTCCTCTCCACAGCAAACCTTCTGATGACCCTGTCCCTTTGTCCCTCTCATGGTCCCTGCCCCTCTCATGGTCCCTGCCCTGTGCAGTGTCCACAACATCTCTACCCTGACTCCTTCTCCTAGAAAACGTGCTGCAAACATTATCACTTGCCTTTTCCTTGTTAACTGTGGATGCCAACCTGGCTGCTGTTCCCCAGGTCTGGCCGCCCCCCTCTCTCTCTCCATGCTCTACCACTGATCTGGATCCCCAGCCCTTTATGTTTTATTTTGAGAAGGGGTCTGCCCTTGAATTTGAGATCCTCCTGCCTTGGGGACTATGACTGTATATCACTGCATCCCGTTTGGTCTCTCTCGCTTCCTCTTCCTTGGCTAATGCCTACTGCTCCTCTCCAGCCCCCAAATATCACATTTGCTGAAGTTCTTTCATGACCTCCAAAATCGGACACCCACATAAGCTGCACTGGTCTAAAAGGGGTGCCCCCTTACCCCTCACTCTTGCTCATACATTCTCCCAAATTCCCTGTGCCCAGCACCTCCCTTTGCCCAGTCTTCAGGCCTTTGACACCACTGACCACCTTCCTGCTCTGTCCAATCCCAGCATTCAAGCAAGCCTCGGTAGCTCTTGCTTCCCAGTGTCTCCCACGAACCCTTCCCTTCTCATCCACACCTGAAGCCTAGGGGACCAGCTCCCCCACTTTTTTCTGTCCCTCAATCTAACCCACAAAAAGAGCCTCCAACTAAGCTCTGGATTGTGCCTTCCCATTCTGTTCCCAACTCTTGCACTCAAGGTCTCCACAAATTCCTCCCTAACCCTGTCTTCCCAGATCAGTCTCCCAAACCAGCAGAGCCATTGCACACCTTGAACTGCTCTGCCCCGTGCCTCAGCAATTACCATTCCCTTTGCCAGGAATCCCATCATTCCAAATCTGCCAACCAAAACCCACACTGTCCTTCAAGGGTCAGCTCAAATGCCAGTGGCTCCTCCACGGTCCCTCCTGCCCACAACCTCACAGCATTCTCTGTACATAATTAGACACAGCTCTGCTTGGGGGAGTCTATGGACAGGTCTATTTTCCAACTGGAAGCTGAATTTGGAGAGTCAGGGACTAGTCTCATATGTCTCAGTTTCCCTCTAGCCAACTCTGGCTAACCTACTATGTAGCCCATAAATGAAAAAGACTATGGGTTTGGGAACATCTACTCCCTGAGCATAATAGCACAAGTGCCCTCTTCTGTACATCACTCAGCAAGCCCAACTCCAGGTGTCCTCAGGAAAGAGATTGCCCAAGCCTGGATGCCACTCTAAGGAGTTGAGCCCCAGGCCCAACTGACCTCCCACCAACCAAACCGCAGGCACAGCCTTACCTCCTTCAGGTGGATTCTTGTTGGTGGCCGACGCCGTTGGCCCCCCCGCACCCGGTCCCGTGTCACATGCTCCAGGACACAGGTCTTGTCCACCTTTACCTGGGAAGGAGAGGGAGGCAGGTCAGCCCCCACCAGGCCTTGGGGAGAGTAGTAAACACCCATTGTCCTGACTTAGGAGCAGGGTCTGCACCCTGCATCCTCACTCGACAGGGATAGCACCCCACCACAGCCCTGTGGTGTCTCCTGCTTCTGGACCTCTACTTCTCTCTAAGTCTACACTGCCACTAGCAGTACCTCTGTCAAGTCTGAGGCTCTCCTGTTCTCTGTAGCTACACTCTTTGCCTCAGTCTTCCTGCCCAAATATGAGTTCACAGTGCTTACCCTTTAGTCTATCATAAATATCTAAGCAACCCTGAGGCTGCTGCAGGGTTTACCTGGGGAGTGGGAAGTGGGGAGAAGCCAGACCTCAATCCCCTGGTATCTGCCTTCTAGCAAAGGCCTTCTCTGACCCCTGCCTTTCTCCCAGGCCAGTGAGGACAGTCCAGGAAAGAGCAGAGTGTCTACCCCGTGGGCCTGAATGTCTGGAGAGCAGCATCTCCTTTCTGATGGTCAGGAAAGCGGGTCAAGGGTAGCTGGAAAACTAGAGTAAGATTCACATGGGAAATCTGGGCTTTGAACCCTGGAGTGGCCTGTCCCTGTGATGGAGTGGGGGCTTAAGCCTGTCTGGAGCGCCAATAGTCTGTGTCCTCAGTGGAGGACAAGACTGGGGGTGAGTCCCAGGCCATGGCTCCAGTATCCTCCCCCAACACCCTCAGTATGGCCCATCAACATTTTCCCTGAAAATAGGAATGCTTTCCCCAGGCAGTGAAGAACTAAGCGTGACACAGTAACACAGGAAAGAATGTAGCAGCCACAGCTGGGAGTTGGATCTGGATGTTAGGTGGGTCTTGCTTGGGAAGGTTTGTTTCCCTCAGGTCTCATCCTCTACAATCCAAGGTGTCACACAAGGTAGACCTCAAGGTCATTGTAGCCCAAACAGCTAAGGATCCATAATGTCAAAAACAAAGACAAATCCTCTCTAGGAGATCCTGGCCTCATGGGACATACTGCCCTCCCTGAGCCTGATCAAACCACGGTTGCCAGAGTCACCACTACAGCACAGATGGATGAGGTCACTGCAGACAAATAGGGAGATTCAGGGCTGCAAACCAGCCTGTAAACCTTGCCCGACTTCATGGGCAAACTGAAAGGGAGCACTCAGGCTGAGCTCACCCCTAGCCCACCCTAGCCTAGGCCACCTGCTGTTTCCAGTTAAGGTCGGGCTGGAAAAAGCCCATGGCTGCAATCAATTAAATTCTACCATACCACTTCTGTGCCTTTTTTTTTTTTTTAAATGGGGATTAAACCTGGGCACTTTACCACTGAGCTATATCCTCAGCCTTTTTTATTCTCCCAGCCCTTCTTATTTTGAGACAGTCTAGCTAAGTTGCTTAGGGCCTCACTAAATTGCTTAGGCTGATCTCAAATTTGTGATCCTCCTGCCTCAGCCTCCCAAGTCAATGGGATTACAGGTGTGAGCTACCACACCTGGCAACACACTTTTAATTTAAAATAAGTTACTTAATTATGCCTCAGTTTCATCTGTAAAATGGACAGCACCACCCACTTTGACGGACTGTTATGAAGGCTAAATGAAGTGTGCCCCAGGTGTCTGTAGCAGTGATGTAAATGAGGAGTAGTCTGGGACAAGGTGGGCAGGGACCTCTCCCAGACCACACATGGTGGCCAGCCCAGAACCTGGCCATAGGACTGAATCGCACCTCATCAAAAGCCTTGTTCTTGCCTCGGCTGATCCCTTCATTGAGGGCTTTGATCCAGGATTCTTTCTCTTCCCCACTGGGTGCCTGGAATTTGATGTCACTGACCTGCAAGGGATGGATGGTAGATATTTTATAGAGTTCACATTTATGGTCACATTTTCATGCCAGTTTCCAAAGTCAAACCAAAACAACCCCACAACAGGTCTGACATCGGCATTTGAAGGCGAGGGTAGGGAAAGAAGCAGAGAAGGGGCCCTCCCCTAGCCCATAGCTACTGGAGGCTTGGACTGGCATCAACCTTATCCTGTGGAAAGAGCTTGAATCTGGACTCCCCCAAGCCAGCTGCCTGATCCCTGGGCTTCAGTTCACTTTATGTTTGTTTGTTTTTGTTTTGTTTTGTTTTGTTTTGTTTTGTTGGTACTGGAAATTGAACTCTATCACTGTCCCAGCCTACACCCATGCCAGCTTGATTATAATGACAGAGGTGACAGGCATGAGGGGTGCCCATAATTAAGTATTACTGGAAACACAACCCCCCTCAAGCTCTGTAAAGAGCCCTACACCCAAACCTGGCCCCACCAAAAAATATGTCCCAACTCCTAAAGTCCCAGGGTCTCCTTTCTGGCCTTGAATCAGACCATAATCAGGTCATTGGGGGAGTCAACTCTAGCCCCCATCATACAGATGAAGAAACTGAGGCTCCACAGATGGGAGGGCACTTGACTAAAGCAGTCTAAAGTAATCCCTTCTAACTCCCAGCTTCCCACCCACATCAACCCCAATCCCTCCTCACTACAGGCAGGAGTTCTGGAGAGGCAGCTTGGAGTTCTGTCCCTACCAAACCTAATGGCCAGAGAGGAGATGAGAGGAAAGTATGAAGTTACCTCATGCAGTAGAGAGAGCGGTAGAGCTTCCCAGCTGGGTCTTAACCACTTACAGTTATCTGAACTTGGGCCTCAATTTTCTCATCTATAAAAGGGAATACTGCCGCATGCAGTGGTACATGCCTGTAATCCCAGTGGCTTGGCAGGCTGAGGCGGGAGGATCACGAATTCAAAGCCAGCCTCAGCAATAGCAAGGCACTAAACAACTCACCGAAACCCTGTTTCTAAATAAAATACAAAATAGGGCTGGGGATGTGGCTCAATAGTCGAGTGCCCCTTAGTTCAATCCCCAGTACCCCTCAAAAAAAAAAAAAAGAGAGAGAGAGAGAGAATACCACCATAATCTGCCTCAGGGAGCTAAGAAGATCATTTAAAAATATGTATGTAGGAAAATGCAAATTAAAACTACACTGAGACTTAATTTATCTGCAGTTCAGAATGGCAGCCTTCAAGAATACAAACAAATTAATGCTGAAGAGAATATGGAGAAAAACAAACATTTTTACACTTTTTTTATTGATTTAAAAAAATATATGGAACGCTTCATGAATTTGCGTGTCATCCTTGCGCAGGGGCCATGCTAATCTTCTCTGTATCGTTCCAATTTTAGTATATGTGCTGCCGAAGCGAGCACCATTTTTACACTGCTGGGGAGATTGTAAATTACTACAACCGCTATGGAAATCAATATGGAGGTTCCTCAAAAGACTAGGCACGGCACCATCATATGACCCAGCTATACCACTCCTCAGCATTTATCCTAAGGAATTAAAGTCACCATGCCTCATTGACACATGCATACCCATGTTTATGGCAACACAATTTACAATTGACAAACTATGGAACCAGCCTAGGTGGATAAATCAGTGGATTGAATAGATAAAGAAAATGTGGCATATATACACGATGGAGTTTTATTCAGCCATAAAGAATGAAATCATACATTTGCAGGAAAATGGATGAAACTTGAGAACATTATGTGAAATAAGTCAAATTCAGAAAGTCAAAGGTCATATGTTTTCTCTCATATGTGGAAGCTAGAGGGGAAAAAAAAGGGAAAAAAGCAGGGTGGGGGAAATCTCATAAAATTTGAAGGGAGACCTTTAGAGTAGAGGAAGAGGACCAGGAAGAAGGGGGAGGGGAGGGAAAGGAGAAGTACTGGAAATGAAATTGACCACATTGCCAGGTGCAGTTTTGCATGCCTGTAATCCCAGCAACTGAAGAGGCTGAGGCAGGAGGACAGCAAGTTCAGGACCAACTTCAGCAATTTAGCAAGAACCTATCTTAAAATAAAAAATAAGCTAGGTGTAGTGGCACACACCTGTAATTCCAGCAACTTGGGAAGCTGAGGCAGGAGGATCACAAGTTTAAAGACAGCCTCAGCATGCAGGGCACAGTGGTGCACACCTGTAATCCCAGCAGCTTGGGATGCTGAGGCAGGAGGATGGAGAGTTCAAAGCCAGCCTTAGCAAAAGCGAGGCACTAAGCAACTCAGTGAGACCCTGTCTCTAAATAAAATACAAAATGGGGCTGGGGATGTGGCTCAATGGTTAAGTGTCCCTGAGTTCAATCCCTGGTACCAAAAAAAAAAAAGACAGCCCCAGCAACTTAGTGAGGCCCTAAGCAATTTAGGGAGACCCTTTCTCAAAATTAAAAAAGGACTAAGGATGGGGTTCAGTGGTTAAGCACCCCTGGATTAATCCCTGGAACTAAAAATCATCATCATCATCATCATCATCATCATCAAAGTAAAAAATTTAAAAGATCAGGTATGTAGTTCAGTGATAAATATTCCTGGATTTAATCTCTAGCACTAAAAAAAAAAAAACAGAAAAAGAAAAAAGTTGACTAAATTATGTATGTGCTTGTACAAATATGTTACAAGGTAGCTCCATGGCTCAGTGTTTTAACATGTGTGAGGCCCTGGGTTCAATCCTTAGCACCATAAAAAATAAATAAATAAAAGATGTATCTAATTTATATACCCATGTTCACAGCAGCATTATTCACAATAGCTAAAACATGGAAACCGTCCAAGTGTTCATCAGTGGATAGATGGATAAGCAAAATGTAGTGAATACATACAATAGAATATTATTCAGCCTTAAACAGGAGGGAAATTCTGACACATGCTACATATAGATGAACCTGGAAAACATTATTCTAAGTGAAATAAGCTAGCACAAAAAGCCATAGACTATATGATTCTACCTATACAAGATATAAAAGTAGTCAAAAATCATAAAGAAAATAGAATATCGTTTACAAGAGCTGGGAGAAGAAGGAATGGAAGCTTAGTGGTTTTTGTTTTTGTTTTGATTTTTTATTTTGAGACAGGCCCTTGCTGAGTTTCTGAGACTGGCTTCAAATTTGTGATCCTCCTACCTCAGCCTTCCAAGTGCTGGGATTACAGGTGTGTGCCATTGTGTCTGGCTTCAGCTTAGTTTTATAAGATGAAAAAAGAGTTCTGGAGATGGATGATAATAACAGCTGTAGTATGTTGTGAATGTATTTAATGACACTGAACTAACTATACTTTAAATGGTTAAGACAGTAAATTTTATGTTATATGTTTTGACCACAATTGTTTTAGAAGTTTTTTGGGTTTTTTTTTTAAGTTAAAAAAAAAAAAAGATAAATCTCAAGTATTGAATCTGGGGCTGGGGTTGTGGCTCAGTGATAGAACACTTGTGTAGCATGTGTGAGGCACTGGGTTCGATCCTCAGCACCATATAAAAATAAATAAATAAAATAAAGGTCTATCAACAACTAAAACATTTTTAAAATTAAAACAAATAAATAAATAAATACTGAATCTGGAGCTTTGCAGAGTGAAGAAATTCCCCAGTAGTAGGAATTAACGGGTTGCCTTTCTTCTGGATAAATAGTCTCAATTTTGTCATCTAGAAAATGGGATTACATGTCCTACTACAAAGCAATGCTGAGGATATTAAACATGATTAAAGCCAGGCCCTGGCACATAGTAGGTATTCAGAAAATAGTTAATGAATGAATGAGCCAATAAATGAACTGGCCCAAGGTTCCTTCCTTTGCCTTGTTTTTGGGCCACTGCCTACTCTGACCTCAAGATGCCCTAGTTCTTTATTGGCAGTGGCCAATCTGCCCATCCCCCACCCTGGTGTTAGATAGCGCCTTCCCTCCTGCCACTCTCCCAGTTATGTAACACGACAGTACAGTCAGCCTGGCCCCCTCAGCATCCTCATTATATAACTTCCTCCTGGCCACTGAGCCTCCTCCTCATACAGGGCCTAGGTGCCCCCCCCTCCACACCAGGCATAGCCAAATGCTCATTTGCATGACCAGGGTAAATTCAATCCTGGCAGCAAATCTGCAGTTAAGTCAGAAACCCCAGGGCACCTTGGCAACTGCCTCTCAGTTCAGCCATCAGAGATGCTGGGGCTCAAGGAGAGACTGTGCTCCGTTCAGGGGCTACAAAGGCCACCTAATCCTGTGATGGGAAAAGTGTCTAGGACCACCACCTCTGACCCCAACTTCTGTTCCTATTCAGGGCTCCAAGATGGTGACGCTCTTCCCTGGTATAGGCCTTAGCATCCCTAAAAGCTTGGAAAGACTCTGATGCATGGCAGTAGCAAGGGAGTAAGAGTGGAGCAGGAAAGAGTCAGATGGCTGTCTTTACTACTTTGGGACAAGAACAGAAATATGGATCCAACTCACCTTGTAGCCCCTTCCCCACTGGCCCAGCCCACCAGATGCAGGCTGGTGGAAGGGGTTTGCTCAACTGGGAGAGGAAATGCAAGGTTACAGGGGACCAAGCTCTACCCTAAGACATCCTGTAATCCTGGCTCAAAGAGCCAGGCATTCCACAAGGATGACTGGAATCGGGATGATTAACACAAATACCAAGAAGTTATGTCCTGAAAAGCCACAGGCTACACAGGTTCCTACCATAAGCCCTTTCAGGAAGTCCCAGGAACACTGGCCTTGCTGGGAGCTCAGATGCTAATAAGACTGGCCACAGAATAGGCCCACAAGGCCTGGGGAAGGGGGAAGGGCAGAATGGCAGAGAGGAAAAGTGGGGGAGGGAGGGAAAGGAGGCAGGAAAGAGGAAAGAGCCAAGCTGGCCAAGACCAGCAGGGCAGCAAGGCCCAGCAGTGGCCACCCTGCTTCCTGGCAGCGGCTGCTTGTGACCTCATGGGCAGGGGTGTGGGGATGGAGAGGCAGGGGGAGAGGGGTATGTGAGACACTGGAGTCTTTGTTTATTTGATTAGAGGGGAAAAAAGCGGCCTCAGGACCAGACAGCCAGGGTCACATGACCTCCTGGCCGGCTGGAGGCTGCACTGAGGACCTCAGGAACACCCAGGGCGATGGGAAAGGCGGGAGGGTGGGAGGGTGAGAGGATGCAGGTGGTGCCTTGGGCCAGGTCCACAACCTGGGGAGGCAAGGGTCAGGGGCCTTGAGCTAGAGCCAGACTGTACCTTTCCCTCAGGTGGCCACCACCACTTATTCCACTGCTCCATCTTCCAACTGACTGCCCTGTTCCCAGAGTCACCCAGAGTCAACTTGAACTCTTAGCGGGGTTGGAGAATGGGAGGAGGGTGCTGGACAAAGAAGTTGAAAGTGCAGCTGCACAAACAGGCCTCCCTGAAGGTGCTATCCCAACGGAGCTGGGCCCCACCTCCCTCCTAGTCCCACCACCAGCTGGTTCTAAGAGCTGGAGAATGGAGATGGCCCACAAAGCAGCATGGACAGAACATAGAGGCAAGCACCCACACACATCCACATACTAGGAGGCACTCAACAGAACCCAGCAGACCCCAAGCAGAACCAAGGCCAGGGAGTCACTCAACCACACCTAAGGAGGTGCCCACACAGATCTTCACATGCATCATACTCTGTATCTCAAACACACACATACATACAGCGCCCACTCGGAGAGACAGTGAGTGGGTCTCCAGGACAGGGTAGGGGCTGAAAGATCCAGAGCCTGAAAGATCAAAATGTGACCCTCTTTTCCTCAAAGAGCCCTAAGCAGCAGATGTTAGGTGAACCTGGGCCCAGCCACAGGAATCCTCAGGACACTATAAACCTGCCCCTGCCCTGGGGCACATCCTCCAACTCCCCAGAGTCAGAGCTCTGTAGCCCTCTCCAGTGCAGACTTGCTTGCTTCTCTGCCCAACCCCCAGCAGAGTAGGATAAAGGGTTAACAAGTAAAGCATCACGGTCTCCTCCTCTTCCAGGGTCCAAGTCCCCAGGACTACAAAGAACAGAGCTCCTGACCCCTAAAACTAGAAGAGAAACAAAATGGCCTCCAGCAGGCCCAGATGAAACCTACTGCCCAGCAGCCAACCTCTGTGACTCAGCCCCACTCTGCAAGGCTCCACATGACATACAGAGGTTAGGGTGGGTGTGGCGAGAGCTTACTTAGAGCTGGCAAGAGGTGCTGCATGCGCCAGCCTCAAACCCAAATTCCCTCCTAACATCTGTGAAACTGTACCAGGTGTCAACACCCCCAGACTACCAGTCAGAGTGGTGCAAACAGTAAACCTCATCTGTGCACAAACCAGGTCCCAAGGAAGACTCTCTCAGGCAAGAAACTTTCTCCAGCTACAGTCAAAAAAGGAAAGGAAAAGGGGAGGAAAGCTGGGGGCTGTGGGCCTCTTAGTTCTGGGTCCAGGAGGGGACCTGAAGAGGCTACCCAGGAAGGCCTGGGATAAAGGAGAGGCCACATCCTTACTCCTACCTGACAGGGTGTTGCAGAGCTAGAGACCTCACCCACAGCTCTCCTGCCTTAGCCCTGGGCCTCCTGTGAGTTCAGGGTGCAGAGAAGGACCAAGAGCCCCTCTTCCAGTGACTACTTCCAACCACAGCCTGGAATAGAGGCCTAAGGGCCTAAAAGAAGAAGAGGAGAGGAGGGATCTCAGTCCAGCCCTAAGTGCATCTCCCATCAACCAGGGGCTGAGGAGCCTCCAAGACAAAATGAGTAGAAGGTCTAACCTGTGGTAGTCGCTGGGTTTGGGCCTCAGCCAACTCAATAAGAAACCTGCAGGCTCCATTTCAAAGCCCAGACTGGTTCAGCCACCCAGGGGTGGTATTCCCAAGCAGAATCTGGCCTGGAGGGAGGCAGACAGAAGTGGGCATATCCCTACCTTGTTCCCTGGGGATCTTAGCAGGATAAACCGGTGTTTCCGTTTGAGGAGAGCACGGAGGTCCTGGCACTTCTCATAGCTACCCAGCTCTACTGTCTCCACACACTTCTGTTCATCCTGGGGAGAAAGACAAAAGGGACATGAGCTGATGAGAGCCAAACCCCACTAAGACTCAAAACCCAGGCCATGCCCAGACCCTGAACCCACTCAGGAAGGACATCACGTCACCAAATTGTGGATTCAGACCCTGGCAAGTAGACAATGCTCAGTATGTGCTGACTGGAAGGAAGCCCTCAAAGCTTACCATCCAGGCAAGAAATAGAGCCCCAAGCCCAGGGGTGGGTATTTGTCTAAGGGCTGAATCCAGTGGCCTAAAGCCAGAGGGGGAAAAGGGATGGCTGAAAAGACTTAGAAGGAAGCCTGTGCAGGACCAGAGGCCACAGATTTGTGTAAGAGGTAGCCTTGGAAAAGAGATGCAGGATGTCACAAAATTGGGAGAAAGAAGACTTTCCAACTCAGCACAGTGATCCTGTGATTGCTCCCCAATTTGGCATCTTCCTGTGCTGATCCCTGGTTAGGGTGAGTGGCCTCTCATCCCAGGCTGCAGGCCACGCACAAAAAAGAGGGTAAAAGCTCATTCAAAGCATCCCACCCTGTCCCCTTGCATGCCATTCTGAGGCCTCAATGCTAGGCAGGTCAGTGGCCAAGACAGTCCCATCCTCTACCACTGTCCAGGCTGCCTTTCTGCCCACTATCCCTGACATATAAGTGTTTTCTCCTTGGGCACTACCCATCAGGTGCCTGTCTAGCAAGCTGCCTGGGACAAGCTCCTCCCTCAGTGGTGGTCAACTGGTTCCTCTTCCAGGGAAGACCCAGATAAAACAACTTCCTGGGAAGCAGAAGCAGGTCCTTTGGGGAAAAGGGGAGTACAGTGCTTTGGAGTCTGGATGACAAGTTAAAGTTAAGGAAACTTGCTGATGTCTAACACTTAGTGAGCACTTTTGCCTCCCTGATTCTCCAGAGCCACCCAAGAACCTTTAAAACCTAGAACTGCCAGGCACAGTGTCACACACCTGTAATCCCAGCTTGGAAGGCTAAGACAGGAGGACCACAAGTTTGAGGCCAGCTCCAGCAACTCAGTGAGGCCCTAAGCAACTTAGTGAGACCCTGTCTCAAAATAAAAAATTTAAAAAAGGAGCTGGGGTGGTGGCTCAGTGGTAGAGTGCTTGCCTAGCATGCATGAGGCACTGGGTTCGATCCTTAGCACCACATAAAAACAAACTAATATATCCACCTAAAACTAAAGATACATAAATAAATATTTTTTTTAATTAAAAAAATAAAAAGGGCTGGGGACATGGCTCAGTGGTTAAGCGCCCATGGGTTCAATCCCCAGTAACTCAGTATCTGTCTTATCTGACAGGTGAGGAGAATGAGGCCTGGAGATGAAGTGATTTGCTCTAGGGACACAGACACACATCCTGACCCCAGGCTAGGGTCTTTCTAGCACACTATATTCCTCCCAAGCACAGTCAGTGACTAAATCAGTTCCTTCTCAATAGGTTACTCTATACCAGTGGTCCTCCCAGTGTGGCATTTGGGGCAGCAGCATTGGCACCACCCAAGAACTTGCTAGAAATATAAATTCTGAAGTCCAATCTCCACTGAATCAGAAACTTAAGAGCACAGGCTTGGAAATATGAATTTTAACTAGCCCTCCAAGAGATCTTGATGCATAAGAAAGTTTGAGAACCGCTTATCTTCACCAGAGGTTCTCAGTTTTGGTAGCCTGGAAGTTATTAAAAACCTCAATACCCAGGTTGGGGTTGTGGCTTAGCAGTAGATCGATCGCCTAGCAAGTGCGAGGCCCTGGGTTCAATACTCAGCACCACATAAAATAAAAGTATTGTGTCCAACTACAACTAAAAAATATTAAAAAAAAATTCTCAATACCCGTCAGGTGTGGTGGCACATTCCTGTAATCCCAGCAGCTTGGGAAGCTAAGATAGGAGGATTGCAAGTTCAAAGCCAGCCTCAGCAACAGTGAAGCACTAAGCATCTCAGTGAGACCCTGTCTCTAAATAAAAAATACAATATGGCTCGGTAGTTCAGTGTCCCTGAGTTCAATCCTCACTACCAAAAAAAAAAAAAAAAAAAAACAACAACACCCAGGCAACATTACAGACTGATGATACTAGGATCTCATGGGGTGAGGCCCAGATCTCAGTAAAAGCAGATGATTGTACAGTTCAGGTGGATAACCACTGTTTTACTCTCTTCTGCCTCTCAGGGAAAGGAGACTAGAAGCCAATATTACCTGATCTCTCTATCCAGGTTCAATCAGGTATCTTTTCCCATTTTTGTTTCCATATATCTCTTTCTAATCCCTAAAATCCAATCCCTTCCAGGTTCCTCCATGAAGCCCAAGAGCCAGAAAAATGCTCTAGGTAGCTCCCATGCTGTCCCGTACATTCCCCTAAGCATTGGTGTTCTCCCTTCTTTGAAGTCTCTCATCATCATTTACTTCTTGGGGCAAGTAAACATCTGCACAGCACCTGCCAGGTACAGTTACCCTACTAGGTGCCAGGGGCACTGAGCCCCACTATAGAGTAGCACAGGTTTATGTCCCTGCTCAGCGGGCTCGTTCTACCCTATTCTGTGTGTCTACCTCCTTTCTGTCCCTCCCTTGGTACTCTTCAAGAGACAGCCCTAAAGAGGGACATACATATGACCAGTGTGCTACAATGAGTGCCTGGCTCAGAGTAAGACCCCAGGAAGTCTCCTCCTCCCTGGGGATCCAACAGGAAAGCTCCAGTGAGAGTAGCTCACTGTGCCTCATGTCCACAGGCCTCCCCAACTCAGCAACTACTGGCCCAAACGCACCCTCCTCTGCCTAGAGACAAAAAGTCAGTCCATCTCTGCCACCCAACTTCCCATAGCTGCCTGTCCTGGGTCTCTTCTCACCCTGAAGTGCTGAATCATCTGATCCTTCTGCAGCTCAGAGAAAAAAAAAAAAAAGAGTAAAGCAGCAGACACTGGGCGGGGGCAGCATCTTTGGAACATCAGCCTCTGACAGCAAAGAAACAGTCAAGAGCCATCCATACTCAGCTGGTTCCTTACATCAGAAAGAGAAACTGAACTAATAAGCATTTTTCAATTCCTACTCCTGGGCCAAGCTCCCCCACGGCCGAATGCTAAGTTCTTGAAAGAAAGTTTTTAATAAGTGATCTTAAAAAAAAAAAAAAGGTATCATTTGGATTTTTCATGTTTGGGGGACATAAAATCCTTCCTGCTTCCCAGGCATGGCCAGATGTAGAGCCGGAGTCCAGGACAAGTCTGGCAGTGCCTGACAGGCTGACAGCTGAGAGATTGTCACTCAACTCTTGTAGCAGCTGGTACTGGGGGAAGCTGTGACAACCCTCTTTATTTATAAAAATATCCCTCTGCTGCCACATTCTCAGCCGTGGCACATCCTAATTTGGTGACAGCCGCAGTACAGAACATCTGGGGGACTGTCTGCACACACTTATCTCCTTGCTCTCTTCCCACTGCTTCACTGATACCCCAGCTCCAGGAGCCTAGGGACTCAGGACAGGCAAGGTGATTCTCAAAGGCAGCTTCTTTAAATGCTTAGATCCAGGTTGCTAAGTCTTTATGGACCTGGGACAATTATGAATTTGCCAGATACTTTAAGGAAGGTTGAGAGAGACTGATAAAGAAGAGGGGCAGGCTTCCCCTTCTACCCTCATGTATTCCTGCTATCAGACAGTGGATGGACCCTCTGATAGCCTCAACCCAGAACCCAAACTGCATCAACAAGAAAAAGCCACCTTTCTTCCTGAGTCTTCACCTAGAGTTTTACTGACTCTTAACACACAATTTTAGTATCCTTGGATGTCCGAATTTCAAGCCTGCTGAAACAAGGAGGGGCACGAGATCCTGAAGTGGGAAGATGTGAGGACTGTGGGAGGCACAAGCAGAAGTGGCGGCAGCAGCTTGAAGTTAAAGGAGAAAGAAAAGCTAAAAGTAGAGTCTGATGGTACAGAACAGACTGATGGGTTTTCCTTGCTGGTGTCTCTTGGTAGAAAGGGCACTGAATTTAGTTCTAGACCTGACTCCTCCATTCACTGTGAGATGCTGAATTCACTGTCATCTTGCCACCCTGAACCTCAACATTAAATTCTGTAAAATATAAATGATGACTATTCTTTTTTTAATATCTTTATTTTATTTATTTACTTTTATGAGGTGCTAAGTACCGAACCCAGCGCCTCACATGTGCTAGGTGAGCGATCCACCATCTGAGCCCTGTTGACCACTCTTATTCCCATTGTGAAGAGAGGTATGTAAGAGTTCCAAACAAGTATGAAGTATTAATTATTATTTCTATAACCATCACTGAATGTTTTTCTGGAACATTCACTTATATGGAACTTTGCCCAGAGACAGGAATTTCCAGTACACAGGCCTACAGTTGAAGAGACTCACACTAGTTGCACATATAGTTCAAAGAGTTTTCATCCAGGAACCCTAGAGGCATCATCCCATGTTACAAATGGAGACCCAGAGGAGATTAGGCACTCACTCAGGGTGGCACAGCAAATCAAAAATGGAGATGGAGGAGGTCTTTTAGCCCTAGGCCCAGCGTCCTCCTACTGGCCTGGCTGCCCTTACTTTGCCTTCTGCCCCAGAATCCCCAGTAACAGGGCCAAAAAGGGCCTCACCTCGTTCTCGTAGACCAACAGCTGGGCTTGGCAGAGGAGCAGGTAGCGGTCTTTCCAGAGCCCCAGGAGGCCCCCACTGCTCTTCTTGATCCAGCCAGCCTTGTCTGCTGTCCGAGCTCCCCGAGGCTTCTCACTTCCCTCCTTCAAACCCTGTAAGACAGCACCAAGACATGCCATGAGGGCTGCTACCACATGGTCCACAGGCAACACAAGAGATGTGTGTCTGTGTTGGGTACCTAATGACATCATCCTATGTGAGGGTCCCCAATACCTCTAAGGCAAGATATTCTTAACCAATATCAGAAATAATAACAATAGAGCTGGGGATGTGGCTCAAGTGGTAGCATGCTCTCCTGGCATGCGCGCGGCACTGGGTTCAATCCTCAGCACCATATAAAAATAAAATAAAGATGTTGTGTTCACCAAAAACTAAAAAAAATATTTAAAAAAATAAATAATAACAATAATAATAGCAATTACCACCTTTCTTTCTTTTTTTAGAGAGAGAGAGAATTTTTTCTAATATTTATTTTTCAGTTTTCGGTGGACACAACATCTTTATTTATTTTTATGTGGTGCTGAGGATCGAACCCAGAGCCCTGCGCATGCCAGGCGAGCGCACTACCACTTGAGCCGCATCCCCAGCCCAGCAATTACCACCTTTCATTGAACCACTGTTTCACATTTCATACACACAATCTCATTTCCTTTTATAACTACCCTCCAAGGTGATAGTATCATTATCCAAATGTTATAGCAAACTGAAGCTTAGAGAAAAGAGAAGACTTGCCAGAGTCCCATAGCCAAAGGGACAGAGCCAGAGTTTAAAGTACATTGCCAGGCACAGTGACACATGCCTGTAATCCCCGTCGTTCAGGAGACTGTGGCAGGAAGATCACAAGTTCAAAGCCAGCCTCAGCAACTTGGGGAGGCCCTGAGAAACTTAGCAAGACCTTGTTTCAAAATTAACAATAAAAAGGGATGGGGATGTGGCTCAGTGGTTAAGCCCCTGTGTTCAATCCCTGGTATCAAAAAAAACAGAAAAATAAAAATAAAGGAGGTCTCCATGACCTATGTTCTACCCATTCCACCCTTCTATCTCCATGTGTTCATTCAACCAGTCAACAAATGATGCACTGAGCACTTATGTCATGGAAGAAAAGTAACAAGGTCTCTGTTCTCATAGGGCTCACAGGAGGATGAAAGAAGAACTGAACAAATAAACACCCAGACACAAACACATAAACCAGTGTGAAATGGTATAAAGGACACAAATAGGGGCCAATGAGAGGACAGTGGGGAACTGGTCCATGTTGGGGTGGCCCATAAAAGCCTCCCAAAAGAAAGAAACTTTAAGCAGAGATTGGAAAAGTAGCAACCTGCATCTCTAACCCACTCTGCAGCCCTAGTTTCCTGCCCCAAAGTAGGAGGCTCTTCTACCTTCATCCACACCCCAAGCCAGGATCGTAGGGTAACCATCCCACCTGGTTCTAAGAACTCTTTTTATTTATTTATTTATTATTTATTTTTTTTATTGAACTCTTCTTTCAACCAGTTTGTACAGGAGTTAATTTAAGCCCTTCCCCTGGACAGGGCAGCCACACTGTATCCCTGGGTCAGTCACTGACACTGTGTACCCTGTCCATTACTTGCTTGGGTGGCTGGGTGCCAGGAACATGCCTACCAGATGCGGTTAGATTCACTTCTAGGTCCCCTGCACTCAGCCCTTTTCTTTTACACATTCTGGACGCTCAAGAAATATCTGTGAAGCCAGGTATGGAGGCACATGCTTGTAATCCCAGTGGCTCAGGAGGCTGAGGCAGGAGGATAGCAAGTTTAAATCCAGCCTTAGCAACTTAGCAAAGCTCTAAGCAACTTAGCAAGACCCTGTCTCAAAATAAAAAATAAAAAGGGCCGGAGATGTGACTCAGATGTTAAGCACCCCTGGGTACCAAAGAAAAAAATAGAAGTTGTAAGAAATAAGACCCCAAGCGGGCAGGGATTTCTGTTTTGTATAATGCCTGCCACATAGTAAGTGCTCAAGACATGTCTATTGCTGAATGAAGATAAGGCATACAAAGCAGTTCCTAGGATACACTAAATTTGTAAATGACAGCTGTCATTCATGTTACTGTTGTTGTCATTGCCATCTCCTCTGGCTCTCAGGGACCTTCTCCCTGGTTCTGGTTCCCAATTCTGGACAAGGCCTTTCTGGACTAAAGCTGCTGGCCTTAGATCTCCAGAAGCTCCAGGAATGTGGGGAGCTCCCTAAGGGCCTCTCCCTAAGTTATAGATGGAAAGAGAAATGGGGCAAGTGGGATGGTTCCTAATGGTCTTCCTGGATTTAGGAATGAGGAAGTGGAAAACTGGCCAGTTAAAACCACCCTGTCCAGGGTAAGAGGAGACTTCAAGGCCCTTTAATAAGAAGCAAGAAGCTCACTGGCTATGGTGGCACATGCCTGAAATCCCAGCGACTCAGGAGGTTGAGGCAGGAAGATCACAAGTTTGAGGCCAGCCTTAGCAATAAACAAAACCCTAAGCAACTTAGAGAGAACCTGTCTCAAAATAAAAAGGGTGGGGATATAGTCGAGTGGTAAAACACTCCTGGATTCAATTCCCAGTACCAAAAATTTTTTAAATAAATAGAAGGGGGAGGCTCTACCATACTATCTTGCACCCAAACTTCCCCTCCCACAATACAACTGATATATGTTTAGCCCCCATGGACTATGGAACCCCCCAGGGGCTAAGCCCCTCAGTGACCCTGGCAGACTGTCATAGGGCCCAAGACTTGAAAGGAAGAACTGGGAAATGGGAATCCCCAGCCCTACATTTCACACACTCATAACCCTCCTATCAGCAGCTATACCCCTGCTGGCTAGCTCCTGGACCCTCCATGCACTGAATGGGCATTCTTAGAATGGGTGTATTTTGTGGTACTAGAGATTAAATCTAGGGGTCCTCTACTACTGAACTATATCCTCACCCCTTTTTATTTTGAGACAGGGTCTCACTAAGTTGTCCAGGCTGGCCTCAAGTTTATAATCCTCTTGCCTTAACTTTTTTGGGGGGCTCACTACTACCCCATGAAATCTCACATCCCTTTCTAATTCACTCCACTTATGACTTCTCCTGCCTGCCTCACCCACTGCCTGACACGTGAAAACTCCCTACCAGCTGGAAGTTCTGGGGGCCAAGGCTGTAACCTTGTTCCTTGATCACTGTCACTTAGGTCATGGGTGTAGCACACCAGTGCCTAGTATACATGACTAGATTAGCTACAGGAGTAAACCCAAGGCCTGGAAGGATGGGTGGGACCAGGATAAGAACTGGGCAGGAGGACTCTTTGGGACAGGGGAGGGGACAATAGAGGGGCTGCAGATGGTGTGAATCAAAGCCCAGTCATCCTACAGGAGGCCTGGCTGGAGGCCATGTTCCTACTTGCCTCCACCCTCCATCCAGCCCCTCAGACCTCCTCCCACTAGAGGGCCTGGCTATGACCCAGTAAGTTTTAACAAGGGGCCCCTCCCCTTGGCAGGGTTCACAGGGGAGGTTTTGTCCAGCTCAGCCCAGTTTCTCAGCCTCCTCTCCTCTTATTGACCAGCTGACCACTGTTCTCATTTTGCCCTCTCCCCTCCCATCTATCCTCACCCTGGCCCTCTCCTACCCACTGTGAGTGGCTCCTAAGGCTCCCTGGACACCAGCCTGACTTCCCTATATCTGACATGAAAAGATGTCTGGGTCATTCATTAAAAAGGAAAAAAAAGCCAGGTCACTCTGACCCTGTGCACAGAAGAGGACAGATGGAAAGCCTCATCAAACTTATGACAGAGACAGAGACCAGAAGAAACCTTCTGGCATCTCACATCACAGGCAGCTATGACAACCTTTGCCCTCAGACTAATCCCAGTGATGCTCTGATCAAACTGTACTAAGAACCCACCATGTCAGAACCCTGTGATGAAGCAATCAGAGAGTAAGCACAGTCTATTGGGGGCAAAGCAGACCCTGAATAAAGGAAGTCCCCAGTTTGGGGGCTAGGTGGTTATCCCCTGCTTGAGGGGTTCCTATATGTTGAGAGAGACATCACATTTACCTTGAGGGAGCCCCAAGTGGGGTAGGGCCTTGGGTCAGTCTAGGCAGCCCTTATAGAAGGTGGGAGGTAGATAGGGTGCTGGGCCAGGTATACCCTGGCCCAGAGAAGGAAAGGCAAAAAGAGCATTGAAGACCCTAACCTCTCAACCCCTTCACTACCAGAAAGTGAAAGTACAGCCCAGAAAGGGCAAGAGAGTAGCCCAATGTTACAAAACCAGTGCTGAAACAGGATACTGCCCTACCTATATCAAGATGCGACAGACAAGTGGGCAGCCTAGAACCAAGGAAAGGCATGACTATGGGAAGGGAGTGGGACAGAGTCTGAGGACAGACACAGAAAAACCTATATCCAAGGTTTCCAAACTTACCCCAGGGATAACAAATCCTTTTGTACATACATCATCACTTTGGACCCAAATCCCTCTCTCTTATTTTACAGATGGTGAAACTGAGAGCCAGAGAACACAGGTGGGCAGATATTCAATGCCCAGTTTTAGTACTTCCTCATCAAGCGTCAGCCTGACAGGGACTACCAGCCCACTCAGATATCACTGAGGCTGAGGGGGCTTGGCCCCAGAGTGGCTGGGGTATGGCAAGGAAGCTCAAAGCTAACTGAGAGCTAAAAGCAGCCATGTGGAAGTGAGGTGATGTGATGGTCTGGGGTCATGGGGCAGAGCAGGTTACTATGATCTAAGAGGAGTTTCAGAGAAACAAAGATGGGTACTGAGGCCTAGAGAGTCAAGGGAAAGGTACTGGAAGTGGGAGGAAAGGAGAGTTAGGGATGCCAATGACAGGCAAGCAATAGAGAGCTCTTCCCTGTGTGGGTGAGGTTTTTGAGGTCAGGGAGGAAGTAAAGCAGGCAAGACTTTAGATGGCCCAGATACTCAAGAACTTTTGGTATCTGGAAGTCAGAAAGTATCAATGTTAGAGATTAAGAACCAGAGGGAGCACAAGGCTGGGCTGAGACCAGGAGGCCCCAGGAGAACTTCCTTTAATTGGGGGACAGAGCATATCAGGAGATGGAGTAATCCTGACCCACATCCTCTGGGAGCAGGGGAGGGGCCTTGCTAGAGAGCCCAGTCTTCCCAGCAGGAGCCCAGGGCAGTCAGCAGCCCCACCCGTGACAGCCAGAAAGAAACCACAGCAAATCACAGTGGCCTGACTTTGCCCCTTACCTCAACCCACCCGAAGAGAAGGGGCCACAATCATAGTGCCAGGCGTGGGGGAGAAGGCTAGGCCCTATATTTTATAGAAGAGGAAATGCAGGCTGAGAGGGGAAGTGACTTATCTATCATCCCACAGAAATGGAGGGCCTGGCCTGGAAGGAACAGACAGCCTGGTTGCTCCTGAAAAGTGGCATCAGGAAGTAGGGAGGTGGTCACTAACAGGGACACAAGCAGCCTTGTCCACTCAGGGCTCCCCAACAGGCCAGTTACCAGAAGAAGAAAAGCTTCATCTTTCCTCTCCACCCATCCAGGCAAAAACACATCACCTTCCCTTGGGTTGGGAGGAGCAGAAGCTGGGAAACCTCAAAGGATAAGAACTAAAGTCATCTTCTTATTCATCTTACAGGCACACATTAAGTACATGGTGTGTGCTGAACCCTTGGATGACAGGCTGCTAAGAGAAATGAGTTTGTATGCACAGGGCAGAGGTCACAAGATTACCTGACCTCACCCCAGATCAAGAGTGTCCTGAGAGGGTAGAGGGAGGCTCAAGGGGTATTGCTGGTCCAATCTTCAGCTCTTCCAGGAATTATCCCTTCCAGGGATGTGGGGAAGGTAGAGACCTGACTCCTCAGCTGGTGTGTCCTCAGATTGATGAGGAGCAAGGGAAGAGGAGTGGGGAAAGGGGACTCACAGGGACTTACACAAGAGAAAAAAACAATTTCTTCAGGCTTCCTGCCACCGGACACGGCTGCAGCCTCAGATTCCTTAAAACAGGGACCCTGGGATCTATAGGACCTCTCATCCCCTATCAAACTCACATACAGGGTCTGTCCCCTCAGGATCCAACCTGACCAGCACGAGAAGTCAATGGTAACGGAGTTCAAAGACAGCAACCTAGGCCACTTTTAAGAGGTCATTAAACTCGCAGGAACCTCAGTCCCCCATCAATTCAATGGGAACAATAACAACTAGGATTTCCCCACAGTCAGCGAGCAAAGCCAAAGATATAATGAAGGAGGATGAGGTCTGAAAAGTGCGGGATGCGGACCCCTACCCCCGCCTCTGCTCCATCTGCCTAGGCTCAGCCTGGGAGTAGGAAAGGGAAGGGGTTCCCGAGACCAGTGGAAGTGGGGCGGGCAAGAACGGGGGCCTGAGCCCGGGACCCCAACCCCGTAAGGGGCTCGAAGACCCCAGCCCAGACCCCGGCTGGCCCGGCCCTCACCTCCTCCTCCATGGCGAGTCCGCTGGGGTCCGGCCACTCCGCCGCTCACTCCCCGCTCCTCGCGGGCTCCGCCAGCTCCATCTACCCGGGGCCGGGCGGCGGCTTTCTACATTCTGTCCCGCCCGCCGCCGGGGGCCCAAGAAACTTCGGGGGGCGGGGCCGGGGGCGGAGAGAGGCTTCCGGGGGCCGGGGGTGGGGCCGGGGAGAGAAAGGGGCGGAGCTGGCGGAGAAGCCGGGGCGGAGCCTGGGCGGGGCTGGGCGGGGCTTGGGGACTGGGCCGAGCAGCCTGGGCGGAGCTGGAGCCAGAGGAAGAGGGCGGGACTGAGCGGAGAGAGGTTTCCCCGATCAGCGGAGGCATGGGGCCTAGGAGCGGTTATAGCTTGCGGGGTATGAGGCGAGGGGAGAAGGAGGGGACTTCCGGCCCAGGGGTGGAGGCGAAGGATGCGGGCGGGGCGGGGCTGGGGCGGACAGAGAGTGCCCGAAGGGTTAGCGGGTTGTTGTCTTTGAGGTTTCCTGACCGAGTGGGTTGTGGTTGTGGGACTGGACCCAGCTGCCCTGGGAGGCCTAGAAATGAGTGAACAAAGACCTACCTCCTTTCTTCCCAGACGCTGGGGCAGTGGTGATGACCTAGTCCTCTTCTCGCAGAATTCTCTGGGCGGGGCCAGGCCGCGGTCTCTATTCCAAGGGTCATGCAACTGGAAGACCTGGAACCCTTAGGGGTAGTTCTGCCTCTGACTCAGGGGACCCCCAAACGCAATGCTCTCCTGCTCTTCATGGACATCGTGCACCCCCTTTCTGGTTCTCATATCTGAGGGTCGACTCCCCCACCCTCACTCCATCAGCATCTTGCAGTCCTGACATTTACTGGAGAGTGGAACATAGGGACCAGTAGAGAATGGTTTTAGTTAAACCATGTGTGTTTATTTTATGTCGGGAAACAGAGACTCAGAGAGAGAAAGTGCCTGTTTCCCAGCTTCCAGCACCGCCTCAGCTTTCTAGTCAGCCCTGCCTCACGCCACAGCATAGAGAATTAAGTGCATATGGGATCAATGGTGACCTCCTTTGGCTCTGGCTGCCATAGCAGCAGCTATGCCGGTTGACCAAGTTCCCCTTTCACTCCCTTTTGCTGGCCCTCAGGCTCCCAGGCTATTTGCAGCCCTGCGTGGAAAGGGGCAGCCTGGGGTGCTAGGGCCAAGGGAAAGGAGGTGGGGGGACATTTTCCCCTCATACTTGAGCCTGGGTTCCTTTATCTAGAGGGTGAAGAAAATAGCTTGAGAATCTGGGAAAGTCAGTATATGTGGCAACTTTTTGTAGCTACTACATGGTTTTTCTTCCCTCAGTCTTCAGAGCTGTGTAATGTTGTACCCTGTCACACTGTGCCTGAACACTCAGAAGATCTTCTCTAGAGATTCTGGTTCTACCTGCAGGAGCCAAAGCTCCTGGGAAAATTCATGTTGTTACACAGAAGAAAACTATTTTGGGGTGTGTGGGTGGGGAGAGAGTATTGACAGTGAGGTCAGGTGAATCTGACATCCAACCAATTCTGTTACTTTTGGGAGTGAAAAACCACTCTTGCCTCAGTTTCCCCACCCAGCCCATGCTGGTCTTCTGGTTGTTGCTTCCATATGTCATGCATTTATTCAACACAATTATTTTCTTTGCCTTGAATGTCCATCAGGCCCTACACTACTGGAAAATATGGTAGGACTCAGGGTCCCTAAGCATTTTTTTTTCCTTCTTGTACTGGAGACTGAACCCAGGGGTGCTTTACTACTAAGCTCTATCCCCAGCCCATTTTTTCTTATTTTTAATTTTGAGATAGGATCTCACTAAATTGCTGGTCTCAAACTTTCGATTCTCCTGACTCAGCCTCCAAATTGCTGGGATTACAGGCATGTGCCACCATGCCGTGCTCCTTAGGCTTTATGGAGAAAGAAAAGCATGTAAACAAATAAGAATAGCATGTGCTAAATATGAAGGTAAATGTATAGAGTAAGGGCACCAAAACTAGGACACTCTAGGCTGAGGGGACAGGTAAGCAATGGCAGGGAGGCATGAAACAACAGCTTAAAGCCTGGCGTGGTGGTCCACACCTGTAATCCCAGCAGGTCAGGAGGCTGAGGCAGAAGAATCTCAAGTTCAAAGCCAGCCTCAGCAAAAGTGAGGTGCTAAGCAACTCAGTGAGACCCTGTCTCTAAATGAAATACAAAATAGGACTGGGGATGTGGCTGAGTGCCCCTGAGTTCAATCCCCAGTACTCCCATACCCACCCCCCACCAAAAATAGCTTGAGTATGTGTGTTCAGGGAAACTTGAATGAAGCAAACATTTCAGTGTAGAAAATATCCTGTAAGTTGTATTGAAACCACATCTTAACCTCAAGACAATGAAAAGTCATTCAAGGTTTTTGGCTGTGGAAGTAAAGGAGCCTGTTTTGCATGTGCACCATTTAATCAATCAACAGAGGTTATGGTGTGACTCTTAAGTGGGAGTGCTTTACAATACCAAAAAAAAAAAAAAAAAGTAGGTAAGTATCCAGATAAAACTGAAGTAGATTTATCCTCATTTTATAGAGCAAGAATATAAAACTTGGACTGGAGGAGTAGCTCAGTGGCACAAGGCTTGCCTAACATGTACAAAGTCCTAGGTTTGACCCTTTTTTTTTTTTTAAGAGAGAGAATTTTTAATATTTATTTTTCAGTTTTTGGCAGACACAACATCTTTGTTTGTATGTGGTGCTGAGGATCGAACCCGGGCTGCATGCATGCCAGGCGAGCGTGCTACCTCTTGAGCCACATCCCCAGCCCCTAGGTTTGACCCTTAACCTTGCAAAAAAAAAATAATAATAATTTCAAAGCTGTGAAGAACTAAAATAAGGTCACTTGACTGGATTCAAATCCTGCCTGACTCCAGTGTCTGTGCTCCCTACTAAATAATTAGTTTTTATTTTGCTTTTGGTACTGAGGATTTAACCCAAGGGTTCTTTATCACTGAACCACATCCCAAGCCCTTTTTATTTTTTTTTTTATTTAGAGACAGGGTCTCACTAAGTTGCTAAGATGCTGAGGCTGGCTTTGAACTTGTGATCCTTCTGCCTCAGCCTCCTGAATTGGGATTACAAGGGTATACCACCATGTCCGGATAAATGACTATTTCGACAGCTTTTTGTGACCAGGTCACCCAAGATCAGGGAGAGCTGATGAACCCTGGGAGAGTGGACAAGTCCTAAGAAGGGTGTTGATAAAGGAGTACAGTGTGTGGTAAGAGCTGGTTCCCAGAGGGCTGAATTGTATTTTAGCAGTGTTAGCTACATAAGAAGGGAGATGGGGGAATTCGGGAAGAAGGAACATTTCACAAAAGGGAGAACCTATAGGACATGGCTTGTTGGGGGAACTGTAGGAGCTTTTGTGTGGTCATAAGCATGGCAGGAAGGAGGGGCAAGTTCTTAAGATGCCACCACAAAGACAGCAGGGTCCAGAGCACAAAGGGCTTTGAGTGCTGACCTTGAGTGCTGACCTCTTGCAAGTAGCAGAGGGCCACTGAAGCTTGAAGCAGTGTGACACAATATCATTTTCATTTTACAGGCTCATTTTCATAACCACTGTGTGGGGAATGGAGTGACTAGGACAAGAGAGAAAGGGAAGCTCATTGACTGCAAGATTGTTCTAGAAAGCCAGTCTGGAAGTGACAGAGCCTGAACTAAGGCAGTGACAATTAGGATGGTAGAGATAGATTCAAGAGTGCCGGGTTTCTGTTCTCGCGACTAAAAGGCTCAGGGGTCACTCCAGATAAACTGGGCTAACTGGGCTGCACAAAATAACCACACAAGACACACAAATACCTTTTTCTTTGGGGTCGCTGTGACGGCTCCTCTGACCTTAAGGGTCCGCAGAAAGAGAGCGAAAGCACTGCTGACCCCTTTTATTGAGGAGAAGCCATTCAAATGAGGCAAGGGGTCAGGTTTCAGGGGGCTGAGTCTATCTTCATGATGTCCACTGTCAGCAGGTTGACTGACACTTGGGTAGGCCACACCCAAGGGCACAGTAAGAGAAGGGGACACACACAAGGCACTTCCATAGAAGATTCTATCCTAAACAGGGTAAGGGGTTACATTACAAAGGAATAAGTGAGCATAGCTTCACCCACGGGGTTAAGTGCATGGTGTAGCAAGACACACCCATGCACGAGACACCAACCCTCGAACCCAAGAAGGGTGGGAAAAGCTCTGCCACATTTCTGCGACTGAGTGCCTCAGCACCCAGCTAGGGAGTGTAACCCAGTCACGTGTAAGGTTGGTCTCCCACACAAGAGACAGTGAAGAGCTAGGCAGTGGGAAAATTGCACAATTTTAATCCCAGTGACTTGGGAGGCTAAGGCAAGAGGATCAAAAGTTTGAGGCCAGCCTTAACAACTTGTTGAGAACTTGTCTCAAAATAAAAAATAAAAAGGGCTGGGGATGTAGCTCAGTGGTAAAGTGCCCAGGGTTCAGTCCTAGTATACACACACACACACACACACACACACACACCAAAAAAAAACAAAAAACTCTGAGTACTTCAGCTGAGACCTCAAAAATAAGGAAAAGAGCCACACAAAAAGATGGAGTGCGAGAAGACATCTCATGCAGAGGATAGAGCGAGTGAAAAGACCTGAGGAGTCTGGGGCTGAGATTCACAGAGATTCAGAGCTGTGATCTCAGAGATTCAGAGGCTAAGGCAGGCTTTTATTCTAACCAGGGATTGAATCCAAGGGCACTGAACCACCTCTCCAGTCCTCTTTATTTTTTTTTTTTATTTTGAGACAGAGTCTCCCTAGGTTGATTATAGTCTCACTAAATTGCTGAGAATGGTTTTGATCCTACAATCTTCCCGCATGCACCACCACGCCCAGCTTTTGTTTGTTTTTGAGACACATAAATCCCAGGCTGATTCTTCCTTTATGGTGAAGCCCAGGTAGTGGCACAGGCCTGTAATCCCAGCTACTCCAAAGGCTGAGGAGAGAAGGATCATAAGTTCTAGGCCAGCCTGAGCAGCTTAGGAAGATCCTGTGAAAAATTAAAAAATAAAAAGAGCTGGGAATGTAGTTCAGTGGTAGAGCACCCCTGGGCTCAATCCCCAATGTGGGGGAAGAGGAATGAACAGGTTTTGTGGTGGGTGAAATGTGATGGGTGAAGAAGGAATCAAAGATGAGTAGTTTTTCCACTTGAGCCCCCAAACGGTGGTACCATTTACTGAGATGAAGATGGGAGAAAAACGTGTTTATTGCATTTGGGAAGGGGAGTATTAAAAGTTCTGTTCTGGAAAAAGTGAGTTTGACATACCTGCTGGCATCCACGTAGAAATACCAGAAACACAAGTGGAGATGAGATCTGGAGTTCCAGGGAAAAGGGAAGGCGGGATATGAAATATTGAGAATCATTTCGTAGTTATGGATTTGAAAGAGAGAGAGAGAGAGAGGGGAGAGAGGGGAGGAGGAAGGGACGGATAGAAAGAGAGAAGGGAGAAAGATCCTTCAAGGAGGGAGTGATCACCTCTGTGAGAGGTTCAACAAAATGACTGTTGGCTGCACGGTGAGGAAGCAGTGCTAGGTGCAGTTGTGCTCGAAGCTGGACGACAGTGAAACAAATATTCTTTCTTTTCAGTCCTCTTCATGACTGTCCTTGTAAGCTTCAGGCTGAAAATGCAGGAGGGCAAAAGCTTGGAGAGAAAGGATCCTAAGGTGGAGGGAGGGGCTCTTTGAGTATCGTACGATCTCGTCCAGGGCTAATGTCATTGTTGTTTCTACTGAGCCTGGGATTGGATTGAGACCTCCCAGAGAGAGACAACAAATAAAACGTCTGAAAAAAAGCGTTCCGGAGCAGGAAAATTCATAATGAAGAAAACGCACTGACAGCTTATCTAAAAATCATGCTTTGGACTTAGACGAGAGCGAGGGGAGCAGTGTGATACCTTCCTCAGAACTGGTAGCTGCAGAGGTGAAGAGGGAACCCAGCAGACACAGAGAAACACCCAAAGCCTAAAGGAAGGAAGCTCCGCCTGAGACAGGACGACTTCCTCTGGCTCCGCCTCTCTCCTCCAGCCTATAAGGATCCAGAGAACTGGAGGCGGCGCTGGGGCAGGGAGGAGGGCGGAGCCCAAGGACCGTTAATCCTCCAGAGAGGTCGCATCTACTTAAGGGCTTGAGTCCCTTAAGGACTCACAGTTGCTGCTCATTGCAAAGCTTGGGTGGGTGTATAGCTATTTTGGAAAAAGGTCTGGCAGAGTCATATAAAACTGAATATTACACCTACTCAACGACCCAGAATTTCTTACCTAGATATGTATTCAAAAGAAATTAAAGCCTAAACGTGTAGTGCATGCCTGAAATGCCAGCAACTAGGGAGGCTGAGGTAGGAGATTGAAAGTTGGAGGCCAGGCTCAGTAACTTAGAGAGACCCAATCTCAAAATAAAATATACAAAGTATTGGAGATATAACTCAATGGCAAAGGGACCCCAGTACAAAAGAAAAAGGAAAAAAAAAAGTTTATAAAAGTCAAAAGAAAAAATGTTATAGGAAAACTTGTGTGGAACTCTCAAGAGCCTCTGTAGAAGCAGGCTGTGGTACTACAGAGGAGGAAAGAGTTGACTGCGAATGCGGTAGGCCTATTTGAGCAGAAGGTAGTGGGAAGAACAAACAGCCTTTTCAAGCCGACTTGGGTTCAAAACTCTCACTTTCTGTGAGACTGTATTCGTTTCTTATCACTACTGTTTCTTTCTTTCTTTCTTTCTTTTTTTTTTTAAGAGAGAGGTATTTATTTATTTATTTTTGTTTGTATGTGGTGCTGAAGATCGAACCCGGGCCGCACGCAAACCAGGCGAGCGCGCTACCGCTTGAGCCACATCCCCAGCCCACTACTGTTTCTTTAAAGAATTACTATAGGGCTATAGGGATGGGGGTATAGCTCAGTTGGTAGAGTGCTTGCCTTGCATGCACAAAGCACCACAAAAAAAAAAAAAAGAGGGAGAGAATTACTATAACCCAGGTGCGGTGGAAGGCCTGTGATCCCAGCAGCTCAGCAGGGCAAGAGCAAGGCGCTAAGCAACTCAGTGAGACCCTGTCTCCAAATAAAATACAAAATAGGGCTGGGGATGTGGCTCAGTGGTCGAGTACCCTGAGTTCAATCCCAGGTACCAAAAAAACAAAGAATTACTATGTAGCCAAGCACGATGGTGCACACTTGTAAAACCTAAAAGCTCAGGAAGCTGAGGCAGGAGGATGGCAAGTTCAAAGCCAGCTCTCAGCAATTTAGAGAGGCCCTAATCAATTAGGTAAGACCCTGTCTCAAAATAAAATATAAATATAAAAGGGCTGGGGGGTGGCTTAATGGTTAAGCACCCCTGGGTTTAATTTCTGGTAAATTCCAGAAGAAAGAAGGAGAAGAAATGTTTTTTAAACTGGGGATTGAACCCAAGAGTACTTTACTATTGGGCTATATCCCCAGTCCTTTTTATTTTTGAGACAGAGACTCATTAAATTGCTTAGGGCCTTGCTTAGTTGCTGAGGCTGGCCTTGAACTTGTTATCCTTCTGCCTTAGCCTCTGGAGCTAAGAGGCTAAGGCATCGCAGGTGCTATTTCCTCTATTTTCAAAGCCAGCAGTAACAGTAACATATCTCTCTCTGCCTTCCTCCCTCCCTCCCTCCCTCCTTGGTCTTCTTCCTTTGTCAAATCTCTGATTGTCCAGAATAATCCCCATATCTCAATTTCACTTTCTGGTGCTGGGGATTCAGCCCAGGGCCTGGATCATGCTAGTCAGTCACTCTACCACTGAACTACATCCCCAGCCCTTTTAATTTTATTTTGAGACAGGGTCCCACCTAGTTGCCCAAGCTGGCTGGGAAATTGCAATCCTCCTGTGATCACCTTTGGAGTTGGTAGAAATATAGACATGGGCCACCATGCTGGACTCAAAATTATTAGCCACATCTGTAAATTTATTTACTTATACATAAAACCTATGTTGGGCTGGCGTTGTGGCTCAATGGTAGTGCGCTTGCCTAGCAAGCCCAAGGCCCTGGGTTCCATCCTCAGCACCACATAAAAACAAGTAAAGAGGGGCTGGGAATGTGGCTCAAGCAGTAGCGAGCTCGCCTGGCGTGTGTGTGGCCCGGTTCGATCCTCAGCACCACATACCAACAAAGATGTTGTGTCAGCCAAAAGCTAAAATGAATATTAAAAAAATTCTCTCTCTCTCTCTTTCTCTCTCTCTCTTAAAAAAAAAAGTAAAGGTATTGTGTCCAACTACAACTAAAAAATAAATATTAAAAAAAATAAAACCTATGTCACAGGTACTCGATATGTCAAGAAAACACCGATGAAGAAAATTTTCTAAAAGTTTTGTTAGCTAGGTGTGGTAGTGTTTGCCTGTACTCCAGCAATTTGGGAAGCTGAGGCAGGAAAATCATAAGTTCAAGGCCAGCCTCAGGAAATTAGTGAGGCCCTAGGTAATTTATGGAGACTCTTTCTCAAAATTAAAAGGGGGGTGGGCTGGAAATGTAGCTCAGTAGTAAAGCACCAGCAGTTTCAATCCCCAGTACCAAAAATAGAAAATTTTTTAAAAAAAATTTATTATTTTAAGTTTTATTAGGAGCCAGGCACAAGCATAATAATGTGCACCTATAGTCCCAGCTACTAGGGGGCTGAGGGCAGAAGAATGGCTTGAGCTCAGGAGTTTGAGGTTAACATAGCAAGGCCCTGTATCAGAAAAGAAAAAAAAAAAAAAAGCGCTGGGGCTATAGCTCAGTTGGTAGAGTGCTCGCCTTGCATGCACAAGGCCCTGGGTTCGATCTCCAGCACCTCCACCAAAATAGAAGAAGAAAGAAAGAAAAAGAAAAAAAAAAAAGTAGCCTGGTGCGGTGACAGTGGCACATGCCCATCATCCCAGCAGCTCGGGAGGCTGAGGCAGGAGGATCACCAGTTCAAAGCCAGCCTAAGCAACAGCAAGGCACTAAGCAACTCATTGAGACCCTGTCTCTAAATAAAATACAAAAAAATAGGGATGATTGTGGCTCAGTGGTCTAGTGCCCTAAGTTCAAACCCTAGTACCAAAAAAGGAAGAAAAGAAAAGTGCTGGCCGCTTAGGCGAATACCTATAATCCTGGCAGCTCCGGAGGATGAGGCAGTAGGAACAGAAATTCAAACCTCAGCAATTTAGCAATTTAGTGAGGCCCTAGGCTACTCAGTGGGAACTCTGTTTCAAAATTAAAAGGAAAAAAAAAATGGCTGGGGTTAAGTACCCTGGATTCAACCACACACACACACACACACACACACACAGAAAGAAATATGGGAGCTATCATTATCTGTAAAGTGATGTGGTTGTACTCACCCGTAAAAATCTTTTAGCTTGTCATTCCAAGTTTTGACGAGGCAAAAACGAGAATGAGAATTTAAAAACAAATTCTCAGAGCATCCAGTATAACAAGAGGTTTAAGAATCCCCTGAAGGGCTGGGGTTGTGGCTCAGCGGTAGTGCATGTGCCTGGCAAATGTGAGGCACTGGGTTCAATTCTCAGCACTGCATATAAATAAGTAAAATAAAGGTCTATCAATAACTAAAAAAAAAAAAAATCCCCTGAAGAGTCAGGCTCAGTGGCACACGCCTGTAATCCCATGGGCTCTGAAGGATCACGAATTCAAAAACCAACCTCAGCAAAAACAACTCTGTGAGAGTTTCTCTCTCTAAGCAAAATACAAAACAGGGCTGGGGATGTGGCTCAGTGATTGAGTGCCCATGAATTCAATCCCCAGTACCCCTCCCCTCCGCCCCCCCACCAAAAAAAAGAATTCCCTGAAGCCTGGGAATCCTTCCTTTTCTTACACCCTTTTGACACCTGGCACAGGTTTCAGAGTTCCTTTCCTATGGGCATCAGCAGGGAGGGAAAGACAAATGACAAAAAAAAAAAAAAAAAGATTCTTAAAAGGGCAGAGAAGGGTGAAGAGTGTTGTGGGGCAGGATAGGGGACTTGGTAAGCCATGGGGTGATTTACTCGGAAGTGAACAATAGTACTGAGTGGAAACAGAGTGAGCCGCAGCGTGTGAGCTAGAGGGAAGAGGGAGGGTGTTGATAGAATAATTCTCAAAACTTCAGAGTTGCATTGTGAGACTAGAGCAGAAGTTCAAGCCAATCAAAGCACCCAATCAAAGCAGTTTCTGTCTCCTTACACCACGCTCAATCATATACCGGAGGAAGTAGACTGGGGTATCACAAATAACTTTCCTCGGGTGTGCGATTGAGAAGACCCAAGCTTCTGGAAGTGGGAACCAACGAAAGCCCCGCCCCCATGGGCACGCCCACGCTGTTGATTGGCTGAAGGATTTAAAGACCCGACCTGTCATAGGTTGATTTTTCTATCCCAAGTATTTGAAAGTTCCTAGTTTGTCGCCTGTCTGCCGGTTTATTGTTGCGACTGCCCGCACAAGTGAGTTCCTGCTCGACCTTTGAAATGGGAGGCAGAGAATCTGGTTCTTGTAGGGGTCCCCGTCGGGAAGGTACAGATGAGTGGGTCAGACGGAGGGAGCACGGTTTCCGGGTTTTCCGGGACCCCGGGATTTACCTGTGAATTCCTTTGCCAAATATTTTCCACCCCACCCCCACCTTGGAGGTGGGAAACTCCGGGCATTAGAATCACACTGACCGTGAGACCTACTAGTAGTGGGGTTTTATCAAGGGCAAAAAAGTTTGTCTCTCCCAGTCTGTTTTCACTTCTGTAATAGAGACCTGCCTGGCTACCCATAAACCTAACTTGGAAAACAGAAGGCGCACATTTCATGTAAGTCCCCTTCCCATCTCCACACTTGAGACTCCCTTGATTTTCCGAGAGAGGACCATGACGATTACTGTGCTGGTTCTGGGTCTCAAAGCAAAGCAAGCCTTTTTGTCTCATCCTCCTCCGCCGCCCATGCCCCCATGAAATGCGGGGTCCTAGCAGGACAACCGAGGTTTCTCAGTTTCTGATACTTTTGACGCTGCCCCTAGCGTGTATTTCTAGAGTGGGCTTTCGATTAGCCCCAGGGACCTTTTACCGTTTCTAGTGACTTCTTTGTGTTACCAGTGAGAATGTCCATGACCCTGTGTGACAGGGTTCCGGGTTACGGACTCTACCACCTATTATATCCTGAATCTCTGTGACCTCTATGCTCCGGTCTCTTCGCAGACTTGCAGAGGTGGTAGCAATGCTCTCGAGCACCCAGGTGGCGGCAGCGGAAGGTGACCAAGCGGACCTGCGGTGCCGTGTGGCGGTGGAGGAGCTGAGCCCAGGAGGGCAGCCACGGAAACGCCAGACCTTACGCACTGCGGAGCTGAGTCTGGGTCGAAACGAGCGCCGTGAGTTGATGCTGCGGCTGCAGGCTCCGGGACCAGCCGGGCAGCCGCGCTGCTTCCCCCTGCGCGCGGCGCGTCTCTTCACACGGTTCGCCGCGTCGGGGCGCAGTACGTTGAGGCTCCCAGCAGACGCCGTTCCCCGGGCGGGCGCCGTGCAGCTGCTGCTCTCCGACTGCCCCCCAGACCGCCTGCGGCGTTTCTTGCGCATGCTGCGTCTGAAGCTGGCTGCGGACCCGGGTCCCGGGCCTGCCTCCGCCCGCGCGAAGCTGCTCAACCCTCGCCCCCGCGACTTCGTCACCATCAGCCCAGTGCAGCCGGAGGAGCTGCGGCGTGTGGCAGCAACCCGGATTCTGGACACCACGCTGGCCAAGCAGCCGATGGAACCCGGGACTGGAGCCAAGCCCAGCATGGTGAGATCGGAAGAATGGGCACGTCTTTGGGATTGGGTATGCTTAATCATTAGGATGGAAGAGACCAAGGAGGCCCAAGTGTGGGGGACTAGACTGTGGCGATATTCAGGGAACAGCTGTGAGCTCAGAGATGCCATAGATCATGGAGTATGACAGGGTCGTTGGACTCTTCTGTGCTTCCCATATATAAGCCCTGAACCTGAATAAGCAAGAACAGGTAATGAGAGTCCAGATAAGAGAACACCAGAAAAGGCGATTTAAGAAGGCAAAGTAGGGGGCTCAGCGGTAGAGCGCTCGTCTAGCATGAGCGAGGCACTGGGTTCGATCCTCAGCACCACATTAAAAAACAAATAAATAAAATAAAGGTACTGTGTCCAATACAGCTTTAAAAAAATGGAAGGCAAAGTAAATTTAAAAAGAAAAAGAAGAAGGCAAAATAGACCAACGCCTATAATCCCAGCAGTTCTGGAGGCTGAGGCAGGAGGATTGTGAGTACAAAGCCAACCCCAGCAATTTAGCAAGGTCCAAAGTAACTTAGCAAGACCCTGTCTCAAAATAAAACATATTTAAAAGTGGGGGCGGGGGGGCTGAGGATGTGGCTCAGTGATTAAGCATCTGTGGGTTCAAATCCCTTGTACACACATACACACACAAAAAAGGAAAATTAGGAGTATATTAATGTATTTGGGGAGAAGTGAAGCAGTCAGCAGTATCTGGACAGTCAACATTCCCATCAAATGAGGGAAACATGTCTGATGGTCTGACAACCTTTTTTGGACTGGGGCAGGTTGGTTGCTGACCACAGGGTTTTGAGACTAAGCTGGCGAGAAGCTAGAGATGGAACAAGAAGGGGCCTTAGTTGGGCAGGGTTATGTTGGATATTTTGAGGTGAGAATTTTGGAATAGGAGGAGAAGTGAGAAGAAAAGTTGGGTGAGAGAAGCAGCAAGGTGAAGGAACCCAGAGGAGGAAGCTGAAGGAGGATCCAGACCCATACACTGGGGATCTTCAGGGCACGAGGAGAGACCCAGTAGTTACTGGCAAGATCTCCAGGTGAACCAGAGCTGTCCTAGGGTACCAGGGAGTGAAGCCAACCAAGGGAGAAAGCCAACAGTCTGTATTGAACACAGATCAAGAAGGGTGGTAGTAATGTCTGGGGAGGTGGGAGGAGGCTCTGAGACAGCCCTGTCTCCACCAGGAAGCCCCAAGGTGGCCTTTGCCTGTGAAGAAGCTGAGCTTGCTCCCCACCAAGACACAGCTTTCTGAGGAACAGGCTGCAGTGCTGAAGGTTGTCCTAAAAGGCCAGAGCATTTTCTTCACTGGGAGCGCAGGTAGCAGGGGCAGAGTAGGGGTGGAGGGGACAGTGGTGGGGGTGGGGTAGGATGGAAGAACAGGCAGCCCTGACTTTGCCTCCTGTCAAGGGACTGGGAAGTCATATCTGCTGAAGCGGATCCTGGGCTCACTGCCCCCCACAGGCACAGTGGCCACTGCTAGCACTGGGGTGGCAGCCTGCCACATTGGGGGCACTACCCTCCATGCTTTTGCAGGTAAGTGGGAACCCCTGGGGCTTGAGATAAGAGCAAGTCAGACCTCTGGGGTGGAGGGAAAGGAGGGCAGCATTGTTGGGGGCTGGGGTCTCAGTTCAGGCTGAGTAGTTTCATTCACAGGCATCGGCTCAGGCAAGGCTCCCCTGGCCCAGTGTGTGGCTCTGGCACAGCGGCCGGGCGTGCGGCAGGCCTGGCTGAACTGCCAGAGGCTGATCATTGACGAGATCTCCATGGTGGAGGCAGACTTGTTTGATAAGCTGGAGGCTGTGGCCAGGTTAGTATATATGGTGAGGGTAGTAACTGAGGCCGGAACCTGGTTATTTCCCAAGTGGAACTGTCTACTTAGCTTTTTTAAAGCACTACCTGCTCCCCTCCAGAGCTGTCCGCCAGCAGAACAAGCCCTTTGGAGGGATCCAGCTCATTATCTGTGGGGACTTCCTGCAGTTGCCACCAGTGACCAAGGGCTCCCAACTCCCTCAGTTCTGCTTCCAGGTACCAGTCACCCCCTGGCCCTGCCCCCCTGGAGTGGTTAGCTGTGTTCCCTGACCCACCCCCACCCTGACCCCAAACAGGCCAAGAGCTGGAAGAGATGTGTGCCAGTGACCCTGGAGCTGACTGAAGTGTGGAGGCAGGCGGACAAGACCTTCATCTCTCTGTTGCAGGCTGTGAGGCTGGGCAGGTAGGCCCTGGCAGGTAGAGAAGGGACCATGGGGTGAGGAACCAAGCACAGTGACCCAGGGTAGGGGGAGAGATGCCTGTTCTCAGGAGTAAGTAGTCCACTAAAAGAGGAGTTTTAGGCAGGACACTGGTCAACTCAGGACAAATGGCAGTCGATGACTCCAAAAACATGGTCCCTGCAAGTGGTGGGACCCAGCCTCCCTTGGATTTGAATTCCTATCACCCAGCACAAAGGCTGGCATAGAGTAGGTATCAAGAAAGAAAAAAGGATGGACAGATGGACATGCAGGGGTTCAGAAATGTCAACATCCCCATTCCAGATGCAGAAACTGGGTCAAAGAGGTGAAGTGACTCATACAAATTTATGTCCAGTAAGTGGCTGAGCTGGGACTTGAACCCAGATCTGAGTCTTAAAACCCAAGCTCCATCTACTCTGGGACCCTGTAGGGTCAGGGTCAATTAGTAGGGAAGGAAAGGTTATGAACCTGACATCTACCTGCTGAGGTCAAAGTTAAAATGCTGTACCTATCTTAAGGTGGAAGTGGAAAGGAGGCCAGGAAGGTGAGCAGAGCTGGACCTGGAAAGATAGGTCTGATTGGGATGGGACTCAGGTGGCGGAGAATCTATGCCTGGGGAAACTTTTTGTAGATTTGGGAAGCAGGTGGGGAGGGAGCACAGCACACTCCGACACATGTGGGGAAGGCCAAGTGGCAGTGTAGGCAGAGAAGATTCCAAGCTATTCCCATTTGGTGGCTATTGCATCTGGGCCTCCGTGTGAAAAGTGGCTTGACACGAGAGAAGATAGAAATACAGGCTAGCTATTTCATCCAAGACAGGAGGCAAGTGGCTAGAAAATTGTATGTTGGAGGGCCATCTGATGACAGGGTAGCCAGTATTATCTACATCAGTGCCTTGTCCCAGGCCTGCAAACCTCTGGCCTATGTTCACTCCTCATTTCCAGCTTCCTCAGAAACACTTTGGGGTGGGATGTTGGTCAGCTCCTACTGGGGGAACAGACACAGAAAAGGCACTCACATATGATCACAGCTAGCACCCCGACCCCATGCTCATTCTCCATATCTAGGGTCCAAGTGGAAAAAGGACAAACTGGCCAACCTGGGAGCCAGCATATCTGGTCCTGGTACCCTTTTCCAGTCCTCAGGCCTGACCTGTAGCCTGCTGCTCAGGCCATACTGCCCATGTTCCCCACCTCCTCTGGTGTAAGTGAGCTCTGCCTAATAGCCCAGCCCCCACAGGTGCTCTGATGAGGTGACCCGCCAGCTCAGGGCCACAGCTGCCCACAAGATAGGGCGAGACGGAATTGTGGCCACAAGGCTCTGCACCCACCAGGATGACGTGGCCCTCACCAATGAGAAACGGCTGCAGGAGCTGCCAGGTAATTAGAGATCCAGGACTAGGTAAGACCAGCTGGGAGGGGTCATCAGGCAGGTGTGGCCCCCAGGCAGCCTGGGCTTTTAGGATCATTTGGGTATCCAGGGTCTCAACCTCTGTGACCATAAAGGCCCTTACATTTGCAGATGTAACTGTGATCTTAAGAGGTTGGGCAAACTGATTCCAAAGCACCCACTTAGGTCTGAGCGGCCTATCTCCCATACCATGGTCTAATATGTGGTTTTAGAAGCTGAGCCACAAGTCAATGATTCATAATCCTGTTTTTCCATCTCTCTTTTTCCAGGTGAGGTACATAGCTTTGAGGCTATGGATAGCAACCCTGAGTTAGCCAGGACCCTGGATGCCCAGTGTCCTGTTGGTCGGCTCCTTCAGCTAAAGCTGGGGGCCCAGGTGAGTAGGAAACTAGGTCTAGACCCTGGCAATCTGGACTATCTTGTATGAGCCTCCCCAATCCCTCTGCCCAGGCCATTCTGTAGGCAGTGCACCAGCTGTGACCTCACAAAAACCTCCATCTGGTTTCCACCTACCTTTCTACCTTCAGTTTTCCACTGCCCTCCTTGTCTTAACTCCTGGAGGTCCTCCAAGCAATGTCACTTTGGGCAAGTCCGTTCCCTTTGCTGAAGCTCAGTTGCCTTGTTTCTAAAATGGGGGTTGAAACACCTCCCTCCTGGCTGTCTTTAGTCGTGTACCTTATAGATGGCTGAGTCCTCATCCCTCCCATAACAGTGGGGTGAGCAGAATGGGAGACTTTCCTCTGGGCCCAGAGGGTACCCACAGGGAAAACAAAGGCACAGTGTGGCTGAGACCAGGGTGGCAGGAACAAGGGCCATCCCTCAAGATTTGTGGCCCCATAAGAGATCTGATCATTTCTGTAGCCCAGTGATATAGGTGACCTTACAGGCTTTACCTCTTCCTCCTGAGGCAAACTGAGCAAATGTATTCCCCTTTGACACAGGGGAAACTGAGATCCTGGGAATTAAGGCTGTCTGCCCCAGGGGTCAGAATTAGCTGGTGGCAGAGCTGAGGATTGGGACTGGGCACCCTTTGATGATAACCCCCTGCCCTTGGCCTCTGATAGTGACTGCTAGAGTTGATCCAGGTGTAAGGATGGGCCCTTTGCCACTTCTCTAGTCCTCCTTCCCCTCAGGTGATGCTGGTGAAGAATTTAGCTGTGTCCAGGGGCCTGGTGAACGGCGCCCGAGGTGTAGTAGTCGGGTTCGAGACTGAAGGGAGAGGTAAGTGATAGGGAAGGACAGTTGTGCTGTGTGGGTTTGCAGTAGGGCCTGGGGAAAGTGTGGGAGGAAAAGGCCAAAGACCTCTCCTCTCAGCCATGAAGCAGGACTAAAAGGTGGGACTTCTCTGTGCCTTCCTCAGGGCTGCCCCGAGTGCGCTTCCTGTGTGGAGTCACTGAGGTCATCCATGCTGACCGTTGGACAGTTCAGGCCACTGGGGGCCAGCTCCTCAGTCGCCAGCAGCTGCCCCTCCAGCTGGCCTGGGCGATATCCATCCACAAGAGCCAGGTGACCACTCAGTGAGGGAGTGGGGACAGAGCAGGGCAGAGAGTAGACAGCATATACCTGGGACATGTTAGGTTGTGTGCCTTGAAGGCCTTATAGCCTATGACCTAAATGGAAAGTTCCAGATCAGGAGTAGAATAAACCTTCTTCCTCACTGTCCTCAGAATAGACCTTTCTTTAGTAGATTTCGCAGCCCTTCTCCAGGGAAGGATATAAGTCACTTCCTTTTTGCTTTTTCCATTTGCTGAGCCACTACCAGATACATTAATCCCTACAAAAACAGTAAGAAGTTGGGTACTGCGGCTCATGCCTATAATCTCAGTGACTTGGGAGGCAGGAGGATCCCAAGTTCAAGGGCAGCCTCAGCAATTTAGCAGGGACCTAAGCAATTTAGCAAGACCCTATCTCAAAAAATAAAAAGGGCTGGGGATGTGACTCAGTGGTAAAGCACCCCTGGGTTAAAACCCTAGTACAAAAAAAAACAAAAAAAAAAACAAAACACCAAACTATATAAAGTACATGTAATTAATAATCATTCCCCTTTCTCAGAGAAGAACACTAAGGGACTAAGGAACTTGTCCAAGGTCACACAGCTAGGGAGTGTCGGAGCCAGGATTCAGTTTCACATCTGGGTGACCTAGAGCCTGAGCTCTTTCCTTTCACCCCCCCCCACACACACTTCTTACCCTGAATCCATCCATGTCCCCCTGTATTCAGACCCCGTCTGCAGTTAGGCTTTCCCTCTGCTGGAGCCTCTCTGGACTGAGTGAGGAGATCTGGGGGCAGTCACTGGGCTGGTGAAGGATCAGCTCTTGGGTGCAGGGGACTCCAGACTAAACTGTCTCTCTCTGTCTCTCCATCCCCCAGGGCATGTCTCTAGATTGTGTGGAGATCTCTCTGGGACGTGTGTTTGCCAGCGGTCAAGCCTATGTGGCCCTTTCCCGGGCCCGCAGCCTACAGGGCCTGCGTGTACTAGACTTTGACCCCATGGTGGTTCACTGTGACCCCCGTGTGCTGCACTACTATGCCACCCTGCGGCGGAGCAGAGACCTCCATCTGGTAAGAGGGAATCAACCACTGGAGGCTGAGGCAGGAGAATGGCAAGTTTGAGGCCAGCCTGGACAACTTAGCCAGACCCTGTCTCAAATCTTTTTAAAAAGGGCTGGGGGTATATCTCAGTAGTGGAGCACTTGCCTAGCATGCACTGGACCCCTGGGTTCAATCCCCAACACTATTAAAAAAAAAAAAAAAAAAAAAGAGTCACCTAGTGGTGGGCCTGTGACTTTGGCAGGCTGGGACAGAGGGAAGGCCCAATAGAACCCTGGGATGGCAGAGCCCTCTACTGGCTCTTTTGGGGATGGAGGTAGGAGGAAATAAATGCTGGCCCCCCAGGCTATGGCCTAGAGAACAGGAAAAGCTTGTGACTGGCCTTTTTGGCTCTGATTCAGGAGTCTCCAAATGATGAAGATGCAGCCTCGGACCAGGAGAACATGGACCCAAACCTCTGAGCCTCTGCTGTAAAAAGAAGACAAAGAATGATCTCCACAACTTGCAGCTCCCTAGTGGACCAAGGCCCCAAGGAATAACTGGTGGAGGAGACCAGTGTTCCTCTGTCCCTTCTTGGGGGTTCTCAGCCTCCTTGCAGGACTAAAGGAAGAGTGCCTCCCACTCACTTACCAGCTGTGCCACAATTTCTCCTGTTTGTCCTGGGTAAGCTCCTTCCATGATCAGAAGTAACCTTTTTTTGTGCCAGTTGGGAATGGGTCCAATGGTGTCGGAGGTCAAAGCTCTCAGCAAGGGATGGACATAGAGCCAAAGAGTCCTGAATGCTTCTCCCTCTAGGTTGCAGAAGAGAGAAGCAGGAAAGACAGAGGCTTAAGGGAGCAGCATCAGGCCTCTCCAGCTGGGACTGCCTTAGTCCATTTTGTATTGTTATAACAAAATACCTAAGGGTGAGATACTTCATAAAGAAAAGAGGTTTGTTGGTGGACATGATAGTGCACACCTATAATCCCAGTGACTCTGGAAGCTGAAGTAGGAGGATTGCAAGTTCAAGGCCAGCCTCAGCAACTAAGCAAGACCCTAAGCAATTTAGCAAAACCCTGTCTCAAAATAAGAAAAACTTTAAAAGGGGGTAGGGATGTGGCTCAGTGGTTAAGCACCCCGGGTTCAATCTCTAGTAGCAAAAAAAAAAAAAAAAGAAAGAAAGAAAGGAAGGAAGGAAGAAAAAGAGAGAGAGAGGGAGGTTTGTTTAACCCACAGTTCTGGGGGCTCAAGAGCATGTAGCCAGCATCCACTCAGCTCTGGTGTGTCCTCATGGCAGATGGTATCAAATGGCAGAAGCACACATGATCATATGGCATGTGAAACAAGAAGCAAGAGATGGTCCAGGTGAGGTGGGCACCTATAATCTCAGGGACACAGGAGGCTGACCTAGCACCTGGATTGTGTGGTGATCTCTCTAGGCCGTGTGTTTGCTAGTAGTCAAGCCTGTGTCATGTTTCCCAGGCCTACAGGATGATCGCAAATTCGAGGCCAGCTTCAGCAACTTGGCAACACCCTGTCTCAAAAGATAAAAAAAAAAAGGACTGAAGGTATGGCTCAGTGGTAAAGCACTCCTGGGTTCAACCCCAGTACCAAAAAATGAAAAAAGAAGATGAAGCCAGAAATGGGGAAGGGTCTGGCTTGCTCTTTTCATAACAACTGCTCTGGACAGAACTAATCCCCTCCTTCCACACCTGATACTCCTGTAGGACAGCATTAATCTACTGTGTGAGGACAGCGCCCCCATGACTTAATTACCTTCTGTTGGACCTCACAACTTAAAGATTTAAAGGTTACATCACCTCAGTACCACCACACTGGAGACCAAACTTCCAGTATATAAATCTGGAGAGGACCTGGAGGAGACTCACACCAGGTACAGGACCAAGAGAGAGAACAAACCTGAGTTATCCCACAGCTGGGGTCAGCCTAGCACAACCCAGAGCAAACAACCTTCTGAGCCTAACCTGAGAACATATGCTGCAAACGTGTGCCCGTGTTTTATATATTATATACATGGGCACATATGTTTATATATATATATACACATACATATATTAATTTTAGTTGTAGATGGATATTGTAGTTACAATTTTATTTATTTTTATCTTTATGTGGTGCTGAAAATTGAACCCAGTACCTCATGTGGTAGGCAAGCACTCTACCACTGAGCCACAACCCCAGCCTCCTGTGTGCCCATATCTTAAGCTGCTTTTTTTTTGGGGGGGGATAGTGTTCTGGGGCACTGAAATGATTGTTCCCAGGTTGTATTTATTTAGGACAAATAAACCTGTGATTGTGTAAGCTCTGCACCTCCTGTCTCATTTCCCACCACTGTGAACATGCACACAGAGGTGTTTGCTCACGTCACAAGGGCCTGGATTGTGTGTATTTGTATGTAAAGTTTTGTTAATATCATTGGTCATTTGGGAAGCTGAGTTATTTGAGGCTGGTGACTAACAATAAAATGACAAAATGAATCACCATCACCCAGTAGTCAGACAGGAACACACTACAGCATATCTGTTTGGGCCCTGCTAGAACTCTGGATTTATATCCTGATGGGGAAAAAATCATCAGTAAACTACCTGCAGTTCATGAAGAAGCATGATGGAAGCTGCTCAGGGGTCCTCACAGGCTAGCTAGAACTGGTGCGGTTCTCTGCTTATGAAAGAAAAGTATCAATTCTGGGTGGAAAATATGGGCTATAATAGAAGCATGCATCAGCCACTAGAAGTGTCTTTCACTAATAAAAGAGAGCAATAGCTACTTAAGTGTAAAATCACCACTAGGCATGGTGGTGCACACCTATAATCCCAATGGCTCAGGAGGCTGAGGCAGATGGATCCAAGTTTAAAGCTAGCCTTAGCAACTTAATGAGGTCCTGTCTCTAAATAAAATATATAAAAGGGCTGGGAATGTGGCTCAGTGGTTAAGCACCCCTGGGTTCAATCTCAGGTACCAAAGAAAAGTAAATTTACCAATGATGGGAGAAGTAGAGAATAATAAAATCATGTTGGTTGCTGGAAGCCACAAAATCTAGGTGCTCAGAGGCTCTTATTGCTGTCTCCCAAAAGCCGGCAGGGGCCAGGTACAGTGGCACATGCCTGTAATCCCAGCAGCTTCAGAGGCTAAGGCAGGAGGATAGAGAGTTCAAAGCCAGCCTCAGCAACTTACTGAGGCCCTAAGCAACTCAGTGAGATCCTGTCTCTAAATAAAATACAAAATGTGGCTGGGGATGTGGATCAGTGATTAGATGCCCCTGAGTTCAATCCCTGGTACTGGCCCCCACACACACACAAAAAAAAGAGCCAGCAGAGGTCCTAGTACACAGAGGGTAGGTGCTGAGGAAGTGACTGGCTAAATGGTGAAGGCTACTGACATGGGGGCTCAGTGCTGTGGTGGTTCAGAGAGGTTATAGGGCTCCTACCTTACTGGAAGTTCTGTGGAAGGAGTAGGGCAAAGCCCATGGGAATGACCGATGGTTTTAGCTCAGGAGACAGACCTGGCTTTCCTTCCTGATTTTGCCACTCACCAGCTACGTGAGTTTAGCTGCTGCACAACCTCTAGAGTCCTTCCTCATCTGTAAGGTGCAGTGCTGACTGTTCTTTCACATAGGATTTTTAGACAGACCAGCCAGGAGCTGGGGGTATAGCTCAGTGGTAGAGTGCTTGCCTACATGCCTGAGGCCTGGGGTTCAATCCCAGCACTGCCAAAATAAATAAATAAATAAAGCCAACTATTTGGCAGGACTCCATCAATAGCCATCACTAATATTTATAATCACTATTGAACATTTCTGTGAAGTGTGAAGTTTGTAGAGCATAACTGTCTAGTTTCTACACAGCCTCTTTTTTTTTTTTTTTTTTTTTTGTACCAGGGATTGAATACAAAGTCATTATTAAACAATAAGCCACATACCCAGCTCCTTTTTTATGTTTTATTTTGAGATAGGGTCTCACTAAACCCTGAATCTTCCCTAAATTGCTAAGGTTGATCTCAAACTTGTAATCCTCCTGCCTCAGCCTCCCAAGTCCCTGGGATTACAGGCATGTACCATTACATCTGGCCCCAGGGGCACTTTTATCATGGAGTTATGTCCCCAGTCCTTAATTTTTGGTTTTTTTTGCTACTGGGGATTGAACCTAGGAAAACTTCATCACTGAACTACATCTTCAGTCCTTTTCATTTATTTTGAGCCAGGGTCTCACTAAATTGCCGAAATTGGTCTCAAACTTTCAATCCTCCTGCCTCAGCCTTCCAAGTCCCTGGGATTACAGGCCTGCACCACCACATCTGGCTACATAGCCCCATTGGCAGAAAGGATATAGCACTCAGAAGAGCGCCAACCTGGCCATGGGAACCCATGGCCATCTGGCTCTTGTCTCCAACCTTGAAGAGTTGAATGTTTTTCTGTGGCACGATCCCTTTTCTCTGCCCTGAGTGGAAGACACTGAAGAATTAGAAGCTGCTGGGAACGGATGGTACACAACTGTAATCCTAGCCACTCAGGAGGCTGAGGCAGAAGGATTGAAAAATTGAGGACAGCCTCAGCAAATTAGTGAGGCCCTAAGCAACTTAGCAAGACCCTATCTCAGAATAAGAAATAAAAAGGGCTGGGGATGGGGCTGGGATTGTGGCTCAGTGGTAGAGCGCTCGCCTAGCATGGGTGGGACCCGGGTTCAATCCTCAGCACCCCATAAAAAAATTTTTAAAAATGCATTGTATTGTGTCCATCTACACCTAAAAAAAAAAAAAAAAAGGCTGGGGATGTAGCTCATGGTTAAGCGCTCCTGAGTTCAATCCCCAGTACCTAAATAAATAAGTAAAAATAAAAGCTGGGTGTGGTGGCACACGATTGAAATCCCAGAAGCTAAGGAGGCTGAGGCAAGAGGATCACAAGTTCAAAGCCAGCAACTTAGTGAGGCCCTAAGAAACTTAGTGAGACCTGTCTCAAAAAATTTTTTAAAAAAGTTAGGGATGTGGCTTAGTAATTAATCACCCCTTGGTTCAATCCCTGGTACCAATAAATAAATAAATAAATAAAGGCTGGCTGCTGGGGATGTAGCTCAGTGGTAAAGCATTCCTGAGTTCAATCCCCCGTACCAAAAAAAAAAAAAAGAAGAAGAAGCAGAAAAGCCAAGCTCATTAGGATGACCCCACCAACCATTGGGCAACCATAAGGGTAGATATTTATTTATTTATTTATTTATCTTTGCAGTGCTGGGGACTAAACCCAGGGATGTTCTACCACTGAGCTACATTACCAGCCCTTTTTACTTTTTATTTTGACATGAGGCCTCCTAAATTGCTCAGACTGGCCTTGAACTTGTGATCCTCCTACCTGAACCTCCAGAGTAGCTGGAATTATAGGCATGTGCCATTTATGTGTCAGGATGTTCCTAATCTGCCCAAACAACATGGTGTTCCTTCTAGCTTGCTTTCTTCCTTTCTTTCTTTTCTTTAGAACTGGAGATTGACTCCAGGGGCACTTTGCCTCTGAACTACATCCCCAGTCCCTTTTATTCTTTGACATGGGATCTCACAAAGTTGCTGAGGGTGGCCTTGAACTTGTGATCCTCCTGCCTCCTGAGTTGCTGGGATTACAGGTGTGTTCCACCATGCCCAGCTCTGTCTCTTGGTTTTTATCAGTTCTGTACCCCCTGGGGGTCATTGGATGGAAACAGGAGAAATTGACTCAAGATAACTGAAAGTAGAAAAGGAAGATAATAGAAGACTAGCTCACAGAACTGATAGGAAGCCCCAAAAATGAGGCTTGGAAACATACTGGAACCAGAAAGGCTAGAACCACTAGCAGGAATACAGCTGGGAGCACTCATGCCAGGAGGACCTCTGTGGCTGCCACTGGACACTGAGCACAGTCCAAGAAGGGAGTTCTGCATTCTGCCACCTCTTCCCCTCACTTAGTCCAGTGATAAGACTCCTAAGGGTCCTAACCTGGCATGTGGCTGGTTGACCTTGGTCCCCTGCACAAGTCCTACAGCTGCTAATAAGAGGCAGAATGTGCCATTGAGGTACAAGAGGGACCAGTGCTTCTGTTGCAGATGAATCTCCCAGAGCCAGGCTGTCCAAGGGACCTGGGAATGCGGTTTTTTTTTTTTTTTTTTTTTTTTTTCAGCATGCTATCTGGGATTCCCCATTCTCAGACCCCACCCTCAACACAACCTGCTGAGGCAGCTCCACCCACTCAATCCTTTCCCCTTCCCTTGACTGAATTCAGCTTTCTCTGGTATCCTATGCACCTACCTGGCTCAAAGATATCCTCCATTGGGTACTAAAAGGCCCTCTCTTAACAATTCCTTCTCTTTCCCCTCAGCATCATCCCTGAAGGAATTGGACACAGGAAGCCAATTTAGGAACAACTGTGTCCTCAGGAATCTCTTGGGTTTCAGGCAAAGAAATGCAAAGTCCTAATGACCCACTCAGAATAGGGGGGCAGAGGGGAGGGGTAAGTACAGATAGAACAAAAGCGAACATATCCCCAGTAATCTTAACACAAGGCAATAAAAAAGACTACCATGGGCTGGGGATATAGCTCAGTTGGTAGAGAGCTTGCAGCACACATGCACAAGTCCCTGGGTTCGATCCCTAGTACAAAAAAAAAAAAAAAAAAAAGATTACCAGTGGGCTGGGATTGTAGCTCAGTGGTAGAGTGCTTGCCTAACATGGGCAAAACTGCTTCAATCCCCAGCACCATGAAAAAAAGAAAGATGATCAGATCAACAGGCCTAAGAGATACTTCCAGTGAGCTGGGTATAATAAGTGAGCAAATAAAAAGATAATATCACTGGGCTGGGGATGTGGCTCAAGCAGTAGCGTGCTCGCCTGGCATGCATGTGGCCCGGGTTCGATCCTCAGCACCACATACAAAGATGGTGTGTCTGCCGAAAACTAAAAAAAAAAAAAAATTATTAAAAAAAAATTCTCTCTCTCTCTCTCTTAAAAAAAAAAAAAAAGATAATATCACACTATGATGAAGACTATGTAATTAAAAGAAATGATAATAGAGCTTTTATTTTTTTTATTACTGCTTTATGTTTATATATAGTGGTTGGGCTCATCCTGATAAACTCATATGTGCATGAAAATTAATTTCACTTTAGGATTCCACTCTTTTCCCTCTCATCTTTCCCCATCTTTTTCTTTCTTTTTTTTTTTTAAATTTTTTTAGTTGTTGATGGACCTTTATTTAATTAATTTATTTATATGTGGTACTGAGAATCAACCAGAGTGCCTCACACATGCTAGGCAAGCGCTCTACCACTGAGCCACAACCCCAGCCCCTCCTTTTTCTTTCTTTTGTTGCTTTTTGTGGGGGGGGGTATCAGGGATTGAACCCAGGGGCGCTGAGCCACTGAGCCAGTCCCCAGCTCTTTTTCTTTCTTTCTTTCTTTAATTTTGAGACAGAGTCTTGCTGAGTTGCTGAGGCTGACTTGCACCTGCAATCCTCCTGCCTCAGCCTCCTAGCCACTGGGATCACAGGCATGTGCTCTCATGCTCATCAATAATAGAGCTTACTTATACTATGGTCAGAGAAAAGGACTCTGAGGGGACATTTGAACCAAGACCAGAAGGAGAAGCCAAACAAGTGCAGCAGATGGCAGGCCAGGAAGAGGAGCAAGTGCAGCATGCCTGGGTCCCTTCCCTCCTCCTACTTGGACTTTGCTACATGTTTTTAGTCTGAAATGTTCAGATTAGCCCTTCCAGACTCTGCTGAGACATCACTTTCTCTTTGTGCCCCAGGATCTAGCTCATCCCCTTTTTAGGCAGAATGGTCATTCCCTTTCTCTGAGTATATACATGGAGTTGTCCTTAGCTGTGGGTCTATGTCCTTCACCAGAATAGGATCAAGGTCCCTGGCTCCCAGTAGCCCCAGTGCCAGCACCACATGTGGAACAGGGCAGGCACGTGAATCAATCAATGAATGGAGGAAGGAGAGAGCTGGAGGTAGGGGCTCCTATCAGCCTGTCCTGTCTTGATGTAGGGAAGGGTCTGTGCTGCAGCTAGGGGGAGCCCCTGGACTTCAGCTTTCTTCCTGGTCACGGGATTCCCCACTCTCCTCCTGGCTGGCTCTCTTAACAGGCAGGAGGGACAGGAGTTTGTCAAGTGGCTGAGTTGGAGAAAGGCATTGAGGTCAGAGCAACCCCTTGTAGGACAGAGCCAATGAGGGCCGCACCACCCCTTATGGAGCTTGTCAGCCACTTTAAAGCAAGAGATGGTGGGGGTTGAGGAGACAGGCCTGAACCTAGCCGGTGGACCCATGGTCAGGGCTCAGCACAAGGAAGACCAGACCCTAGTCAGGAGGCAGGCAGGGGCCTGGGTAAGAGTAGGTGGGCACATAGTCTTAGAAAGATAATTCTGTGATCTGACTTGTCACAATCCTGCCACTTCTCAAAAATACTTCTCCGGGGGCGAGAGTTCAACTCATCTGAGGGTAGTGAGCAATTTACAAGTCATCTCCTGCCCAGAATGAGGTAGACTAGAGAGTCCCAAAAGACTTGGTATGGATATCTTTGTGTCCCCACAGCACAATATAATGATTTTAGAAAGTAGAGCCAGGTGCTCACCTGTAATCCCAGCAGCTTGGGAGGCTGAGGCAGGAGGATCGCAAGTTCAAAGCCAGCCTCAGCAATTTAGTGAGACCCTAAGCAACTCAGTGAGAACTTGTCTCAAAATAAATAAATAAATAAGGGCTGGAGATGTGTCTCAGTGATTAAACACCCCTACGTTCAGTCCTTGGTACCAAAAAAAAAAAGAAGTAAAGAAAGTAGATGCTGTGGCCTGGGGTGTAACTCAGTGGTAGAGCACTTGCATAGCATGTGGGAAGCCCTGGATTCAACTTTCAGTACCAGGAAACAGATAGAGAGAAAGGCTTCATAAAACGTTTGATAAATGAAAGAAGGCACAGTCTCACTGAGAACCAGGGAATGTGTACTCTTGTTTTGTGGAAGATATGGCTGAGGTCTGGAGAGCTACTTATTCAGTGGCAGGGCTGGAACTAGAACTGTGGCCTCCTCCTGGTCTTCAAAGAGCTGTCCCAGGGGAACAGGTATGGGGTGGGGACCTTAAGAGGCTTGAGAGGCTGAGAGGCCTAGTGGGAAGGGTGCACCACTTCCCACTGCCTTCAGTACAATGGCCAACTAGGTACCACCATACCCTCTGATATCAAGTGGTTGGAGTTGTAGTTCAGTGGCAGAGTACTTGCCTCACATGTGAGGGACTGGGTTTGATCCTCAATACCACATAAAAGTAAATAAATAAAATAAAGGTATTGTGTCCATCTACAACTAAAAAAAAAAAAAAAATGGGAGGTGGGTGGGTACTGGGGATTTAACTCTGAGACACTCAATCACTGAACCACATCCATAGCCCTTTTTTGTATTTTATTTAGAGACAGAGTCTCACTGAGTTGCTTAGTGCCTCGCTTTTGCTGAGGCTGGCTTTGAACTCATGATCCTTCTTCCTCAGCCTCCCGCTCAGGATTACAGGTGTAAGCCACTGCATCAGGCTAAAAAAAAAAAAAATATATATATATATATATATATATATATATTGCCTAGCACATGTGAAGCCCTGGGTTTGGTCTTCAGCACCACATAAAGATAATAAAATAAAGGTATTATATCCATCTACAACTAAAAAAAAATTTTTTAAATAAAAATAAAAAGGGCTGAAAATGTGGCTCAGTGGTAGAACATTCCTGGGTTCAATCCCTAGTATCTGGGTGGGAAGCAGCTTCCACTGGGTTTCTGTTGAGAACCACAGGGTTTGGGTTCATTAGCCCTCTCATTTCTTTTTCACAAAAAAAATGAGAGTAGAGTGGGACAGTTGTCCCTATTTTATGGACAGGTTGAGTAACTTTGCTAAGGTCACATAAAAGCTTGGTCTGGAACTGACTCCCAGATAAAATGTTCTGAAGCTTTGTAAAATTAGCCAAAGTCCTGAAGCCAGATTCCTGCATTTAAATACTAGCTCCGGGCTGGGGCTCAGGCTCAGTGGTGGAGCGCTCGCCCAGCATGCGTGAGGCCCTGGGTTCGGATCCTCAGCACCACATTAAAAATAAATAAGTAAACAAATAAAATAAAGATATTGTGTCCAACTACAACTAAAAAAATAATTTTAAAGAAATTACTAGCTGCATTGCTTCCCAAATATGCAACCTTGGAGGGTCTGCCTAAATCTGAGGTTAGGAAAACCAAAGGGTGGAGGTGGGCCAGGTGGGAGGAGAAGCCTCAAGGTTGGCTCTTATTGGCCTTTATCACAATCACCCGAAGGGGCTCCCCTCCCCCACCCATCACCCCCTCCTCTCTCCGGTGGCCTCTGGGGAATAACAAAAAGAATTAACAGCAGGCCAGCGTAAAGGTTCCTCTCTGTTTTACAAAGCCTCCCTTCCCATCTGGCCTTATGGAGGACCAGGCCCTGCCCACCCACTCTGGGGAAAGGGACAATGAAGTGTTCCCGCTTTGCTTTCTAGCCCTGGTCAGTGTTCAGTCATAACCTCCCCTCCTCTTTCCTCTGCCCACCTTCCCATCGGATGGTCTTCAGCCACTCTGAGTGGGATCTTCCAATCCAGTTTATAGAGGAGGGGATGGAGGGCGGGTGGCCCAAGGTCCTGTGACTGTAAATGGCAGAGCCAGGCCGGGCACATGGGCACATGGTGCTATGCTTTCATAGTGCTGGTGCTCAGGCCTTCACAAAAAAAAAAAAAAAAAACACCAACTGGCACCCTAGCTTTGTCCCTGAAGCCCCACACAGGCAAGACTCCATTTCTTGGATTCCAAAAACATCACCTGCTGAGATTCAAATAGCCCCTTGAGTCCTGGGGGCTGGGCAGGTTGGCAACTCACAATAGGGGCTGAACCCCAGGTGGAGACAAGCCCTGAGCAGGAGACTGTTTCCCCTGGGCTCCAGCTTCCTGCTTCAGCCTTTCAGCCTTCAGGTGGATGACTGCCCCAGAGATGGCCCCTCACCTTTCCTCCCCCACCGGTGTTGGGTTCAGTAAGCAGAGCCCCAGCTCACCTGGGAAGGTGCCGAGTGAGAAGGGCGTCCTGTTACAAGCTGGGGCTGGGAGGACAGGTAGGGGCAACCCAAGGGCAGATCCAAAGTTCTGGGAACTGATGGTAGGGGCAGGTGGTAGGGGGAGGCCTCAAGACACCCCCACCTGGCAGGAGGGCCTGTTCTCTGGGTTCATGGCCTCCCTGAGCACCAGAGGTCAGTGGTTTAAAAACCAGAACAGACTAAGGCTGTGCCTGGTAAACTGTAAAGGGCTGTGGCAGCCCTGGAGAGAGGTTGTTCTCTCTGCACCACTCCTTTCTCCTCCACCGGGAGCAGCCTCCTCCCCGCCCCTCTGCCTGGGCCCTGGCACAGCACTCCATGCCTATTTAAGGCAAATCTCCGGGTCTTCTTTTAAATAACATTGCTCCTTGCTGCAAAGGCAAGCTGGGCCTGAGCTGAGAAAAAGGGGATAGGAGTCCCAAATACCCTCTCTGAGGGTGGGAGAGGGAAGAGCAGTGTTGGTGGGGGAGCAGATGTAAACTTTCCTCTCCCAAAGTGAGCTTTGGAATGGTTCTTGACTGCCACCCCCAGGCTCCCGTTTGGTCCCCTCACTCACTGACAGACCCTGGATTGGCTCAAGCCCCTGGTTGAGGCAGCACTCCCAGGATGCTACAGTGCAGCCCTTACAGAGATGGGAAGATGAGGAACAAGTAACCCCGGCAGGAAGAAAGTGTGCTCAGGATCTAGAGTAAGACCTATACCTGACTTCATAGGGCAAGCGAAGGATGAAACACAGCTGCTATTTGGATGTAGAACTTGGAGGCTCAGAGAAGCCAAGAGACCTGCCCAGGGCAACAGAGCTAGCGAATAGAAGGGTCTGATATACAGGATGGCAGGCTCCAAAATTAATGCTTCCTCCCTTTCTCTGCCAGGTCAACTTTTCGTGGGGCAGGATGTGACATGACTCTTTTTTGGGAGTAGGGTTCTGGAGATTAAATCCAGGGGCGCTTAACCACAGAGCCACATCTCCAGCCTTTTTTACTTTTTTTTTTTTTTTTTTGAGACAGGGTCTTGCTAAGTTGCTTAGGGCCTTGCTAAATTGCTGAGGCTGGCTTTGAACTTGGATCCTCCTGCCTCACTGGGCTAATGGCACCCAACATGACAGTTACTTTTATGTGGGTGGGCCAAGCCAGGCATCACTTAAGCCCCTTCATCTGGCCCTCCTGGGTCTGCATGGCTCTCAGCAGGGGACCCTGCCTCCCTCCCTTCTGCTTCCTTCCTCTTTCTGCAAGCCCACCAGGCCTGCCCCCACCTGCTTCCTTCCTTTTTTTCTCTTCCCAGCCTCCCCCCAGGTAGCCCCTCCCACCTCCCATCTTGGCATAGGCACCTCTAATCCCCACCCCCACCCCCGTGGTCTTCACATGACTGGGAAGCCCTCTCCAGGGTTCAAAAGGAGACCTCAGGGATCCTTTCCAGATCATGTTGCCTCCTCTGGCCAGCATTCCCTCCTTAGGCATGTGAGCCCCAGCAGGCTGACCCCACCCCTGGGTCAGGCTTGCACTGGGGCTGAGGGACAAAAGCCCTTCCTCTGTTCACTTAGAGCTGAAGGAGCTATAGAGGTCAATTGGTCCAATGGCTCATATCACCCCTGAGCAAACTGTGAGTCAAAGAATGAGAAGGCCCTGGGTTCCCACAGTGAGACAGAGGCTAAGCGGGGTCTGGGGTCTGACTGGGAGCTGGAAAACCTCAGGCAGGCACTTGATCCCTGAGGGAGGAGAGTCCATTATAGGAAGAAATCCAGCCATTCTTAATGCTTTTTGTTGGGTGTTTTTTGGTACCAGGGATTGGAAACAGGGGCACTTAACCACTGTGCCACATCCCCAGCTGCTCCCCCCTTTTTTTTTTAAAGAGAGAGAGAGAGAGAATTTTTTTAATATTTATTTTTTAGTTTTCGGCGGACACAACATCTTTGTTTGTATGTGGTGCTGAGGATCGAACCCGGGCCGCAGGCATGCCAGGCGAGCGCGCTACTGCTTGAGCCACATCCCTAGCCCATTTTATTTTTTAGTTTGAGACAGGGTCTCACTAAGTTGCTTAGGACCTCTATTTTGTGGTCCTCCTGCCTTAGCCTCTGGAGCAGCTGGGATTACAGATGTGCACCACCACACCTAGCAAACTGTGTTTAGTGGGGGTTAATGCAAGCTTCTCAGGATCTTCCTTGCCCAGTTCTACCATTAACCTCTTGTGTGTCCTTGAGCAAGTCCCCTTCTGTTTTTAAGCCTGTTTCCTCATGTCAGATGGGTAGATTGGAGAGATAATCATTAAGATCCCACATCTCCCACCAGCCCAGACTCATCCTCCCAGACCTCTATTTCTGTGCTCCTGCCCTGGCCAGGCCTGTCTCATAGTCCACTGAAATTCCTTCAATGTCTCCAGCTGTCACTATCTTCTCCTCTTATAACTTGTACCCACATGTTGCCCAGGTAATCTCCCGAGGCCTGGGAAGCTTCCATGGTTCTCCATGGCCTCTCAGAAGGATCCACTTCATTACCCCACAGTTAGCACAACCTGCTTGCCCGTCTGGACTCTGGGCTCAGTTTCCTCATCTGCCAAGTGGGGATAACAACTCTTTACAAGGAGGGCTTCGGTATAGACACACAGTAAGACGCAATGGTCATCTTGGGAAATGCTAGACCAGTGCCTCCAGATTCTCTGCACGGTAAGCAAAGCCTGCCCATCCCCCCATCTCTCCTTCATATCAAGTGCCATCTCCTCCAAGGCTTGGTCCAAGTCCCAGCCCTTCTTGGAGACAGGCCAGTCACCCTCTATGGTCCTAAGAGAGATGACCTCCCAGAAGGCTTGCCTGCCTCTGCCTGAAGTTCCTGTCATCCTGTGGGAATGTCAAATTGAGGACTCCTGGGGAACCCACTGGCAGGACAAATTGTGAGGGAATGCCTGGGTCTGTGGGTGCCTGCCCACTTCCCCTTCCTTCATCCCCAAACCCAGGGCTGTGGTTTTCACATGGGATTATCTTTGACCTCCAGTAACATCCTCACTGCCAACTCCAAAAAAGCTTAGAGTTGAGCCTCAAGGCAGACTCCTCTCTAGAAGTTTTAGACCCTGTCTTGCCTGGTTTCAGAGCCTGACCAAAGAACTCTCAGATATCTTCCCCAAGGGCAGAGGAAAGGAAATGTGTTATCAGAAGAAACTGCTAACAGAAGAGAAGCCAGAACCTGAACATTTAGAGACTTACCACTTTGGGGTCTGAACACTGCTTTTATCACTTACTAGTTATAGGACCCTCAGGAGGTTGCCTAATATCTTTGAGCCTCAGTTTTCTCATCAGTAAAATGGGAATAATGAAGCCCATTTCATCATGTGGTGTGAAAATTAAATGATGTATGCAAAGTGCTTAGCTCAAAACCTGGCACTTCATAATTGCACACACATACACAATGGTAATGCCAGGCATAGTGGCACACGCCTGTAGTCCCAGCTACTTGGGAGGCTGAAGCAGGAGGATCACTTGACCTGAGGAGTACACGACTAGTCTAGGCAACATAGCAAGACCCCACCTGAAAACAACAAACAAAAAAGGTAGCTGAATTATGATTCGGGTTTTTTTGTGGTACTAGGGATCAAACCCAGGGAGAGTCTAGCATAGGCTAAGCATGCACTCTGCAAATGAATTAAACCTCGACCCTTTTTATTTTTTATTTTTTTTAAGGTAGTCTCACTAAATTGTTCAGGCTGGCCTTGAATTTGTGATCCTCCAGGACCGACTGGGCTTACAGGCCTGCATCACTGAGCCCATTTTGTAGGATGTCTTAAGTTTTCACTTAAGAGTCAACCTCTGTTTAGTTGTGTCTTCAAGTAGTTGTTGTGCTGGTGATCGAACCCAGGACCTTCCGTGTTCTAACAGCCATCAATGGTCATACAACCAAACCTGGGCTTAGAAATAAGAAAGAAGCTGGTCTTTCCCCATAAGCCAGCGGTAGTCAGCTCTGAGAGGGTTTGGCCTCAAGGCCCACCAAGTGCTAGGAGCAGTGTGTCCCTTAAGGCAAGGAAGTCAGGGAAGCTTGGCTCTGGTTTCTGCTCAGCATTCCCTTCTGTTGGGCTAAATGGGGGCCCAAGGCACGCGTCTGGAGCTCATCAACCCTGCCTGTCAGCCTAACCTGGCTGGCAGAGGCCTGTGGTTATCCCAAAGGAGAGTGGGGCTGAGGGTAAGCTGAATATAGTCTCAGTTCAGAGGCCTGATGTCCCATCCCTGCTGGGGACCTCAGACCTAAGCTCCCAATTTTCCTGCACTCTATTACATGACAAGCACTGGGAAGTACACAAAGACCTTGTTCTTTTAATCATTTATTTGTTCAATAAATATCTATCAAACACATATCCTGTGCCTGGCCCTGAGCTGCTTCCAGGGAACAAGACAAAAATTCCTGCCTGTATTCTAGTAAAAAAAAAAAAAAAAAAAAAAAGCTGTAAGGAAAGCAGAACTAAAAAAGAGCGATTCTGTTTAAATACAATTGTCTGAAAAGGGTCTTTGAGTTGAGATAGGAAAAGCATGGCTGATGGAACATTCTAGACAGGAAAGAACTTGTGCAAAGGCCCCGAAACAGAAAGATTTGAAATGTTTGCAGAGTTGCAAGACTAGTATAAGGGAAGCACACAGCAAAGTCTCCTACAATAAATGCCAATTGAACAAATTAAAAAATGATCATAAACATTTTTTTTAAATATTTATTTTTTTAGTTTTCAGGGACACAACATCTTTGTATGTGGTGCTGAGAATTGAACCTGGGCCTCACGCATGCCAGGCGAGTGCACCACCGCTTGAGCCACATTCCCAGCCCGATAAACATTTCTAATATCTAGATTTTTTTTTTTAAATGGGCTGGGGCTTGAACCCAGGTCCTTGCACATGCTAGACAAGTGTGCTACCACTGAGCTACAGCCCAAGTTCTTTCCTTTTTTAAAAATATTTTTTTATAGGGCTGGGATTGTGGCTCAGTGGTAGAGTGCTCGCAGGTCCCAGGTTCGATCCTCAGCACCATATAAAAATAAATAAAATAAAGATATCGTATCCAACTACAACTAAAAAATAAATGTTTTTAAAAAAATATTTTTTATAGTAGATGGATGTCAAGTTGGTGGTGGTGACTTAGGACAAAGCAGCCTGAGCGGGAAAGAAACATCAATCAGCCACCCACGGAAACGCCTGTCAATCAGCGGGACCCCCTGGCCAATCCTGGAGTTCAGCCAGCTCCCCTGACCAACTCCAGTGGGACAAGGGACTCTAAAAACACCTTTTCCTGTCCCAAGCCCTTCCCTTCCTGCTGTAAGCCCCATAAAATTCCAGTCCACAGGGTTTCTCCTCAGACCCTTCTCCTGTCCACTCTGGCTGATCAAGTTCTGCTGGGGAGTAATATTTCAAATAAAGCCTCGTTTGTCGTTCCTTTTAAATCTGCCTCCTTTGGTCGCCACCCGCCTTGCCTGATCTCACAATGGAGACAATACCTTTATTTTTATGTGGTGCAGAAGATCAAATCCCTCACCTCACATGTGCTAGGCAAGCACTCTACCAACTGAGCTACAGCCCCAGCCCCAATAATAAGTATTTCTGGCCAGTCAAGATGACTTAAATTCATGGTGGTACATGCCTATAATCCCAGTGGCTCAGGAGACTGAGTCAGGAGGATCTCGAGTTCAAAGCCAGAGTTAGCAATTTAGCAAGGCCCTAAGTAACTCAGAGAGGCCCTGAGCAACTCAGGCCTGGGGATGTGGCTCAGTGGTAAAGCACCTCTGGGTTCAATCCCTGGTACCAAAAAAAAAAAAAGAAAAAGGAGTGACTTAAATTCCCACCAAAACCAACTAAATACGCTCCTCCCTATACATGAAATGACAGTTCTCAATGTACTGAAAGGCAGAAAACAAAAACTAGCAAATACAGAGAGTCAGAACCCTATGAATGCCCACCTTGTTGCCTAAACGGTTTTCAAACCAGAGCCCAAGAAGAAGCTTAGGTGGAGTATAGCCATGTCCCTGCCTTAAAAAGAGGGAACTGGGACCCAGGAACACAAGATGGCTATAGTTTTCAGAGCAGAGAGTTGAAAAGAAGAGAGCTACTCACAAAGAAGTCTAGAGCTCTACAGACAATACCTCAGCAATTCAGATCCATGAGTGAAGGGAGGAAACTGCCAGAAAGCAGGTAAGATAAAGAGAACAACCCTTATGTTGGGGTTGCCGCTCAGTAGCAGAGTGCCTGCCTCGTACATGTGAGGCACTGGGTTAAAAAAATAAAATAAAGAGGGCTGGGGCTGGGGCTCAGTGATAGAGTCTTGCCTAGCATGCTTGAGGCACTGAGTTCTATCCTCAGCACGACATAAGTGTAAAATAAAGATATTGTGTCCATGTATAACTTAAAACAACAACAACAACAAAAAAAGACAACAACCTCATAGCTCACACTGGCCTGGGAACAGTTGTTCCTATTAACTAGAATGAAAACCTTATAATTAATTAACACTGAGCACTCAAAAGGAGGCAAAAGTAGCCAGGAAAGCACACTTGTAATCCCATTGGCTCTAGATGCTGATGCAGGAGGATCGCAAGTTTGACGCCAGCCTGGGCAACTTAGTGAGTCCCTAAGCAACATAGTGAGACCCTGTCTCAAAATTAAAAAAATAAAAAAGGCCTGGGGGTGTGGCTCAGTGGTTAAGTACCCCTGGGCTCAATCCCCAGTACACACACACACAAACACACACACACACACAAAAGGCTGGGAATGAAGCATGTGTGGGTGCAGTCCCCAACATTATGAAAAATTAAAAGATGAAAATTTGGCAAAGCATATGAACAGATATCTCTACAGAAGATACACAAATGGTCAGTAAGTATATGAAAATATATTTGACAACATTAGTAAAATCTTTATGCCAAAAATTGTGACACTGTAGATGAAGTGAACATATTTTGCATAATTATTTGTTTTTCTGTGCTGTGGATGGAATCCAATGCCTTGAGCATGATAGGCAAGTGCTATACCACTGACCTAACCCAGACCTAAAATGGACATATTAGTAAAAGTATGACGTCTTACCCAAGAAGAAATAACCACAAGTTCAAGGCCAACCTGAGCAACCTAGTGAGTGAGATCTTATTTCAAAGAAAAAGGCAGAGGTCTGGGGCTGTAATCAGTAGCAGAGTGTTGCTGGGTTCAATCCCCAGGATTGGGGGAAAAGAAGAAATAATCTAAATATCCATGTATCTAAAGTGAATTTATTTTAAAAAGGACAATCTTTTCAACAAGTGATGGTGAAACAATTGAAACTTTATACACATAAAATATGAAGTTAGCTGGGGTTGTGGCTCAGTGGTAGAGCACTTGCCTAGCATGTGTGAGGCACTGGGTACGCTCCTCAGCACCATTATTTATTTAAAGATAAATAAATAAAGGTATTGTGTCCATCTACAACTTGAAAAAATATTTAAAAAATTAAAAATTAAAAAAAAAAAACCAAAGAGCTAGGCGTGGTGTGGGTGTGGTGGTGGTGGTGGTGACACATGCCTGTAATCCCAGTGACTCAGGAAGCTGAGTCAGGAGGATTGCAAATTCAAGACCAGCAAGATCTGGGAATGTGGTTCAGTGATTAAGTTCTTCTGGGTTCAATCCCTGTACCAAACTAAATAAATATAAAAAATAAATATAAAGAGTTGGGGATGCAGCTCAGTGGCAGGGAATTTGCCTAGCATAAGGTCCTACGTTCTATCCCTAGTACTTAAAAGAAAAAAAAAGGTAACTTAGTGTCAGAAAAGCTTACCAGAGCAAGTCAGCAGCAAAGGTCACATGCATGTACTTCCTTTTATGTAGTACTAGGTTCAATCCTTAGTACTGCATAAATAAATAATAATAAAATACATGAATGCTCATAGCAGCTTCATTTGTAATAGCCAAAACCTAATAACAATTCAATAGGCGAATACCCATGTAATTGATTATTACTCAGCAGCAACAACAAAAGAATGGTCTATTGGTGAGGTGGTGCACATCTGTAATCCCAGCAATTTGGGAGGCTAAGGCAGAAGGACCACAAATTTGATGCCAGCCTCAGCATTTTAGCAAAGGTCTACTCAATTTAGCAAGACCCTGTCTCAAAAAGTAAAAACGGCTGGGGATATACCTCAGTGGTTAAGCACCCCTGATTTCAATCCATAGTACCATAAAAAAATTATTGTTATTTATTTATTTTTTTGGGCGAAGGGTACCCAGGGATTGAACTCATGGGCACTCAACCACTGAGCCACATCCTGGGCCCTATTTTGTATTTTATTTAGATACAGGGTCTCACGGAATTGCTTTAGCACCTCGCTATTGCTGAGGCTGGCTTTAAACTTGCAATCCTCCTGCCTCAGCCTCCCGAGCTGCTGGGATCACAGGCGTGTGCCACCACGCCCGATAAACACACACACACACACACACACACACATATTTGTTAATTTTGAGACAGGGTCTAGGTTACCCAGCCTAGCCTGCAACTTGTGATCTTCCTGCCTTAGTCACCTGAACAGCTGGTATTACAGGTATGTGTCACAGTGCCCTGTAGTATTAGGTATGTGTGTTTGTGTGTGTGTGTGTGTGTATGAGTGTGTGCGGTATTTAAGCCAGGGATGCTCTACCACTTAGATTCAAACCTGACCCTTTTTATTTTTTATTTTGAGACAGGGTCTCTGTCATACACATCCTATGTCATTAACATGGGCCAAACACTTTTGTGTCTTTCCATAATGTCAGAATTTATTGAATAACCATAAATTCACAGCCTACACCACCTTCATCAGTGGCAGTCACTGAATATTTGTAGGTCGTCTGGTAGTCATAAACTGGGCACTCACAGATTCTTTCATTCCAATCTTAATTGCTAATATTGAAGCACTCAAATCACACATCACACTTTACACAACTACACATATAGGTCACAGAAAGGCTAAGGAAGGGTTAGGCAAGGCAGACACAGGGTTCAGAAGGCTGGACTGAGAGCAAAGGCAGGGAGCCGGTGGATGCAAAGAGCCACTATAGGTGGTCAGAGAAGATCACAGCCTGGAACCAGCAGAAGAACTTGTTCAGGGGCAAAGCTGTCAAAATGCAGGAACTGATTGTAGGCCAAGGTCCTGACAGTGGCAGTTCCACAGTGTCAGCATAGAGTGTTGGTTTGGAGTAGGACTTGTGTCATTGACACAGGCAGGAGAAACCACCCTTTGCTAAAGCCCAAGGACAGAGATTTGGAGGTTTGTTACCGTGGCGATTTTCCTGGGCAAGGCTCATAACAAGTGACCAGAGGATGAGGTCAAGAGGCCACCATGTCCAGTTCTAAGATGCTCTTCTTATAGGTCTTAAGTGAGGTGGCTGCATCATTAGGTGGTCTGCTGTGTTCAGTAAACTCATGAGCTTATTTTTTTCCACATCAGTTTGATATGCACATGTTGAGAGCCACAGCTGAGTCGGGATGGCGCCTGGCATTTTGCCAGAAGGAGTGGTTGAGAGGTGACGTGGCTCCATTATTTGTGCCCAGCCAGACTGCGGCATGCACACATAACCATGTGCTTCTGATTAATTTGATAAGTTCATGGGTGGTCACATTTTTTTTTCCAGTATTGGGGATTGAACCCAGGGGTGCTTAACCACTGAGCCATATCCCCAGCCCTTTTTATTTTTTATTTTGAGACAGGGTCTCACTAAGTTGCTTAGGGCCTTGCTCAGTTGCTGAGGCTGGCTTTGAATTTGCAATTCTCCTGCCTCAGCCTCCTAAGTAAGCTGCTGGGATTACAGGTGTGCACCACCATGCCCAATCATGGGTGATCATTTTTATTAGCATGATTAATTTATTTATAAGTTTATGTATTATGGTTGTACCAGGCAGTTGGTGGTTGTTTGCTTGTACAAACAAGGGTGGAGTGACTCCAACTCGGTCCTTAAACTCAAAATGGAGTAGCCTATGACAACGACTGCTTTACAAAACAAAGGTTCAGATACAGCCTGAAAACTGCTTTTCTATACATTGTGGAGTAATTTGGAAAGAACAGCTGCTCTCTACAGTCTCACTAAATTGCTGAGGCTGATCTTAAACTTGAAATCCTCGTGCCTCAGCATCCCAAATTGCTGGGATTACAGGCATGCACCACAGCATTGGCTCCTATGTCATTTTTTACAAGGAATTTGAGCAGGTGAAGATTTTTATGTCCTTGGGGGTCCTGGAACCAATTCTTTGAATTGATTTATTTATTCTAATTAGGTATATATGGCAGCAGAATGTATTTTGATTCATTGTACACAATTGCAGCACAACTTTTCATTTCTCTGGTTGTACATGATGTAGCATTGCACCATATGTGCAGTCATACATGTACCTAGGGTAATGGTGTCCACCTCATTCCACCATCTTTCCCGCCCCCATGTTCCCTCCCTACCTCTTCCTCCCCTTTTCCCAAAGTTCCTCCATTTTTCCCATGCCTGTACCCCCCATTATGGATCAGCATCCACTTATCAGAGAGAACATTCAGCCTTTGATTTTTTGGGATCGGCTAACTTCACTTAGCATGACATTCTCCAACTCCATTCATTTACCTGCAAAAGCCATAATTTTGTTCACCTTTAATGGAATCAATTCTTCATGGATACCAAGGACAGATTGTTGTGTGGTCTTCACCCCTGGCATATAACTTCTAAAATCCTTGGAATCTCCAAAGTGGTCAAGGTCATTTTGTATGCTAATTGATGGCTAATTTCCCCAGGGTGGCCTCAGGACAAGAGGTAGTCCGGTGAAAGACCAAGGCTGGAATAGAAGGTTGAGACTTTCAGTTCATTCCCTCAACCTCCTGGAGGAAAAGGGGCAGGATGGTCAATGACTTATTTGGCCATTACAATTGATTATGTAAAGAAATCTGCTTTAGGACTGGGGATATTGCTCAAGGTTGCTCCAGGCATTTGTTTTTGTTTTTTAATATTTTTTTAGTTGTTAATGGGTCTTTATTTTAATCATTTATTTATATGTGGTGCTAAGAATTCAACCCAGTGCTTCACACATGAGAGGCAAGCACTCCACCACTGAGCCACACGCCCTGCTCCAGGCATTTATAAGGTCCTGGGTTCAATCTCTAGCACAGAAAAAAAAAAATCCTCCATTAAATACCAAAAGTTGGGGGCTAGGGGTGTTGTTCATGGTAGAGACTTGTCTAACACATACAAGGCCCTGCATTTAATCCCCAGTACCAAAACAACAACAACAAAAATAAATCCAAAAGGACACTGTTCGGTAAACTTCCAGCTGGCAGTGTTTCCTGGAGCCACGTTAGAATTCATCCAATAAATTTCCCTTTTGGCTTAAATCAGCACTGGTTAGTTCTATTACTTTTTCACCATTAGAGAAAAAGTAATTCCCAGCCAGGCATGGTGGCACATGACTGTAAATCCCAGCAACTTGGAAAGTTGAGGCAGGAGGATAACATCGGAGGCCAGCCCCAATAACTTACCAAGACCCTATCTCAAAATAAAAATAAAAGAGAGCTGGGAATGTAGCTCAGATATAGGACACTTGCCTAGCCTATGCATGGCCCTGGATTAAATCCCCAGTAGTAGAAAAGAACAAAATAAGCGAGTGTGGTGGCACACGCCTGTAATCCCAGCAGCTCTGGAGGCTGAGACAGGAGGATTGTGTGTTCAAAACCAGCCTCAGCAAAAGTAAGGTGCTAAGCAATTCAGTGAGAACCTGTCTCTAAATAAAATACATACAAAATAGGGCTGGGGATGTGGCTCAGTGGTTGAGGGCCCCTGAGTTTTATCCCCAGTACCCCCCTCCAAAAAAAACAGAACAAGGTAGCTATCTCAGAAAAGCTTGCCAACATGCCTGGGGTTGCATAATACAGTAACAGCAAAGATACAAACTGCATATACCTCCCCTTTTGGGGGGGCAGGGGTGGGGGGCGGTACAAAAACTCTCTACCACTGAGCTACTTCCCAGCCTTTTTAATTTTTTGAGACAGGTTTTTGCTAAATTTCCCAGGCTGGCCTTGAATTTGGGATCCTCTAGGCTCAGCCTCCCAAGTTGCTGGGATCACAGGTATGTGCCACCACATCCAGTGGCATATGCTTCCTTATGATGGAAGTAGGAATGGAAGCTCCAGGCCCCTTCCCACCTTGCCCTGTGCATCTCTTCATTGGTAGCCTTTACAGTTGCCTTTAGAGTGAACAGATAAATGTTAAGTGAAGATCCATGGAGCACCGTAGCAAATTAATTGAGGCTGAAGAGGTTAGCTGGTGAGAAGCACTGGTAAAACAACAGGAGATTGTGACTGGCAAGGGAAATGGGGGCTGTCTTGTGACAACAAGCCTTCAACCTGTGGGATCTGACCCTATCTCCACGTAAAGGTAAAGGGTATCAGAATTGAATTGAATTGGAAGACACCAGCTTGTGTCCAACTCAGAACTGACTCCTTGTTAGAGGGAGAAATCCTCACGTATTTATTGGTGACCAGAAGTCAGAGGAGTCTTCTGTGTTGCTTGATGAGTGAAACAGCAGAAAGAACATGTTAGCTTTTTCCTTTCTATCCTCAGAGCACTTCATTGTATGCCACTTACCCCTTAATAAATTTGTTTAAAACATGATATAAGGGAGTATATGATGGAATGTTTTTGCTGCTAACCTGCTAACCCAGGTGAAATGCTAAGCCTTTTTGAGTCTGAGTTTCTTTCCTATAAAGGTCAGGAAGTAATGGTACCAGGTTGTGGTGGCACACACCTGGAATCCCAGCAATTTGGGAGGCTGAGATAGGATGATTCAAGGCCAGCCTGGGAAATTTAGCAAGACCCTGTCTCAAAATAAGAAAATAAAAAGGGGATATAGCTCAGGGTACAGTACCCGGGGTTTAATTACCAGAACCAAAAAAAAAGTAATGGAAGCAGTAAGTGCTAATTTAAACCACAAGGGGGGAATTTAACAAGAAGCAAAGGTAGCAAGCTTTGTGAGGGAAGAAAGAAAATGCCTCAGAAAGTGATAAAGATTGTTTAATCCCCTTTCTTTGCTTTCCCCCCCCCATATATATGGCAGAAAAAAAAGTTATTACTTTTGAGCTTTGAGTGTTCCAGGCTTACTTACTCTGAATGATGCAGAAATGGCTTCCTGCCATCCTCAGGCTCAAGCGTACATTCTCAGGGAAAGACCTCATTGGTCCACTTGGATTAAGGATCCCACTATACACCAAGGTATTAGAGTCAGGACCAGAGGTGCATTACTACTGAGCTACATCCCCAGCCCTTTATAATTTTTTATTTTCAGACAGGGTCTCACTAAGTTGCTGAGGCTGGCCTCAAATTTGCGATTCTCCTGCCTCAGCCTCCAGAGTAGCTGAAATTACAGATGGATACCAATGTGCTCAGCTTTTGTTCTTCTCTCTGAATATAATGTGAGCTCCAGGAAGACAGGGATTTATGTTTTATTTGTTGCTGAAACCCATTGACTAGCATGGTGTCTGGTGTACAGAGCATTCATAGCATCCTATAACCATTTATTTATTTATTTATTTATTTATTTATTTTTTGGTGTGTGTGGTGCTGGGGATTGAACCCAGGGCCTCATGCACCAGAGGCAAGCATTTTACCAACTGAGCTATGTCTCCAGCCCCCAATAACCATTAATTAAATGAGTGAAATGACCCAGACAGGGTACCAGATGATGGGGCTTCCTTTTCTGGCTCTAAACCCTCTTGCTGAGCCACATTTCTCATCTCTGGGCCTCAATTGCCTTCTATGTAGAATGGAACGTGAGAGTCAGAAGTGAAACCCCTAACATTTTGGCTTTGCATCTTCTGTCTTGAAATCTCTTGCTGGGGACCTGCCATTGTTAGGTCTGATGGATAGAGGTTAGATTTGACTGTGAGCCTTACTCCCAGCCCAGGTTTTGGGGATGGGTGGCAATGGCTCTACTGAGAGATGAGAAAAGGAATGGGTGGGGAAGGAGGGAGATCCAGGAATCAGGCTGCAGGCCTGGGCAGGCAGGGCTGTCTCTGGGAGATGTGAGAGCTGCAGGCCAGTGGCCAGGGGGTATGTGCCCAGAGATGGGATCAAGGCTGGCACAGTGGTACACACCTGTGATCCCAGCAATGCACCTGGAGGATTGCAAGTTCGAGGCCAGCCTGGGCAACTTTGTGGCACTCTGTTTCAAATTAAATAAAAAGTGTTGGGGAAATAGCTCAGTGGTAAAGCACCTATGGGCTCAATCCCCAGTAGTGTGTGAAATATACAATACAGCAGCCTTGTTTAAAATAGCGAAAAGACTGGAAATAAGCTATCTGTCAACAGGAACAGGCTAGATAAACTAGAACATATCCACCAAATGGAACAGTACGGGATTGTTAAAAAGGATCTAGCAAGTCTGTAAAATGCAGACTAATGTCCAAGTGCTAAGGAAAAGAAACAAGGTACAGAACAATGTATACAGGATGTTACTGTTTACTTTTTGTGTGTATGGTTCTAGGGATTGAACACAAGGCCTTGTGCATGCAAGGTAAGCACTCTACCAACTGAGCTATATCCCCAGCCCTGGGATGCTACCAGTTATAAAAACTATACACACAAATGTTTACAAATGCTTAGAACATCTTTGGGACTTGTACTGTTTTCTGGGGGACAGGGCTGGTTGTGGGGGATGATGTTCAATATTAATGTTCAATGTTCTTTTTTCCAAATTGAGGTGTAATTCAAATAACATGAAATTAACCATTTTAAAGTATGTAATTTAGTACATTCATGGTGTTGTTTAATCATCATCTCTACCTAGTTGCAGAATATTTTTATTTCCTCAAAAAGAAACTCCTGTATCTATTAGCAGTTACTCTGTATCTCCCCAGTCCCTAATGACCATTAATCTGCTTTCTGTCCATGGATTGCCCATTTTGGATATAAATGGAATCATATAACAAGTGAGCTTTTGAATTTGGCTTTTTAAAAACTTTGCAGGTTTTTTTGATGTTCATTCACGTTGATCCTTCTTTATTTTGGGGCAATGCTTGGGATTGAACTCAGGGCCTCAAGTGTGCTTCATAAATTCTACCATAGAGCTATTGAAAAAGGGAAAAAAATAAAGGTGTATATTTATGGAAATAAAATAATAAAGAGTACTAAAAACACAGAGGGTTGTTTTTAGTACTAGTGTTGTTAGATAATAAATTAGCAAATACTTACTCACATGATTCCTGGAAGTACATTTCACTTTTGACCCTAGACCTCATTTTTTTTTTTTTTTAACAATACTGGGGATTGAACCCAGGGGCACTCTACCACTGAGCTACATCCCCAGCCCTTTCTCTTCTTCTTCTTCTTCTTTTTTTTTTAATGTTTTTCTAGTTGTGGATAGACCTTTATTTTATTTCTTTATATGCGGTGCTGAGAATCAAACCCAGTGCCTCACTTTTGCCAGGCAAGTGCGCTACCACTTAGCCACAGCTCCAGCACCCACTCTTCCCCCCACTTCTTTTGAGACAGGGTCTTGCTAATTAGCCCAGGCTGGCCTTAATTTTTTTTTTTAAAGTTGTGGATGGACACAATGCCTTTATTTAATTTTATTATTATTATTTTTTTTTATGTGGTGCTGAGGATCGAACCCAGTGCCTCATGAGTGCTAGTCAAGTGCTCTACCACTGAGCTACAACCCCAACCTTGGCCTCAGTCTCCCAAATCACTGGGATTACAAGTATGTACCACCATATCCAGCTTCTAGACCTCAATTTAAACTCTTTCCTTTCATTATAGTTCCAAGAGTGGGGTACAGCAAACTGTAGGTTAAATCCCAGTCCTATCATTTATAGCTATGTGTCATCATGCAGATTACCAACCTCTGCATTTCTTGTGTAAAATACATGAAAATCACCTCATGATGCAGCTATAAAGGTTGAATGAGCTCAGAGAAGAGATATGCCTAGCTCTGTGCTGGCATACAGCTGGCGGCCTGTGTTGGTGGCCTTATATTAGCAGGCCAAAAGCCATTCTCTTTTCCCCTGGGATCCCTGTTTTCTACAGTTTTGTCTACAGAACTACTCTGATTTCCCTCATGTTCAAGGAACTCCAGCGGCCTGGCCCTGCTGGGCATAAGCCCCCTCACAAATTATTTCACCACCTCTAGTGCCAAACAGTCCAGAAGAGAGGGTTTATTTATTTATTTATTTTTTGGTACCAGGAACTGAACCCAGAGGCACTCAACTATTGAGCCACATCCCCAGCCCTTTTTATTTATTTATTTTTAATTTTTTTAATGTTTATTTTTTAGTTTTTGGCAGAAACAACATCTTTGTTTGTATGTGGTGCTGAGGATTGAACCCTGGCCGCACGCATGCCAGGCGAGCGCGCTACCGCTTGAGCCACATCCCCAGCCAGAGCCTTTTATTTTTGATACAAGGTCTCACTCAGTTGCTTAGGGTCTTGCTAGGTTGCTGAGGCTGGCCTTGAACTTGGGATCCTCCTATCTCAGCCTCCTGAGATGGTGGGATTACAGGTGTGTGCCATTGTACCTGGCAGAAGAGAGGGTTTGAGGCAACAGGAAATAGGGTCAGGTACTAGGAAAGGGGTCTGTCAAGAGCTGCCTAGTGACAGGGAACATGGGTTTGCTCTATGGAGCTGTGGAGCCCACAGACATCATGTATGGAAGAGTTAGAAAAAGGCACAGGGACAGATTTAGAAGACAACTTGCACTTCCTACAACATTACATCTTTTGATTCCACATAAACCTTGTAATACAGGCACTACCCAATTTTACAGATGAAAAAACTGAGGCTGAGTTCTTACTCCCTTGCCCAAAGCCACAGAATAAATAGAAAGTGAAGCAAGGTTTGCCCCCAGGCCCTTTTCAGTCCAGAACTTGAAAGCTTAATTACTGTGTTAAGAGGTCAATGACCAAGTTCCCAAAAATGTTACTTAGCACTAATCATTATCTGGTAATAATACTTATGTAATAAGAGCCATAGGTGTGGCAGTAGAAAAATGGGTGGGAGCTACCAGTTACTTATCCCCAAGTTCAGGCAAAGGCTGGATTAGTGTTTGGTAGAGATTCAAGTGTTTGGTGCAAACAGTTGGATTCAGATCCCAGGGTTCCAGTTGCTGGGGTACAAGATTGCCAAGGTCTGTTCCCAAAGATTTGGATGTAGCTGCACTCAGATGGACACCAGGAATCAGTCTTTTTGAAAAAGCAATTCTGGTCTGCAGCCAAGAGTGGAGTCTCTGGCTTGGATGACCTCTTGGGCTCCATTGAACACAGATTCTGTGATCATTAACGTCCTAACTCCACCACTGCTGAAGCATTTGAGTTAGGTTAATGCCCTCTCCCCCTTATTGCCTGGTTAAATCCCTAATATATTAGAGATAAGGAGTGTACCTGCTCCCTTCCTGTGTTGGAAGATAGGTTCTTCTGGAAGCCAAAGAACGTGGTGAAGACAGAGGGCATAGGAGCTGAACTGCCACACTCAGCGCTGAGGGTAGAGCCAGCTTACCCTCTTCCTGTCCTCACTCCCTTCAGGCAGAGTCCCAGTTCCCAAGACTCACCTGTCCCATCAAATGATGGTCAAGTACAACTATTCCTACTTTAAGCCCCTGGGTTTTTCTTGGAAAACGCTTACTAGTGCCAGTCTCCCAGACATGCTGGGCAATTCTGCAGTTCATCTGGCCTAGAGAGTCCTCTCCCAGGTTCAGGGAGGCCCGTGTCTCAGGTAGAGAAGCAGGAGGGAGAGGCGCTTTCAGTGACCTTTGGTTCACTGGGAAGGCTCAAATCCAGTAAAACTTTAGCAAGTACTATTTAATCGATGCCAGATGCCAGATTTTAAAACTGTTAAAACACACACACACAAACACTCACTTACTGGAAGATAAAAAAGATTATTGAGGGTTCCATATGAAAAGATCTTTTTTTTTTAATATTTTATTTACATTTTAGTTTTCGGCAGACACAACATCTTTGTATGTGGTGCTGAGTATCGAACCCGGGCCGCATGCATGCCAGGCGAGCGCGCTACCGCTTGAGCCACATCCCCAGTCCCTGAAAAGATCTTTTTTAAAATTTTTTTATTAGTTGTTGATGAACCTTTATTTTATTTACTTATTTATATGTAGTGCTGAAAATCAGACCCAGTGCCTCACACGAGGGAGTAAAGTGGAGTAAAGCCCTCTGCTGCTGGGCTACAACTCCAGCCCCTGAAAAGATCTTTAATTAGTTTTTTCCTAGAAAGAAAATTGCTAAGTTATCTTTCTGTCCACTTTCTGATGCTGTAACAAAGTATCCGAGACCAGGTAATTCCCTCCCTCCCCCTTTTTGGTAGCAGGGATTGAACCTAGGGGCATTTAACCACTGACCCACATCCCCAGCCCTTTAAAAAAAATTGTTTTTTAGTTATGCATGGGCACAGTATCTTTATTCTGTTTATTTATTTTTATGAGGTGCTGAGGATCGAATCCAGGGTCTCACATGTGCAAGGTAAGTGCTCTACCGCTGAGCTGAAACCCCAGCCACGCACCTCCCCAGCCCTTTTTTAAATTTTTTTTTTTTTTTTTTTTTTTTTTGAGATAGGGTCTTGCTAAGTTGCTGAGTCTGGCTTTGAACTTGTGATCCTCCTGCCTCAGTTTCCCGAACTGCTGCAGGATTACAGGCGTGTGCCACTGCATCCAGTGAGATCAGGCATTTATAGAGGTTTATGCTGGGTGTGCTGTTTCATGCCTATAATCCCAGAGACTCTGAGGTGGAGGCAGGAGGATCTCCAGTTCAAGGGTTCCAAACCTGGGCAATTTAGGGAGACCCTGTCTCAAAAAATAAAAAGGGTTGGGAATGTAGCTCAGTGGTAGAGTGCCCCTAGGTTCAACTCCTAGGAACTCCACCCCCCAAAAAAGATAATAGTTTATTTAGTTCATAGTTCTGGAGTCTGGGAAGTTCAAGAGAACGGCATTACATCTGCCTTCTTGCTGAACCATCAACAAATACCATTAACATATTAATTTGGGGATAAAGATTCTAACACATAAAGTTTTGGGGGACATATTCAAAATGTAGCACTACCTGCTTTTTATTTATTTACTTATCTTTTGATACATGGTCTTACTAAGTTGCTTGGGGCCTCCCTAAATTGCTTAGCCATTTTTTTTTTTTTTTTAGTTGTAGATGGACACATTTATTTTATTTATTTGTTTTTATGTGGTGTTGAGGATGGAGCCCAGTGCCTCACACAGGCTAGGCAAGTGTTTTACCACTGAGCAACAACTGCAGCCTCTGAGGCTAGTCTTGAACTCTCGATTCTCCTACCTCAGCCCCCTGAGTTGCTGGGATTACAAGAGTGTGCAACCACACCTGGCTAGTACCTGCTTTTTAAAATTAAACAAGGTACTCAGTACCTTGCTGTGTATACTCAGGTGAGCTTTTCAGCTACTAACCCTCAGTTTCCAAATCAGCAAAGGCTACTGGCCCTGTTGTGGTAGCAAAATGAAGGAGTGGGCTGCTGAGAGGAAGGTCCAAGTAGGGAGCTCAGACCAAAAATCTTTGGCCTGTTCATGCACCACATTTGGGCTTCTCTTTGTTGTTTCTTTTATTCTTTTTTTTTTTTTTGTGGTGCTAGGGATCAAACCCAGGGCCTTGACATGCAAGGCAAGCACTCTACCAACTGAGCTATATCCCCAACCCCTCTTTGTTGTTTCTTAATCCTCTATACTTTTCCCATGTAGGTTCCCGCTATTCCACTCTCCCATCTTGGGAGAGGCGGGAAGCAGTCATTAACATGTGAGTATAAAAAATAATCTCACGGATTTTCCTATGGAAACCTTAGCCTTGTTATTCATTTTTTTTAAATAGTTTTTTTTTTTAGTTGTCAACTGGACCTTTGTTTTATTTATTTATATGTGGTGCTAAGGATCAAACCCAGTGCCTCATACATGCTAGGCAAGCACTCTACCACTGAGCCACAACCCCAGCCCACTTTTTTTTTTTAAACCAGGGATTGAACCCAGTGGTGCTTAACCAGTGAGCCACATCCCCAGCTAAATTGTTTAGGGCCTTGCTAAATTGCTGAGGCTAGTTTTGAACTTGCAATATTCCCGCCTCAGTCTCCGCAGGTGGGATTATAGGCTTGCGCCACCAAGCCTGGTTTTGTTACTTCTGAACTTCTTTTGCCAGTGTCTACACTGAAGATTCAAATATGAAAAAGAGATACCTTCCCCTCTTCTCAGGCAGTACCCCACTAATTTTTAGCCACGTGATAGAGCAGGAAATTTTTTTTTTTTTTTTTTTTTGCAGGAGGAAATACTGTCTTTCTGGAAGGCTGGATCTTAAGTGAAGTTTATATTCTATTCCTTTGTTGATGTCATAATCATCTCTTCTGTTGCCCTGGAGCTCTGTGGCCATCAAAGAACTTTCAGAGTTAGGGTCTCATCTAATATTCAGGAAAACCTGAGTGAAACTCATAAGAGCCTGAAAGGTATCTCTAGTACAAACTTTGAGAAAACGAAGCCTCAGGAAGATTAAACTACCTGCCTATAGACACACAGGTTGCTATGGTCACCTGGATGCAGACTCAGATCTTTTGGCACAGATACCTGGATACAGTATTTGAACCTGAGATTCAGGTTCAGAATGTGGCCCAGAGTGGCAAAAGAGGAGATCTCAGGAACTTCGATCGAAATGACCCATTCTCTGACCTTCACCTGTACACTAGGAGTAGGACCACGGGTAATAACCACAACCACTAAGACCTTATCATGAAGCTCTTGTCTGACAACACATCTGTGCAGTTGTGCACTACTGTCCCATTTTACAGATGAACTGACCAGTATTTAGTTGGTAATTTGTCCGAGGTTACAGAAACAAAATCCTGTCGCAAAGTTGTCTCCTGCTTTCCCCACCACCCAAGCCATCCACTAGTGGCTAGGAGAATTCCTCTAATATTTCTGAACCTCAGATTTCTAAAAATAACTAAAGATTGTAGGAACAATGAGAGGGTTATGGGAGATGACACATTAATGGCATGAAACAGCATCTTGTCCCCTTCCCCTCCTGAGCCTCTTGTACTTAAGAGAGTGGAGACTAAACCTATAAGAATCAAGAAAATAAGCCTCAAAAATACCCACCCTTTGAGCTTCAAGGTTACCCTGCCTATCTGTCATCTTACTGCCCTGATGGTGGGAAAGCTGGAGTCAGAAGTGGGGGCCTGGGGCCTGGGGTTGTGGCTCTATGGTAGAGCACTTGCCTCGCACGTATGAGGACCTGCGTTCGATTCTCAGCACTGCATATGAATAAATGAATAAAATAAAGGTCTAACAACAACTAAAAAATTTTAAAAATAATTTTATATATATAGTGGGGACCTGACCTGAAGTAACAAAGCATACCTGGGGTGGCATTTCTTGGGAGTGAACCATCCAATTCTTCCCTACCCTGAGAATGAAATTCCAAAGAATAATGTAAGTATAGCAAATCAAAGAAAAAGGCCATAAACATTAGAATCCTGAGGCCTTAGTAACATCCCAGTATATAATTTCAACAAAGGTTGATTAGATACCATTTCTATGAGAGGAAATGGCCACCACTCATCAAGCTCTACTGTTCCGCAGGGTTTATGGAAAACCTTGGAGACAGAGTTTCCCATGTGGTATGTGAGACTCCAAGACAAGATGTGGCCAAGCTCAACAGGATACCAAAAAGAAACTGAGACCGTGGGTGTTTGTGGGGGGGGGCTGCTGGCGAAGGTCAGGAAACTGGGGGTGGGGGGCCTCTAAGCAAAGGGGATAGAAATGTAAGAAGCTCAGAGGTGACATGTAGTTTAATGCTGGGGGCTGTTTGGGGGCACGGAAGATTGCTGGAGGCTGGACTACTTGAGGCTGCAACTGGGGGAAACAGAGATAAGTTTGTACCTTTTTTTTTTTTTTTTTTTGGTACTGGGAATTGAATTCAGGGGCACTTGGCCACATCCCCAGCCCTAGCATCTGGGATTACAGGCATGGGCACCACACCCCACAAAAGTTCCTTTCAAACAGTCAGAATTGAACACCCTGAACTCCCCTCTCAACTCCATCTACATCAACCCCACTGTCAGAAGGGAAGGTATAAGACAACTCAGGAAGCGTGGGCTGGTGAAAGCTTTGCATTTTCATGATCTTTATATCCTTGTGGGGTTGGAGATTCTCCCATTCAGGGGTTGTGTGGGACCCAGGGTGGAATCAGACAATTGATGCCTCCAAAATGCTTAAGGTCTGGTCACACAAAGGGGAATCTTTTGGAGGCATCAATAATTCTCATGTAACGCCTATGAAAAGGAAAAAAAAAAATAGAAAAAAATGTCAATGTCTAACAGAAGATAGGATAAATAAATGAAGGCAATATACTGGGGAATAAACAATCATTACATTTGGGGGGATGGTTCTGGGATTGAACCCAGGGCCTTGTGCATGCAAGGTAAACATTCTACCACTGAGCTAAACTCTAGCCTCAATCATTAAAAACTGAGCAAATAATTAAAAAAAAAAAATGCTCGTGATAAGTAAATAAGTATACTGCTGGGTGCAGTGGTGCACACCCGTAATCCCAGTGACTCAGGTGGCTGAGACAGCAGGATTGCAAGTTCAAAGCCAGCCTTAGCAATTTAGAAGGCCCCAAGCAACTGTGTGAGACCCTGTCTTAAAATAAAAAGTAAAAAAGGCTGGGGAGGTGGCTCAGTGGTTAAGCACCCCTGAGTTCAATCCCGTGTGCCAAAAAACAAAACAAAATAAACCAAAGCTTCACTTCTAGTATTCAATAATGGGCATGTAATGCTATTATCATCATAAAATTAATAAAGATTTTTATTAAAAAGTATCAGCATCTTATCATGGAAATCAGTGATTGGGGCCCCATAGTGGGCCCTGTATCATTGTCACCTCTTAGGGCCTCAGCTTGGCCCTTTACAAAATGGAGACCAAAACCACAAGATGAAAGCCCCTTCAACTTTATTGGGGATGTAGCTCAGTGGTAGAGTGCTTGTCTAGCATGTGCAAAGTCTTGGGTTTAATTTCCAATACTACCAACTACAAAAATAATTAAATAAAAAGGAAAAAATTTAAATTAACCATAAAGGGGCTACAGGAGCTTAGAAAACTGACCAGGTCAGGCCCCTACTCCTGGAAAAAGCAGGGCTACAGCAGGATCTCCAGGGAAGGGAGGATTTGGATTGGGGATTGGGAGAGAAAGGGAAATTTCTTTTAAATATTACTGTATCAAAATCATCTGAGACATGCCTGATGGGAAGATCTGTTCTAGGGCAGAAGGCTGGTGTCAAAGCCAGACTGGACGGAGGCTCGAAAATTCTGTGTAAAAGGTGATAAGCACATCATGGATTGACAGTGCCTGATTCTTCTCAGGTGTTTCTGGCCTTTTGCCACAGCAAAATGGTCCCCTGTCCCAAAGTAGGTGCTCGCTAATTTTTACCAAATAAATGAATGTCACTGGGAAACCATCACCCATCTTTAGTGTTCAATTTACTTACCTGTGAGGTGGTAGGTTGAGGTGATTATAAATTATCTGGGAGAATAAGTCACAGCACAACACCAGTATGGTGGTGGTGCTGCCCCTATTTACCAAGCCAGTACACTGAGATTCTCAGGGGCCAAGTTACTCATCCAAGGTCTGGGGTGCCTCCTGGTTGCTCCTGCAAACCTTTTAATTCTACCGCCGCTGCGCGTCGCTTCCAAACCCGAACCCAAGATCTAGCTTAGCTAGTTCTAGTTAAGTCAGCACAGAGAGTAGGCGCGGGCCGTGGGTCACACCCGATGACGCCTGACCCCTCCGCGTCCCCTCGCCTCTCCGCAGTGGCTACTCAAGGCCGGATGGTGCTGCAGACCCGGATCCCTCAGGAATTCTGGGGTGGGAACGCGGGAAAGGAGCCCAACCCTCAGGTTGCTCCGCCGGACAGTCGGGATTCGGGCGCTTCCAGCGGGACCCGAAGCGGGCGCGGGTTTTAACAAACTGGCGGCAGGGGCCAGCCCTGATCTGCGCGGGTTTTCAAATTCAAGAGGCTCGAGACCCGTCGGGTGGGAGTCACCGCGACTCCACCCGAGCGGCCAGGTTGCTCTCCCCTCCCCCCCGGTGCTCGTCTTTGAATTGGAGGGGAAACGGCATGGACGGGGTACTTAGTTCAGGCGCGGAGTGAGAAGACCCAAAAGCCGGGTAGTGGTAGTGGGGAACCTTCTAGGTCATTCGAGGTATCCCCTCATAGGGCTAATAGCCATTAGGGCCACGAGACGTATTTTCCAGCCTTGAGCGCCATTCAGAGATTGAGAGCGGAAAAGGAGTTTGCCTCCTAAGTCCCACCCTCTGGGCTAGGAGCCTGATGCCAGAGAGGGGAAGTGATTTCCTCAAGGTCACTCAGCAAAACAACGCCCAAGGCAGACTAAAGCCCAGGTGTCTGCCATTCTCCCCCTCCCCCGCCTATCATCCTCTGAACCCGGACCCCGCAGCTCTGAGCTGTGGGAAGGACGGTTCGAACTGCGACCCGGCGAGTAGATCTGGGGGCAAAGGCAACGCGTCGACCACCCCGTTTTCCTACACTAGGTTAAAGGGGAGCCCACCATCCCGGGGCTTCGCGGAGGGCGCACTCGCGTGGGGCCGACAGGGCGGGGATGCGGCGTGCCTGGCACTCGGCTCCACCTCCGGCGGCGCGCGGCTCCTTTAAGAAAGTTCGCTGGGCCAGTTCATCAAAGTTTAAAAACTTGTCGTGGAGAAGGGAATGGGGGAAGCAGAGAGGGAGAGGGTGACCAAGAGGAGAAGGGAAAGGCCGCGCCAAAGGCCGGCACGTCGCGGCCGGGACCGGGGCGAGACCGCAGTGGGCGGCCGGGATTGGCTGTGCGTTCCCCCGGAGACGGCGGGAGGGCGGGGGAGGGGCTGGCCGGGCCCCAGCTGAGGCCGGTTCCGGCCCCCGCCCCCCGGCGCCCGCCCCCTCCCCCGGCGCCCGCCCCCCGCCGCCGCCGCCGCCGCCGCCGCCGCCGCGGGCGCACTCGCCGGTCGCAGTGAAAAGGCGGAGGCGGCGGCCGCTCGGGCTCGGCTCTGGTTCCCAGTGCCTCCCCCGCCGCACCCTCTCCCCACCTCCCGCACCCGCCAAACTTGATGTGACCCCGGCCTGACGCGGCGGCTGCCCCTCTCACTGCCCCGCGGGCCCCCACCGCCACCCCGCCCCGCACCCCCGGAGCGCACCGCTCACCGCGCCCCTTCCCACATCCCGGCCGGGGCCAGGCGCCGCGCTCGCCCTCCGCGTTCCCTTCCCTCGCCACCCCTTCCCCCTTCACCATGAGCAACCTGAAGCCGGACGGCGAGCACAGCACCGGCACCGGCACGGGCTCCGGCACAACCCTGGAGGAGGAGGTGGGTCTGTGGCCCCGGGACTAGGGTGAAGTGCACGCGGAGGTGGGCGCGGGAGAGGACGTGCGGGGCCTTCTGCGCCGCTCGGGGTCGGTCGGGCCATCGCTCCTGGCGCCTTCCCGCTGCTGCCCTTCGCCCAGGGAGGAGCAGCCCGTGTCCTGCGGGCGGGGGCGTGCGGCCTGGACTGCCTCGCGGGGCAGGCATTGTCTCCCCGCCCTCCCGGGCTCGAGGAGGGCCGCGCGTCGTCCGTGCGTCTAGCGGTGGGTTGGCTGCACCGCGTCGGTCCCACGCCTGCTGCCCGCACGTCCCTCGCACCCCACCCCCAGCCCGACTTGCTGCCTTAGTCTGGGGAGCACCTTCCAGGTGGCCGGGACCCTCGTCTCAACTACAAGCGGAGCGGCACCCTCACCTTCCTACCCTTTCCACCCTGATCCCTTCCCATGACCTTGGAGGCCTGCGCCGGCCGCCCCCACCTGGGTTCACTAGAGTTGTAGTCATGGGACCGGGCAGGCTTTCTTCACAACCCCTGAACCTGGGTTTTGGCATAGGTGAGCCGGCAATTAACTGGAGTTGGGAAAGAGATGACTAAATACATTCAGTTCCCGGTTTTCCGATTTTGCACTGGTAGCCAAGCCAGGACCCCAAAGCTGGCCTGGGTGGGATCCTGCGAGAAGCGATGACATCATCTTGTCCACTGGCCATGTGCTAATAGGGAGTATGAGATGGCTTCATGGAATCCCCAGCAGCTTGTCGGTTGATGGGATGGTGAAGTGGATGTGTGGGGGTGAGGCGGTGGATAAAAATCTTAAAGCTTTCAGTAAATGTGAGGGTGGCCAGCAGAGAGGAGAACTGGTGTGGAAAGGGGACAGCCTTCTTAGCTCCTAAGAAGGGCCTCTGCTGTGTCACCCAGGGCTGAAAGACCCTTCCTGCCTGGTCCTGGAATGTTCTTGCCCAGGAAACCAGGGGCCAGTTATCCATCTTGAGCGTTCTTCCTTTTGGTGTGGGGGAGAAACCGCAGAGTGTGGGGCGGGGTGGCTCAGGGTTGCTTTCACCTCCCATTGGACTATGGGGTTGGTTCAGAATAGCTCTGAGATGCACTGCTGGGCCAAACTCCCGCACTGCCAGCTCCTTGTCTTAGCAATTCAGAGGCCTCCTGACAGCCTCAGTCCACCAATGGCATGACATCTTGAGAATGTCTGTCTGGATTCCACCTTTTGCTGGGAGGAGCAAGGGAAGAATATACAACTCTTTACTAAGAATGTGAAGAGGGAAGGCCTGATGGCTGTTCAGTAATGGCTCTTGGATGGTGGGTTGTTTTGACTCCATTGGACTTTGTCATCCTTTGACCTTGATGCCCACAGACCCTTCACTTTGGGCACCTTCATCCCATCATGGTATGTGGTTGTTCAGAACCTTCCCTGAGATTAGGGGAAGAGTGACAGGGTTGCTGGTGTGTTTGCTTAACTTCATACCCTTGCAGGCTAAAATTGGGAGGGCAGTATCTACTGTGAAGCTGAGCAGGAACCCTGAACCCCCATTACTGCTCTAAAGTGTTGACTTCAGCAGGGATTTCACACTGCTTGAAAGTTGGGCTAGGCTAACCCAATCCTCAGACCCACTGCTCTGGGTGGGAAGAATAAACAGTGTAAATCTTGAAAAAAGCATTTGAGATTTCACTTTTTTTTTTTTTTTTTCTTCTCCTAATTGCCTTTCTGGGAGAGAGGGCAGGCTCCTTAAAAAGTGGGGTCCCTACATTCCTCTTTGGGGGCTGAGGTAGATTCAGTAAGAGGGTACTTGCTAAGGAGCATGGGCTTGATGTATTTAGCTGAGGTCTAAATCTAAGGGCCTCCATTAGCTCTCCTGGAAATCACCTCCTCCTCTGTTAGCCTTCCTCTTGGAAGCCCAGTGTGTATTCTGGTCTGGTAAGAACAAGAGTCAGTCTGCTCCTCTCATCAGCTTCTGAACAGTGGGCCAAGAGCTTTGCTGGGGGCTCCATGTTTTTTGTGCACTTGGGCTTGGAACTGATCTCTTTCCTTTAGCTTAGACGCTGCCTAGCAGTCAGTTCTGCAATCCCTAAGATCCATCATCCAGAAGATGTTGTTAGCATTGGTGGTAACTGCTATAGCTGACCTAAGCTGGCTCTTTCCAATCAACTATTAGAGATTAGCTAGAGCAAGCATAGAAAACCAAAGAACCCTAATACTGTCCACCATAAGACTTTAATTCCTAAAGGTGCTGGGTTACTGGAGAAGGGGTGTGTTTCCATGGTTCTGAGGCTGCTTGTCTTAAAGTGCTTTTTATGGCTATGGCTTTTCCTCCTTGCCCATCTTACCAGTAGTCTTCATCTATATCACATGCATTAGGTTCTTTTTCTGGACTGTGGGTTAGGAATACAGGTGAAAGGTTGCAGGCTAGGAGGTGAGGAGGACTTGCCAGGAGGAAATGATGGTATGTTAGAATAAAGGAATGTCAGCACATGGTAACATGGTACCATGGTGCCATTGAGAGGTTAGAGATCAGCCCTCTCTGAGTTAGGGGTGAGTAGATTGTTTCTGCCATAGTGGGGTGGAAAGGGCATTCTAAGAGGAGGGCCTGGCATGTATAAAGGTAGGGTAAGTGCATCGTAGAACCTCATGACTTTTTTAGGTAACTACCAGGAATTTGCGGTGTTGCAGCAATAATGTGGTCCATATTATGAAGAGCCTGATACCATGTGGGGTTAGGAAGAAATGCATTTTCCTTACACTTGGGAAGGAGATGTGTTATGTGTTAAAAGCTTTGATACCCTTTGAAAGCTAAAGAGGACAACAGGGAACTAAGGAGAGGAGATGAGTTTCCTTTTCTTTTTCTTTTTAAATATATTTTTAGTTATAGATGGACCTTTACTTTATGTATTTATGTGTGGTGCTGAGGATAGAACCCAGGACCTCACACATGCTAAATAAGCACTCCACCACTGAGCCACAACCCCAGCCCCATGAGTTTCCTTTTCAATCTGAGCCTATACCATCCCTCAGGTGGGTCTTGCTGGACACAGAACCTGAATCCTGCTTGAGGCAGGCTTTATGTCCCTGCTGCTGAATCCCATATCCAAGCCTGTCCTGTCCCAAGTGATTTTTCCATGGATAGCTAGGTAGTTACTGTGTCTCTGGAGAGGAGTAAATGGAGATCTTTTACAATACAAAGTAATAAGTTATAATAATTTTTAAAAACAATGTTATTGAGGGCTGGGTGTGTGCCTAGCATGTGTAAGCACCAGGTTCATACCCTGCACCACAATACAAAAAAACTACCAGGACTGGGGATGTAGATAAGTGGTAAAGTACTTGGCATGTGAGGGCTTGGGTTCTATACCCAGTGCCATGAAAAACAAGCCTTTATTGAGGTATGATTGATATACCAAAAAAGTTATAATACATATTTATTATATTTATTGCATTTAACTTGGTGAGTTTGGATTGGTTACTTCCCCCGCCACCTTTTTTTGGTGCTGGGGATTCAACTCGGCCTTACAAATGTGCTCTACCACTGAGCTATATCCCTAGCCCCTATGGCAATTTTTAGTTGGGGTGGGGCATCCCTGGGTAGTGGGTATTTGGATTCTTGGGTTGAGGGGAAATAAGTTTCTAAGAGGTGAATTAAAAAGTTGGGGGCTGGGTTGTAGCTCAGGGGCAGAATGCTTGCCTAGCATGTGTGAGGCACTGGGTTCGATCCTCAGCACCACATAAAAATAAAAAATAAAATAAAGGCATTCTGTCCATCTACAACTACAAAAAAAAAAAAAAAATAGCAGCCTAATGGTAAGCTGTATATAGAAAGGCAGGGGTTAATGGCAGCTAAAGGGTGTATAATTTGACTTAAGTTTGCTACCTTCTTACCCTAGTGTAACTGGATCAAGACTGTTCCTTCTGTAACTGTTACCTAGGGTTCATCATATGTCCTCAGAGGGATGTCAGGAGACAGCCAGATTCCTGGCAATGCTGAGAGGTTAGAAGTCAGTGAGGTATGGGTGAGTAGGAGATTGTTAGACCTGTGGGGGTGGAAAAGGTCAGAGTTTGTCTAGAGGAGTGTGAAGGAAGTCCAGGGTCCAGTGTGTGTGACTTGGGTACCTTTTCTTTTCTGACGTTGAAAGCATTTGAAAGAACCTGGAACATCTTTGTGCTCTGTCTGCAGTCTTTTTTGAGTATGAAGAAAGGGAGACTTCTATGCTTACCTGAGCACTTACCCTAACTAGAAACAGGATCAGGCAGGAGGATTCTGGTAGGAAGGCAAGTTCCCTTCCTCTCTGGAGGGTGTTGTAGGTGCCTCCCCTCTGCTCAAATGACCTAATGGAGAGGCTGTACTAATAATAGTAAGCCTGTATGTAGTGTTTGCTGCAGACATGGTGCTAAACTCTTTACTATTTTATCTCATTGAACCTTCACAACAGCACTGTGAAATACTAACGTGTGTGGTACTGGAGATTGAACCCATGGGTACTCTACCACTGAGCTATATATCACCATCCCATTTTATTTTAAATTTTAAGACCTGTCTCACTAAGTTGCAGAGCCTGGACTCAAACTTGTAACCCCCCTGCCTTAGCCTCCTGAGTAGCTAGGATTGAAAAGTGTGCCACTGTGCCTGGCTGAGTGCTTTACTTTACTGATAGTGCATTACTATCATCTCATATAAACGTGTCAAGAAAGGTTAAAACTTTCATGGAGCTATGAAGTGGTGAGGTTGGGATTTGAGTTCAAAATTACCTCTTAACCACATACTAGATTTTGCTGAGATTTAAGGTGGCAGAGAGGTGTCTGCAACCCAAGTTTTTAAGGACTGACCTCTGGGTACTTCTTGAGTCCCAAGTAGAAGACCAGAGACTGACTTTAGGCTGTTTCCTTTGGGCTGTGGTGTCCCTAGGACTGGGTGATGAGAACTGTTCACCCCTGCCAGGAGGAGCATTCTATCACAGATATTCTTTAGAACCACCGTCCCATAGGATAATAAAAACAGACCAAGTCAATTTTATTTTAAATTCTCTACAGATGGCCTACCCCTCCTTCTCTGTACCTGAGACTGACTGCTTTCACACCTCACTGCCACAGGCTGCTTTAGGCTTCTAAAGAAATGTTACTCACTTTCAAGTGATTGTCATTCTGGAGCCATACTGTTGGATCATTGTCTCCTCCTTTCCCATATGTGGGCAGCCTGGCTAGTTTCTTTTTTCTTTTTCTTTTTCTTTTTCTTTTTTTGTCCTGGGGGTTGAACCCAGGGGTGCTTTACCACTGAGCTACATCCCCAGCTCATTTTATGTTTTATTTTGAGACAGAGTCTCATTAGGTCATTGAGGCTGGCCTTGAACTTGCAATCCTCCTGCCTCAGCCTCCTGAATTGCTGGGATTACACACGTGCACCACCTTACCCAGAAAGAGAACCAGCTTCTAAATCCCATTTCAACTTTTGGACATGGTGGCTTTCTTTGCCTCCCTCTCGAGGGTGGTGCTGGTGAAACCCACAAGTAGGGGCAGAACATGGACTGAGATGCTGAATCTTCCCTTTGCTCTCATGCTCTCAAACCATTTATCCAATTGGGCCTTAGACATTCCTGAGAGGTAGATGAGTTCCTCCTGCCTGCCCTGAGGGCTGAGCTGCTGGTCCAAGGCTACCCACCTCTGGTCACTCAGTTCAGAGTCCTGGGACTGGCACTGCTTGGTTGCTACTTGCCTGTACTCTGCCATTGGTTATGGGCAGCAGCCACTTGACTCAGTTCCGCATTGTCCCCTAACCATGGCAAAGCTATGAGACAGACAGTGGGGCAAAACCTGTCACTTAAACTTCAGAAACCATGCTGCCATAAGGTGGGTGGGACCTGGACAGCCCTTCAGGCTTTGTATGCCAGAACCCTTTCCACTGCCTTCCAGGGATCTGCACAGCCTCCTTGTTTTCTGCTTCTTCCTTGGTTGGAAGAAATGTCACCTCTGAGATGTGTTGAGACTCAGACTTTTCTGAGGCAGAAGAATCCACTTGTGGGTCCATTGGTGCCAGAGTCCTGGACTGCAGCAGGGCCTGGGGGATGGGAACGTTTGCCTAGGCCCACCTGCCAGGGCTAGCCACTCACGGTCAGCTGCTTTAGAGGCACTTGACTGTTGCAAGCTATCGAGGCTGCCTTAGTCCCCCAGGGAGAAGGAGCAGGGCTTGACCTGGACCAGGCCATGGTAGCAGTATCTGGAGCATTTAACCCTTCTTTGTGGTTGGCTAACCTTCCCCCATATGGACCTTGCTTTAATTTGGGGGTTGGGGGAGAAGAGGAGTCAGGAGAGGATACTGGAAAGACCCCGAGACTGTGAGTATATATGTATTTGGTTCTTTGTTTTGAGACAGTTGCCCAGGCTGGCCATAAACCTGACATCCTTCTGCCTTGGTCTCCTATCCCACCCAGCAACCTGAGACTATTTTTGAGAACTTTTGTTGCTATGAAGATTCTATGTACCCTCCACCTTCTGCCCAGATTGTTCTGGTTTAGATGTGTAGTCATGGCACAGCTTGGAATGGAGGGATCTCTGATGTGTATGCTAGGGGACCTTCTGACCAGAAAGCAGGTCCAGAAGCAACTTTGGTCCCTGAGCAGAAGCCTTCTCTTAACAGGAGCACCATGTTGGGGATCGTAACTCTTGTCAGATTTAGTCAAGTGATGGGGCACTGGTGGTGGTGCTGGTGCTCACTCTCACCAGGCACTCAGGCAGGTGATAATAGATCTGTGTTGGCAGACCTCACCGCCCAGAGGGATGGGGAGGTGAATGGATCTGGGAGGTCTCCCTGCTGGGGGTCCAGCAAGTCTTGCTTCTAAGTCCTGGCCTCCTGCTCTGACTGGAAATACACTTAAAGCAGGCCTAGTACCACCTCTGAGCAGCCTCTTGTGGTACCAAGTCTGCACAGCTTAGTTCTTGCTGTGTCTTTGCTGTAGATCTCTAAATGAGGTGTAGGTCAGTGCACCTGGCGGGCTTTGACCTAGTGTGTTTCTACTATGAAGCCTATTGTTTCTGGGGCAAGGAGCAGCTTAGATAATGAGGTCTGAGGCTCCCTTACTTAGTATTAGTTGGTTGATTGATTTGCGGGACTGAATCTAGGGGCACTTTACCACTGAGCCCTTTTTATTTTTGAGACAAGGTCTTGCTAAGTTGCTGATGCTGGACTCAAAGTTGGATCCTCCTGACTCAGCTTTCTGAGTCACTGGTACTGCACATGGTTTACTTGGTACTTTATATGTGACCAGTCTGTCCCTCCTCTTAGAGAATTTATCACCCCAGTTTGGTTACCCCAATCTCTGCTCCCCTCAACCCTACACATACTGTAAGAACTCTAGGATATGTTGTAGGCTATAAGCAAAGAGCCTTAAACTTTCCAAGCAAACTGGACTTGACCTCTAGCTCTGTCACCAACTGGCCAGGCATTTAATCCCTAGGCTGTTTTTTCTGCCTGTAAAATGGGCCACATACCTGTTTTACCTGTTACATCAAAGAGACCATCATGCCTATGATTCAGGTGAAAGAATGAAACTATGAAGTGTGGCCCAGATTGGCCTTGAAGCCAAGCTCTGGTGGCATGTGCTCTGGGGCTGGAATCAGTAGAGCAGGCAGAACACTAGAACTGACCTTGAGCCTGGGAATTTCACACCAGATTGGGTTGTGATGCTGATGGTAAGCTCTGGGGCAAGGTGTCATCCAGGTGGAGGCTTCCTGGAAGAGATCTGGAAGCAAGGAGCCCAGGCATTGGGGGAGCGTGTGTCTAGGTTCATATGCACCCTCTGGCTGTATGCTGCTTGCCGTCTTTCCCTGTGCCCTTGTTCAGCACCTTATAAGTCCTGGGTCTGCTGGCCATGTCGCCACATTCCATCCACCTCGCGTCAAGTGGCCCCACTCAGAGGGCTGGCTTTCCCCCTGGGAGAGAGCAACCTGCTATGCCAGGCCTAAGCGTGGGACCCAGGCACACACCCCCACCCCCCAAAACAAAAACAAACCCCCCCCCCCCCCCCCCCGGCTACCAAGGTCACACCCAGTATGTGATTACCCTGAGATTTCTGCCTGGCAACCTTGGCATTGGGCCAGCAGTGACCCACATACATACTTAAGGCCCAAGCTGGCGTAGGGGTCCAGGCCCTGGCTTCTGTCTTCTTATTCCCTCCCAGTTTTGTTCTCTGTCCCCTTCTTCACCATATCCTTTGCCTTCTTGTGGGCAGAAGAAAGCACTGGGGCTCTAAGCAGATGAGGACACTGTCCGAGTCTTGTCCTAAGACCTCATCACTTTCTCCTTTTTCCCTTAAAATTCTGATATCTTAGCACATCAATGGATCTCTCTTCCCTGGAGGAGCCAGATCAGATCTAGGCATGAGGATGATCGCTACCCATCTTAAAAGGATGTCTGGGCTGGGGCTAGGGGTGTATACTTCAGTAGTAGAGCCCTGGGTTTGATTCCCAGCACTACAGAAGAAGAACAGAAATTAACTAATTAAAAAGAACATTCAGTATCTTTATATCAGGAAAACCATAAGCTTCCTATATAACGTAGGCTGCAGCTCATAAATACCTGTGGTCTAGGCTGGTGGAGTGTCTGTTTCCCTCCCCCCAGTGGGGCATGAGGTTGCTCACACTCAGCATTGGAGTTGGCCATCTTGAGTCTTTGACCTTTTTATAACTGAATCAGCTTTGTTTAGGACTAACCACAGCATCATCACCCCTGCCACTCCATCTTTTTGCAATTTGCTATGAAGATACCTGTTCCTGGGTGCCTCAGAGTTATTCCGCTGGGGTCTAAGCTGCTGGCAAGCAATCAAGGCTTACAAAAGAGCACTGACTCAGTAGCCAGGCACTTGAGGACCCTGGGGCTGCTTCTGGTAAGCACAGTGACCATGAACAGCTCACTGGACCTCTGGGCCCTGGTTTCCATCTAAAAATAAGGTTTCTTCAGCTCAAATATTCTGTATTTGGGTTGCTGCTGAGGACTGGGAGCAGAGGAAGGATGTGGGAAGGGCTTATAAGAGGCTTGTTTTTCCCTGTTTGGATTTCCCTCTTCTCTCCACCCCCTTCTCTTAAGTAGTGTTTTCCATCCAGCTGACACTAGGAAAGCTCACTCCCAGCAGTGAGGAGGAGGGGCCTGGAGCAAGCCTGCTATTCTAACCGTTGATGAAGTGGACTGTGGAGGCAGTTTTCTTTTCCAAATAAAATTCTAACTTTCAGATATCCTAAAGGATCAGTACCAGAAATCAGTATTCAGAAATCATTTTTATCTCCTTTGTACGATGATGTTTTTGGGGACAGGGGTACCGGGGATTTAACTCGGGCACTTGACCATTGAGCCACATCCCCAGCCCTATTTTGTATTTTATTTAGAGACAGGGTCTCACTGAGTTGTTTAGCACCTCGCTTTTTTTTTTTTTTTTTAAGTATTTATATTTTAGTTGTAGTTGGACACAATTCCTTTATTTTATTTATTTATTTTTATGTGGTGCTGAGGATGGAACCCAGGGCCTCACACATGCAAGGTGAGGGCTCTGCTGCTGAGCCACAACCCCAGCTCTAGCGCCTTGGTTTTGCTGAGACTGGCTTTGAACTCATCCTCCTGCCTCAGCCTTATGAGCCCTGGGATTACAGAAGTGTGCGCCACTGCACACCACTGTATGATGTTTTAATTGCCCAGAAACAATTTTTCTGGTTGGGTTCTCTCCCCAAGTTCAGTTCTCATGGGGTAGGGATTTATGAGAGGCTGGAGTTGGCCTTGAGGGGAGACTGTTCCCTGGGGGTTGATGGGATTTTTGTGAGTGGGGATTGGCCTCGGTGTTCTCCTGCTTCAGGATCCTTGTTGGAGAAAGGACTGTCTTCTGCATGATGGTCCCTTGAGTCCAGAGTCCAGTCTTGGTGATTCTAAGACGGGGGTTTGAAGAAGACTGTAGTTGTCCTTCACAGTTAAATGGTAAGAGGACTTAATGACTATGGGTGTCTTTGAAAGCAGTGTTTACCCTTTCCATCACTAATAAAAACTGGCATTTATGGAGCCCATCCTCTTAGCCACAGTAACTGAGAAGCTGAGGGTTTAATGCTCAGTATGAAGGATGTCTTTTGGTGTGAAAGGTTGGAGAAAGTTGGTGCCTTCTGCGTCTGGTCTGTTCCTCCCTTGCAGAAGAGGTCTTGTGAGCAGAGGGGCCTCTGCCACATCTCTGACCAAGTGTGTGTCCTTTTCACTGGGCCTAGTGGCCTGCAGCTAACCCTGTATCCTGGTCCTTCCTCTTGGGGCTTTGCTTAGCTGCTTTCGTCTAGGTCTTTCATCCACCGCTCCAACTCCCTGCCAGCCCTTCCTCTATTCCTACTGGGCTCTGTGTGCCCCTGTGAGGAGGGAGACTTGAACAGCTACTCCTCAGGCAGGCAGAATGAGAGATCTGCCCTAGGGGTATCCAGGGCCTAGAGAGGTTTCTGCCTGGAAGCCTTTTCCACACAAACCTGGATTTGTGCATTGGGCTGGTTCCTTGGGGATCACTAGCACTTTGTTCCTGAAAGCTTGTTTTAATTTAATCTTTTCTGAAGGTCTTTAAACAAGTATCAGTTTTTCTGAAGGAAGACCTTCACTGGCACATGGATGGGTTGTCTGAGCCCCTTTCTTCCTACCACTTTTCTCTTTAGAAAGTCATCCCTTGCCTCCAGGCTGCAGAGGCTATGAAGGAAGAAGGGGTGGTGGCCTGCAACCAACACCTCCCTGAAGGAAAAGGCTGGGTAGCTTGTAAGGCTGTACTGGAATTAGACAGTGTGGTGAAGAAGCTCCTTTTAAGCCTGATCTTTGGGCTGGGGATGTAGCAAGCATGCATGAGTCCCTGGGTTCAATCCCCAGCATCAAAATATTAGTAAGTAAACAGGCTTGTTCTTACTGAGAGGGGTTCAAGAACAGAGTTGAAGGTCGGGAGCTGATACTACCTATGCCACTCAGGTGCTGCCCTTCTTCGCTCCTGGAGACCCTAGCACTGGGAATGAGACTGAGGTACCTCCCAGAGGAGGTGAGAAGAGGTCAGGGGGTTGTTGATCCAGCACTAGCTGGAGGAAAGTAGCCCTTAGACCTTTTTCCCTGAGGGCCAGGAAAGACCTGGATGACTGTAGGAAGTCTGCTAACAAGTGGTAGCCAGTGGTGTAGACTTAACAGGCAGGTGCTGGACATCTCCCACCACCTGACTCCCAAGCACTTTAGAGGAAAGACAGGCAATAGGGCTTGAGTGAGAGGAGAGAAGCCTTGGGAACCCCATGGCCTGGGAGCAGGGACATAGTTGTGACAAAAGCTGGTCTTTTCTACTCAACAGGCCAGGAACTGGCTGGGACCTGCAGCAAGGCTGGTCTGTTCCCAGCTGTCATGGGGGGTACACAGCTATCTGTGTCTGTGATGTCCTGTATGGGGTACAACCCTAGTAAGTTTCCCTGTTCGTGTTAAAGTTTGGTGCTTCCAGTAGGTTCTACCAGAAGTGTTCTTCCTCAGCATGTATCATCTTTTAGTGAGTTCTCAAGATTCTCTATCTACTTCCCAGTATCCACTCCACTGACTATACACTTCCCTTCACCTCTGCTAAAGGACAGGATTGTGGGCCTAGCAAGCATGGTCTGCTCTTTCTTGCTCTGAAGGTGACCATTCTTTTTTCTTTTTTTTTTTTTTTTTGGTGTTAGGGATTGATCCCAGTGATGCTTAATCACTGAGCCCCAGTTCAGCTCTTTTTTATATTTTTTATTTTGAGACAGAATCTCACTAAGATGTGAAACTGGCTTTGAACTTGCCATTCTCCTACCTCAGCCTACCTCAGTCAGCCTCCTGAGCTGCTGGGATTATAGGCATATGCCACCTAAAGGTGTCTATTCTTAGGGGACCATTCTTAAAGGTCCGTGGTTGCTCTTCACCTTTTAGAATGTAAAGGAGACAATCCCTTGGATTGTGTGGAGGCTTCTGCAGAAGGGGCTAGTCTGGGGTTGGGGATGTGGCTCAGTGGTAGTGCACTCGCCTGGCATGCGTGCGGCCTGGGTTCGATCCTCAGCACCACATACAAACAAAGATGTTGTGTCCGCCAAAAACTAAAAATAAATATTAAAAAATTCTCCCTCCCTCCCTCCCTCCCTCTCTCTCTCTCTCAAAAAAAAAAAAGGGGGGGGGGCTAGTCTTGAGAAGGGCCCAAGAAACAAGTTTGTTTGTTTGTTTGTTTTGATGACAATGAGGATCTAAACCAGGGCCTCATGCATCTTTCCATCATGGCATCAGTAGCTATAGAGGTCTGATTCCAGTCTGCATGCAGCTTCCCTCCTGAACGGCAGATCCAGGTCCTGAGGCTGGCACCAGAAAGTGCCATGGGAGGAGTGGGCTCTGGTAGTGACTTGAGACGTGAAGACTACTTGGTCAGGCCTTGAAGACGTGACTGCATGTCTCAAAGGATCCTGACTGTGCCATCATTATGCTGTCACTGTCCCTAGCCTCAGTTTCCCCTCATTTGTAAAATGATGGAGTTAAACTGAATACTCTCTATGATACCTTTGACCTCAAACATTGCTCCCCCACCCCCCAGGGAAGAGGAAAAATAAGAATCCAGCGACCACCTAAGGTTGTCATACCCACATTCCCAACTATAGACTGACCTGGGCCTGATCCAGCCTCACTAGACAACCATGGAAAAAAATGGTGCCCGATAGGTGAGGGCCTGTAGGGCAGTGATGACAGGAGCCCTAAGTGAAACAGCACTTGGTTGATCCCTGCATGTGTGCCAGGCATGGAGTAAGGTGAGCTTTCTCTTGGAGGTGGGTGGTGGTGGTGGTGGTGGTGACAGATAAAGAAATATATTCAGAAAGATAAGGAACTTCTCCAGACCAAGCATAAAGCTGGGATGCAGACTCTGGTCTAAGGAAAGCCTGCTCTTTCTCATTTACAGTGCCATTCTGTAGTCCTCGGCCACATCTGGTCTCTGGCCATTTTTTCTTTGGAAGGACTTAGTGTGTAGAGATGCGGAGGTCTCAAACGTCAAGGCCTGACTCGAGGCACTTTGGAAGATTGAAAAGTCTTGTGTCTTACTTAGCTCCTGTCTCTCGGACTTGATGCAATCGGGATGAGAGGGTCCGCTTAGGCTGGTGGGAACATAAGGCAAGGGTGCCAAGGACCACTGCAGGACTCGGGATGGAAAGGGGAGCCAGGAAATCAGGAACTGAAGCATTAGTGCTCTTTAGCTAAAGAGTGAGGAAAGGGTGGGCCAGAGGACAACAGCACAAGCAACTGCTATGAGATGGGACACTGCAGGTGTTTGTCAGGGTCCTTGGGAAGGGTTTGGGGTCAGATGGGGTTGGAAGCAGGAAGGTGGGTGTGCAGTAGAGACTTGTCCTGTCCACGTGTGGCTGAGATTGTTGAGCTCATGCTTACCCCACCACTGGTTTGCCAGTTTCTGACTTTTTCTACCTTCATCACTCTAGCCTTACTGTCATCTGAAACAAGTGCCAGGAGAAGGGACTGGCTACTGAATACATGTGTGACAATTCTTTATTCAGCTGTGGGGCTAATTAGGTTGCCCAGGTGGATGGTGTCAGACAGCAGTCAGGGTCTTTTACAACCCGGGTCTCGCCTACCTCTGCTCCTTGGTGAACTAAGCCGCATGCTCTGGACAAGTTACTGAGCTTTGCTGGGTCCTGTTTCACTGTGTGGACAAGGGAGATAGGAGGGCAGTGTCATTGGCTGGGATTGCTAGAATTAGAAAGAACCAAGGAGTATATTCAAGTCAGATTGCAAAGGGTCTGTGACCTGGCAAATAGGGACACATCACCTAATCCATAGGTGCCTCTTTTCCTGAGAGATGACAAGGACAGATTGGGGGCTAGAGTGTAGCCTTTGGGAGTATTTTACAACCTAAAAGATGGAAACCAGTGGGAAAGGGCCTGGTGACCCGGAGGGAAGACTAGAAACAAGACTCTGAGCTGGAAATAAGGAAAAGAGTCCCTGTTACACACCCGCTCCCTGACCCTAAGCAGGAAACTTTGTGCTGAGAACTTGCTATTTAAGGGGCCTCTGGGGAGGTCTGGCCAGAAAGGAACCATTTGAGGGAGGGTTTAAAATTAGTCTGAGCAAAATAGGTGGCCTCTGGGGAGAACTGAGGCAGAGGCTTCTGTGGGGCTGCTCTGGCTCTGGGTCCTTGAGCCACCCTAATGCACCCTCCTGGTGAGGACAGGAAGGAGGAGAGGACTGATTAGGTCCACTCTGCACAGCAGCTCCAGGGCATAGTGTGGCATAGGACTTAGTTCCATGTACCTCTTTGCCTCTCCTCAGACCATACAGAATCTCTCAACCACGGTATCTTTAGGAAAAATATATACGTATTTTTTTCCGTGGCTTTTTTGGGGGGTGAGGCAATATAGCTTTCTTCAGATTCTTAGAGGAGTAGGACCTTTATGTGCAAAGAGCGTGTACGCTTTGTCAACAGAGCAAGTTCTCCTTGCCTCTTTTAGCCACAGTCTGTGCGCAGAGGTGTTCAGCAAGTGCTTGCTGAATGACACCTACAGGATAAATCTAAAGAAGAAAGGTGCATAGAAAGGGCTTTGAAAAATTTAAAGCTGTGAGACTAAATGTAAATATGCCTCTGTGTCCAAAGGAGGCCCAGGAAATACTGAATTCCTCCTTAAGCTCTAGAAGGACTCTAGTTTCCTGCCTGAAGGAACAGCCCCCATTCCTGTCCTTCCTGTCCAATCTGGACCTGACCACTGTGGTCTCTGTCCTTAGGTTCGGACATTGTTTGTCAGTGGCCTCCCCGTGGACATTAAACCCAGAGAACTCTACCTGCTCTTCCGGCCGTTCAAGGTGAGTCAGGACCCAGCCACCCCCAAGATAGAGCCCTGGACCAGGGAGAAGTAACAGGAATGAATCTCTAAATTGAGTTGTGTGCTGGCAGTTGGATCAGCAGCTGTGGTCACAGACCTGGTTCTGTCTGGTTCTGCTAGTGTACTTCTTTCACTTGGTTAGCTCTTTTGGAGCCTCTGTTTCCTCATCTGTAAAATGGAGACATAAAGGATCTTAGTAGTTTTGCTATATAAGGAATCTTAAGATTTGGTGTAGGCTTTTCCATTTGCAGATGAGAGAGCTTAAAAGGTAAGATCTGTGCTTTCGAATTACAAGTTAGTGGAGCGCACAACAGTTTACGCATGAAGTGATGAATGCCACCGCATGATACCACCCCATGTGCTAGACCATGTGATTCAGAACACAAGGGCGGTTGGAACTCCACAGTGGTGGAGGTTAGAGTGAGTTGGCTTTGTGGGGGAGAAGGGTGTGAGAATGATTCAGGGGTCACTGGGGAAAGGTGGGGCTGAGGGGGCAGTGCTGGGTTAGCATAATAGAGGCTTCTTACCTTCCCCAGTAATGGCCACCTCTCTCTACAGGGATATGAAGGGTCCCTGATCAAGCTCACCTCGAGACAGGTAATTTCCCCCGCCCCCAGGTTTTTCTTCCTCCCAGCCCATACTGACTGCTGAGTTTATAACTGAGGTCTGGTTCCTTTCCCCTAACATGACGGTGAAACGCACTCTGCAATCCATATCTGTCTTCAGCTGACAAAAGGATGGCCTCCACAGGTCCCTCCCCACTTCACCAGCTGTTGGGGTCCAGTAAGCTCCTGGCCTTCTGTGATTGACTCTGGGGATTTGGGAACCACTGTCTGGGCCCATGGCTGAGGATAGTAGAGAAGGTAGCTGAGCTCTGACCTACTATCTTTATGCATTTAAACAGGCTTTTACAAAAGAGTGATTTTTTAAAAATATTTTTTTAGTTGTTGATGGACTTTATTGTCTTTATTTTTATGTGGTGCTGAAGATCAAACCTAGTGCCTCATGCATGCTAGGCGAGCACACTACCACTGAGCCAAAACCCCAGCCCCCAAAAGGGTGATTTTTTTTAATGCAGTGAAATAAAGCTTGGTTGGCATCATTTCCCATGGTGTGGTACAATGGAGGGAGACTTCACTTTGGGTGCATGTGGATCTTCCAGCTGTACCTTAGGGAAGGTGTGGGCAAGGAGTTTTTTTCCTTCTCTGTTCTCTTATCAGCAGAACAAATACTGTTTCTAGTTCGGTCATGATCCTTTTTTTGTTTGTGGTGCTGAGGATTGAGCCCAAGGTCCTAGTATATACTATAGAGCTCTACCACTGAGCTCCACCCCCAGCCCAGTAATCTTTGTTTGGTTGTTTTAGATGGGGCAAATGGCATACTGGGAGAGATGTGAGGATGTTTTCTCTTTTTTCCTACTAGCCTGTTGGTTTTGTCATCTTTGACAGCCGGGCAGGAGCAGAAGCCGCCAAGAATGCATTGAACGTGAGTAGGTGGAAAGTAGGCCTTCTCTGGTAGGCAGTGAGTGCCCCTGTTCTGTCTTTTGCAAACCTTCCCCCATTTCACACCCAAGAAAAGAGTCCATAGGTGAACTTCATTTCCCACTCATCTCAGGGCAGAGTTCTTGATTCCCTGTTTGTGATAAATATCATTACTCACAGGTCTAAGCCACATTCTTCTACCATGGCCCCATGTGCATGAGACTTGTAGGCGAGCTTGGTTCCGGAGCCCTCTATATCCACTGCAGTTGACAGTGTGGATCCTACAGAGTAAGTCTTTCTCTTCCTTTCCTTCCTGTGTAGGGTATTCGCTTTGATCCTGAGAACCCGCAAACCCTGAGGCTAGAGTTTGCCAAAGCCAACACCAAGATGGCCAAGAGCAAGTTAATGGCAACACCAAATCCCACCAGTGTTCACCCTGCCCTAGGAGCACATTTCATCGCCCGGGATCCCTGTGAGTGGTACTCTGAGCTGCCTTCTTTTGCCCCTTTGCCTGGTCAGAGCTGGTAGGCTCTACTGGAGTTGCATGCAGAGAGACACTCAGATTCTTGTTGAGGGAATCAGTCCTGTCTGTGTTCCCCTCTTCAGGGGGCTTCTTGCATCCAGAGCTACTTTGAGATTCCTTCCCTGTGGCCTTGGTTGACTCTCAGAGGGACTGTGCCTGAGCTGTTGGGGTTTTCAGCTTCTTGAAGCCAGTTCTTGAAGCCACCTCTGATTTTTCTTATTTGAAATGGATTGAGGCCTGTTTGAGAACTTATTGCTGCAATCAGGGTGCCCATCATGCCAGGCCAAATTCATGTGGCTTCTTTGCCTAGTCTTGGTCTTCAGTAGAGGCTGGGGGTGGAGGTTATGGCTCAATCATAGTGCTGGGTCCCCTTCTCTGTTTGGAAGGGGGTGGTAGGAGGAAAGACCAGTGTTCTGACGATGGAGGCTGTTGTCTCCTGTTATAGATGACCTGATGGGGGCTGCTCTGATCCCTGCGTCCCCAGAGGCCTGGGCCCCTTATCCTCTGTACACCACAGAGCTGACCCCAGCCATCTCACATGCTGCGTTCACCTACCCAGCTGCCACTGCTGCTGCTGCTGCTGCCCTCCATGCTCAGGTAAGCCCCTCTGGGTGGAGGAGTAGAAGGGCTCTGAGTTGGCTCTTCCAGCTTAGACTTTGTACCTTCCTGGCCATGGGGCCACTTCTATTCCTAGAGCTCCAGTGGAACTGTTGTCCTTCAGGATGATCTAAAAGACTAGGCTTCAGGGATCTATAAGGATTGGGATCTGACTGAGGGGAGGGAGACTGTGAGTGGTGAGCTCCTATAGAGGCTGTAAGGCAGAGTGCCAGGAGTGCTGAGAAGACTGGCTGTGGCATCGCCTCCTGGAGCCCACCGTGCTCTGCCCTGCTTCTCTGTGGTGACAGGATCACAATTCCATTCCCAGTCCAAGCATGATCTCTGGAACCAGATGTGCCTCTGCCTGTCTTTATGAACTTCATCAAGCTTTTAAAGATTTCTCTGCCTCAATTTTTAGTCACCTGGAAAATGAGAATAATAGACTTTGCCTTAGTTGTTGTGACAGGTTGATGTTAACACAGTGAAGTTCTAGAACTGTGCCTGGTTGTCCTAAGAGGTCTTGAGTGTTTGCTCCTGTTTTTATGAAACCTGGCTATTTCTGGTCTTAGGGCAGGAAAGTGGGAGCAGACATGTCTTGGGGGGAGTTGGGGAGGGTGAGGACTGGGCCCAGGGGGCTCTGTGTCAAATGCTATGTCAGATCCCAGCCTCTGGCCACCCAGGTTTACTCTGGTCTGACTTTTTTTTTTTTTGCTTTTATTTTTTAAATACATGACAGCAGAATGCATCACAATTCTTATTACATATTTAGAACACAATTTTTCATATCTCTGTACTCTGGTCTGACTTTGCCATTAAGTATAAGCCTTGGGATATACTACCAGTGATGTCTCAGCACACTGTGTGTGTGTATGGAGAGTCGTCTGCACAGTGGCAATGACAGGAAGCTACCAGGTGTGTGGACAGGATGCTGCCAGACAGTCACAGGAGGAAGGCCAAGGAGCAGTCTTGATCAGCCTCTGATCTTAGCCTCTGATCGGCCAGATGACCAACAGCTGAGCAAGCTGGCCCCAGCGGGATGGCGGTGGGGTGTGCTGTGCTGTTGAGGGAGTATATAAAGGTAGGTGGCTTGGACCTGACCTGGGAAGTAGGGAAGGGGACAAGGCGAAAGGACATGAGAAGCCAGAAAGGGAGAGTTCACTGGAAGAAGAAGCTGCTGGTGGGGGGAGCTAGGTGCTTTGCTAAAAGCTGAATGCATAACCTTCTTTAGGCCCTTTGAGGGGCTAATGACATTGAGGTTCACCAGTTCCAAGGTAGAAAGTTCAGATTCATGGTCCACTACCTGAGCCAACTTTCCCCTGGCAGGGAATTCCTTGGCTACAGCATCTTTTGATTGTACCAAGGGCAGAAGAATTGTGGTTATAGACTCGCCACTGTTCCCAGCTGATTACCAGAGACAGCGCTGAAAAATTGATTAAAGCATAGAAAGAGGGCAAAGGTCTTTCCCTGGAGGAAGACCTTTGAAGGTTTGAGTGTGTGCCACAAACTAGTTTCTGTGGCAGGGATAGAGTGGGGAGCAAGAAAACCCATCCTGTGTGTCTGCCCAGGGCAGACCTGTAGTGCTCCAGCAAGCTGAGCTGTTTTAACTGTAGGGGCCCCAGGAGACACTGATGGGACACGGAACTGGCCTTGCTGGGCTCCTCACCTCTGGTCCTGTGTCTTCATCTGTAAAATGAGAGGGTTGGACTGGATCAGGTGGAGAGGTTCTGCTCTGTCCTGAGATGCTAGGCCATGACAGACAGGGAGGCAGGAAGGGGGTTGATCAAATGAATCAGGGGAGGCTTGGAGTGCCCAACTGGCTTGGAGTGGCATGCTGCTACCTGTCACTGAGCTCCATGCCACAGGGTTGCATGCCTGCCATTTTTCTTTTTTCCAGTTTCCTCCCATAATCTGCCATATCTAAGGATAGTGGCAGTTTTCGGGAAGAAGAAAACTCATGTCCAGAGGTTAACCAGGTGGTCATTAGCCAGCCATTCATTCCTCAGCAGTAAATGAGGCTGTTAGGACCAAACGTGTTAGTCCTTAGATTTGGGAATAGGTGTGTAGGTAAATTCACAGATGTGAATCTTTTATGGAAAAAAAAAATAGGCTTGAGAACATTTTCCAAGTAGAGACTTTTTTTCTTTCCAAGAGCCCCTTGACAAAAATGGAGGCTGAAAGCATCTAAATAAAGAAAATGGATTCTTCTCAACTAATAGAAAAACTCAGGGCAAGAAGGTGACTTTAAGAGAACGGCCAATGGTCGAGGTTGTGGCTCAGTGGTAGAGCGCTTGCCTAGCATGTGTCAACCACTGGGTTCGATACCCAGCACCCCATTAAAAAAATAAATAAGATAAAGGTACTGTGTTCATCTATAACTAAAAAAAATATTTTTAAGAGAGAGAGAGAACTCTCAAAAGACAAGCAGGGATGAGGGCCGGACCCCTTTCTCTGCCCCATCATGCACAGCTCCACTGCAGGCCAGGCCTTGGAGGTTATTCTGTCCTGCTCTGTCTTGGCACAAGGCCATCTTGCTCAGTCTTATAATCCTCATAAAAGAATCTTCTCCTTTGAAGGGTTGAGCTTTGAAAACAGGCATGGATGGCAGGGGTACAGTGGGGCTTGGCACATAAAAATGGTGGCTTGAAAGCAGGGATTCTCCATCTCCTGTGGCATCCCAGTGTCCTCCTGAATGGAATTTCATTTTCCATTTCAATCTGAGAAATGCAGGTCATTTACCATGGCTCGATCCCCCTTAAACTGCTTCAACCACTTAGGTGGAAGTCACATTAACCCCCCCTTTGCCTCCATTTTCTGTTAGTATACTGATGTGTCTGGAGATGGGGCATTAGCTTAACAGGTTGTTTGTTTAATGAAAATTACTCAGAACAGCATTTGGCACATGGTGAGCTTCTCCTAAGCATTGGCTACTACAGGTCTACATTTAGGGAAAGCAGGTTTTTGGGTTATGCCTGCCCCATGCCTCCCTTTGACCAATTTTACTCCCAGGAAAACCACTCGTGTTAGTCCTTAGATTTGGGAATAGGTGTGTAGGTAAATTCACATATGTGAATCTTTTGTGAAAATTACAATACATAGTTAATCTTTTCTGAGTTTGAATCTTAAGACAGTTTTCTTAGTAAGTAAGTATAGACTTGCATTTGGGATGCCTAGCTGGCACAGCGGTATGGAAATAGACCTGTGCCTGGTGGACAGTAAGTTAGTTGTTTGCATACTTGTTTTCTACTGTAGTGCCCTTGCTTTGCTCACATGTCTAGGCACCTGTCACAGACCTATTGCAGGGTCCAAGTGTAGGCTGTCACCTGGGTCAAGTATTGTTTAATTGACCTTCAGATGAGAGAGGTTCCCATCTTTCTTGACTATTCATATTTCTAATTCCTTTACCTTCTTCTTGGTGTCATCTTCTCCATTAGCCAGTCCTAAGATCTGAGAGCGAGCTGAGGCCATGTCCTCCCCTCCTTGTTGGAAGCAGCCCCCCATAGGCTCATCCATAGCCTCATCATTGTGCCCTGTGGGATGGTCTCTCAGGAGCACATTGGGTTAGCTAGAGGCCCCGACTCTAGTTGGGTCCCTAACATTGGTCCTGCCCCCAGGCCTGAGGGTCTCAGGCAGGAGGAAGAAATCTAGGAAAGGTCATATTGCTTCTGGAGAGCCACTGGCCTATACCAGGCCCCCGAGGGAAGCAGCCCCTCTAAGTGCATTCCATCTACTTCAGTGACACGGCTGTCCTGAGCCCACAATGGGAGCTTTCTTCTTCTTTTCCCCCAATTAGTCACCTGACTTACCCAAGTTGGAGGGAAAGTTGCTGCTTGAGATGCAGGGGTCACAGTACCTTGTGGAGGAAGTGTAAGACAGGATCTAGCAGCTGCTCAGATTCTCCAGTGTAAAAAAAAGGTAAGCTAGAGGCTTCCTAGTCCCTTCTAGTCTCATCCCGTGCTCTCCCCTCTTTGGCCATGCAGGGCACCCAGATGGGTAAGGGATCTGGGCAGGGCCCACTGATGGGTTCCCCGAGCTGGACTGAGCCAAGGCTTCTCTGGTGGCACCACTGCCAGTTTCTCATGTGTCACTCTTATGTGGAATTATTTGTAGTGTCCAGCCACATGGCCAGCTGAGAGGGCATCCCTGGGCCACATCTAGGAAGGGACATGCTGTTGGGGGCAAGAGAAGCTTTCTACACAGCTGTCAGCCTAGAAGGGTCTGCTTCCCGACACTTAGGAGGCAGGATAGGAACTACCATGGCTTCTGAGGTGGGGCAGGCAGCTCCAAGGCAAGGAGAGGCCTTTTCTGTGGGCTACAGGCTCTATTAAGGTAGTTCCTGTGACCCAGGGCCATTGTATTCTAGTGACAGCACTGCCACATCCTTTAGAGCCCAGGGGAATCCTAGTGTTGATTGGGTGGCCAGACACTCGCTTCCCACTGCAGTCCAGGGTGGGTGTGTGGCCAGAAATCTGCATTGCACAAAATAACATCAAGAATTTGCACAGAGCAAATTTTTAGGAAACCTCTCCTCCGCCCCCAGAGGGCCTGGCATCCTTGGACATCTTCTGTCTACCCAAGAGGCAGGAATCGTGGCTGCTAAGTGGGTAACTGGTACTGCCTGCTCTGCTTCAGGGTGTCTGGCTATGTACTTGGCTTCAATCTCATTCTCTATAGTCCCTTGCTCTCATATGTCTTTCCTTCCTTTTTTAAGAGGACCCTGGGCTCCCCTTCTGAGTTCTCATCCCTATACCACATTCACGTGGTGCCCCTTCCTTCTCCAAGACAGCCATGGCAGGCTAGGGCAGACATGCTCTGCCGTGTGTAACAGGCAGGTGCCTTCCCTGCAGCCTTGGCCTCGCAGCTGGTGTAGCCCTCCTTCCAGATGACTGGCCCATGGGGACAGGGTGCATGTTATTCATTCTCTTTCTTTCTCTCTCTCTCTCTCTCTCTAGTGCTAGGGATTGAACACACTCAACAAGGCAAGTACTCCACCACTGAGCTTCACCCCTAGCCTTGCATGTCATTTTCTTGATCAGACTCTGGGAATCCAGCTTTGGAACCATTGCTCTGTGGGGCCTTCTGGCAAGTGCTAGAGTTTAGGTGGGCACTGGTAGGATACTTTGAGGCTGCCATCCCTCTAGATGCTTTGAAGAATCGTATAAGGACAGGAGTTTTATCTCTTAGATGACCCTGTTTTGTTTGTCTTGTTTTGTTTTGAGTACTAGAGATTGAACTCAGAGGGGCTTTCCCACTGAGCTTCATCCCCAGACCTTTTTATTTTTTATTTTTGAGTCAGGGTCTTACTGAGTTGCTGATGCTAGCCTTGACCCGAACTTGTGATCCTTCTGCCTCAGCCTCACCAGTCTCTGGGATTGCAGGAGTGCACCACTCCTGGTGTGACCCTGGTTTTTTGGGGGGCGGGGGGTGGGTGGGTACTGGGGAGTGCACTCAGGGGCACTTGACCATTGAGCCACATCCCCAGCCCTGTTTTGTATTTTATTTAGAGGCAAGGTCTCACTGAGTTGCTTAGCGCCTCGCTGTTGCTGAGGCTGGCTTGGAACTCGCAATCCTCCTGCCTCAGCCTCCCGAGCCTCTGGGATTACAGGCCACCACACCTGAACTGATCCTGGTTTTTAATGTACCTTATGTCCTATCTTACCTGATTGTCACATCCATCTCTGTTCTATGACTGGAATGAGGATACTGAGACCCAAAGAAACACAACAGAAATTTACTAGGTTTGTTTTTCTACTAATGTTAGGAATGTCTTGCTCTCCTAGTAAGCAGGGGGGGCAGATTGCTGACTGCCGAGATGTCCCTCTGGCAGGCCTAACCTGGCACATGGCTCAGGCTTAGTGAAGTCTAAAGGCATCTGCATGATCTGCTCTCACGGAGCCTCAATCCTGCAAAGGAGGTGGGGCAGGCAGTCTTCCGGTTTCTGGATGAAGAAACTCATATTTAACGTGAGTAACTGGCCCAGCCTTTGCCAGCCAGTCAGTGGCACAACTAGGACTGCAGCAGGGACACCGAAGGCTGAGCTCATCAAGTTCCCTGCTGAGGGAAAGGACTGCACGGTGGGCTCCTGATGGTGGGTTCTCTTGCAGGTACGCTGGTATCCCTCCTCTGATGGCACCCAGCAAGGATGGAAGTATCGCCAGTTCTGTTGATTCTTCAGTAAGTGTTGGCCCCAGAAGCCTGGGACAGAAAATGTTCTAGACTCTGGCTTCCTGCAGGGCTGTGGTCCTCTCTCTGCCCAAGTCTCCAGAGCTTGCTACTGCGAGGTGGTACCTGGAGCCTGGTCACTGGGGCATGTGGCTGGTTTTCCCTTTTCCCACCCCCGTGAGCCTGCCATCTCCGTGTGCCACCTCTGCAAAGGGAGGCCTGGGCCAGCTCTACTCCCTTACCTCTGCTCATGGCCACCCCTCTCCCCTCCAGGTCTGGTCGCCAGGAAGTTGGTTCTGGGACTATGTGGTGGGGCCAGAATAGGGCCCTGAGCTTCCACTGCCCCCTGCGTGCGGCCTGTGCAGAGCTGCTGCTTCTCCGGAGACTGTGAATCTTAAGCCTGACTCAGTGAACTGCTTCCTGTTCCTTTCCCTCTTCCTCAGGCTTGTTCTACCCCAAACCCTTCTCCAAGGCCTCCCTGGAGGATTTGAGGGCCTTCTTGCTGGGACACCCAGACCCAGCTAGGAGGCCTCACTGTGACCCAGCAAGACCTGACCTGACCTCCCACTCAAACATGCTTCTTAAGCTCCCCCTCAAGAAAATGAGGCATTTAATTTTGCATGTTTTCTGGCATGAATTAAGACACTTAAACTTGTGTATATGTGAGTGTACAGTTTGTTCTCACACTGTCTCCATAGCAACAGGTCCTAGCTTATGGTGCCTGGTCCCTCTCTCCACACCCCGCCCCTACACCCACTGTGCTTCAGAGAGACCTGAGCCCTGTGGCCACTTCTCCCCTGAGGACCCATGCACCACACACACTTCCAGGCTCAGCAACCACCACACGACATTTGCCTTGTCATTTCGAATCAGTCCTCTGCTTCCTTCTCAGATGGGCCAATAATTATAAGAAAGTCCTCTCCTCTGCCCATCTTGCTGACCTCTCCACAGGGCGCCCTGCCCCCCACCACTGCTCCTTGTTCTTTCCAAACCTTAAAGTCAACCAAAACGTGAAAAGTATTTTTGTACCCTGTGTAACAAAATATTTATGCATCATAAAGGATTTTCATGTGTGTACCATTAATTATTAAAGAGACCTTGTTCGCCTTGTCAGATAAGTTTAATGTTTAGTTTGAGGCACGAAGAAGAAACGGGTTTCCATTCTTCAGCAGTGAGCCTTTGTGTCAGGCGTTGGTTTAAGAAAAATAAAGAAAAAAATTGTGCAATTTTATTTTGTTTTGTGAGCATATCAATGCTTTACCTTTAGTCACAGCTGTGACTGTCTTGCCATTTCAGATGTGGGAGACTAGGTGGCTGTTGTAATTGTTGATCCTGTGAGAATGTGAAACTGGATAATATATGAAATGTAAAATTAAAAAATCCAAAGTGACTGCTCTCTGGCCTTTGCTTCCACCTTCCATGAGACACGACTGCAGGGTGAGGGTGTGACCAGAGAGGTGCTGAGTTAAGGGGAAGGAGCAGAGTGCGCCTGCCTGGAGCTCTGGCCTGGTGACTGTCATGGTGGGAGGGCAGCGGAGCTCCTGTTGCCTTTCTCTCCCCCCCCCCCCCCCTTTCTTTGGAGAGCTCAGGAAACAAAGTCCTGGAGGGGAAGCAGCTTGCCAGGGGCTGCACAGCTGGGAGCTGTGTCTAACAGCCCACCTTGTTTTTAATGAATTCAGCTCCTCATTCTTGGTTCTGAGGGTAGGGACGGGCTTCCCTGCACCCAGAATAGACACCCTGATAGGGTCAGGATCTGAGAAGGGACCTTTGTTTTCTCAGCATCCCTGTGTCTGTTTGGCTTCACCCTTCATGGCTTGTGGTCTTTCAAGCCCTCCAGTAGAAAAGGACTAAGGTGTGGGGCGTCAGGCTGCCCCATGAGGTGTCCCACCTTTGTGTACATCTTGTGCTGTGCTGGAGGGAAGGAGAAGGCCCAGGAGCCTTGTCAAAAAAAGATTAAACTAAGCCACTGTGTAGGCTGTGGACTACAATTCTGATTGCTAGGAGGGGAACAGATGGGTGTGAAGGTCCCCAGTGTTGTGCGGTGCTAAAGAGCCTTCCGGGTTGGCCTGGGTCAGGGCCAGGATGCTGTAGCCACCCAGTCCTTCTGTGATTTGGGCTCTCGGTTTTCTCATCTGTGAATTGGTAGTTAGAAATACTTTCTAGCTACTACTAGAGGGATGACCCAGTATTTCTAACTGGCCAACTGGCGAGGCTGAGGCAGGAGGATCACAAGTTCCATCCACATCCACCCAGGAGAGCTGCCCCTGCACCCTACCTTCACCCCATACCTGAACCTGTACCTAGAATGAGAGGGCAGGGTAGGCCCCCAGAGCCTTCCTCCCCTGGGGTTCATTCCAGCCTTCCTCTGAGCAAAAGCTAGAGGGGATGGTATGCTACCCTGGTCACTTCCTCTCCTGCACCTGGGGTGACCCTGGTGACATTCCAGGTCCTGCACTAGGTGGCTTGAGTCTCAGGTGTTCCCTGTTGGTGCATGTGCCAGCTGTTAAAAACTCAGAGGTGACAGGTTCATTCAGGTGCTCTGAGGGATGGGGAAGAGCCTGGGCAGACACAGGCCCTGTGGGTTACTGGGTGGCAGGTGGATGGTTGTCTGGATCCCAGAGGGAAGCTCTGGGAAGAGGGGTGTTGGTGCCTTTCTTGCCTCAGACCCCTTACCTCACTTGTCAAGTAAGCAAGGTCATTCCAGCCTGCAACCTGTCCCAGTGCTGGTGGGAGAGCTGCTGCTAGCCTTACAGAGCCCAGCCGGTGCCTGACCTACTTCAGCTGTGTCAGGAACCACTGGGTCTTCCCAAGGTGGTGAATTATTTAGCTGGGGCGCCTGGGCCTTTCTGAGAGGGGCTAAGAAAGCTGCTCCATAATTTAAAGGCCCCTGCGCCTGTGGCTTCCCTGGGGGGCCTCCTTCATGCTTTACTGAGCAGGGGCTAGGCCTGGGTCTGAGAGGAGGAGCCAGGAAGGGGCAGGAAGTCCTGTACCCATTCCAGAGGAGGCTCTCCAGCTGGACGAGGGCTTTTCTCAGGGCATCTGCAGAAGGCCTCAATGGACAGTCATGCTTGGCTTGAGCTTGAGTTGATGAGCCTCCCATAGTTTAATAAGGGCTTCCTGGCAAGGGTGTAGTAAGGCTGGGGTCAGAAACACTGGGTTCTGACTCTGTCCCATGCTCTTTCCAGAAGGTACTTACTCCTTTCTGAGGTGTATCATCCTGATCTCTGGTGGCAGGTGTAAAGCTTCTTTCCTTCCTGAAAGGGACCTGAGCATCTGGGAATACCAGGGTTCTTTGAATCTGGGTCTCTTCCCAGTAGCACTAAAGTCTCCCCTGAGGCAGAAGAGGCCATCTGTACATGTCTCCTTCACACACTGATGAGGTCAGTGCTAAAGAGACGCTTGGGAGACTGTACAGCCCTGCTGCCCCTGTGCCCTGGCTAGAACCAGCTCTCCTTGCAATAGAGATGGTGCTCATGGCTCCAGCTGTACCTTACTGGGGAGCTACTGCCTGGCCAGCAACTTTTAGGAGATACACCTTTTTTTTTTTTTTTTTTAATGGGTAGGAATACGACTTTTATCTCAGGACCTTACCTAGAGTAGGTTCCCAGGTTCCAGGCTATGGGGTCTGAATCATACATCCTAGAAATCAGTGCAGGATAAAAGTTGAGGCTGCTTGAGGACCTAGAAGACTGGAGGGATCAGTCTTCTATCTATCCCGTGTGTGCCTTGTAGAACTCCATTTCCTGAAGTTTTGAATAAAACCATTTTGATGTTGAGTTCTCTGTCAGAATGCAAATACCCTTCAGAAACAGGACTAGTTGGGCTTTATGGTGCACACCTGTAATCTCTGCAACTGGCCAACTGGCGAGGCTGAGGCAGGAGTTTCACAAGTTACAAACCGTCCTCAGCAGTTTAGCAAGGCCCTAAGCAATTTTAGTGACACCTTGTCTCTAAATAAAATACAAAAAAAGGGCTGGGGATGTGGCCCAGTGGTTAAGAGCCTCTAGGTACAATCCCTCATACAGAAAAAAAAAAGCAAAAAACAAAACAACCCCAGGGCTAAGCCCTTGAATAGAGAAGTCGATCCTGAAGAGAAAGGTGAAAAATGTGGAAGAAAGACTTCCTGTAAAGCCAACAGGTGGGAGCAAAAACTCCCAGTTACAGGCCCACCCTGACTCCCACTTCAAAAGAGCACTACTCTCCCTGACATGTTCTCTAAGGTAGAGCTGAGGGCCACCCTTGTGAGAGGAGAGAGAAGCTGGGCAGATCACTGTCATGACCATACCTCAGGGTTGACCAGAAGGGACTGAGTCCTGATGCTTTTCCCTGGCTGTATAGCCCATCACCCAGTCCACCCACACACTCTGAGAGGCAGTGTGGACAACATCCATGGGCTCCCCTGCTCTCTGGTCTCTGGGTGGAGTCAGTAATGGGAGTCCCTACAATAGTGTGGAGGGGATTCAGTGAGATCAGATGCCTCTTGGTCATTGCCCTCATGACCTTAGAGCGAACCCCTCCACCAGTCTTCTGAAGAATGCTTCAGATGACCCTGAAAAACCAAAATCAGAATGTTATCACTGAGTATTGAGTCCATTTCCCTGCCCCATTTTACAGTTGAGCAAATTGAAACAGGACAAGTGGTCAGATCTAATGGCACGAAGACATGTCTCCTGGCTTCTACTTCTACCACTGCACATGGCCATTCCAGAACCACACGCTGAGGGAGGCAGCAGACCCCTCCCTATTATGCTACACTATGCTTTCTGCTTGAGGTATCTTGGTCTAAATATGACCTGATCTTTCCCTGGGATACTGGATCCTGCTACTTGATTAAGGGACAAAGAGAAGCATTCAGTGGCCCATCTAACTTCAGTCCAGCCTATGCAGTCTCTGGCTTTCTTACACAGAAGTTAGGATTGTTGAGTTTATAAAACCCATCTAGCCCCAGTTTATGCAAGAACCCAAATAGTCTTTCTGCGTTTCTGTCTGTAGTAGAGAAAATGTAATACAGGAGGGCTCTCAAACAAGGATGACACTCTCATTCCATAAGAGCCAACCATTTCTCTCTGAATGTGAATGTATTTCTCTGTGACTCCTTTTCCTTCTCTCACAAGGTTATGAGAATTAATGACAACACAAAAACATGTTCACAGTAGGTACTCAACTGTTTTCCATGATTATCTTAAAAACACATTTTTCGGGCTGGGGTTGTGGCTCAGTGGCAGAGCACTTGCCTAGCATGTGTGAGGCACTGGGTTCGATCCTCAGCACCACATAAAAAAATAAATAAACAAAATAAAGGTATTGTGTCCATTTACAACTAAAAATAAATAATTTTTCATGTTTCATATTTCTCTCATTTTTATGACAAAATGAAGTTGAGTTGATTTCAATTTCTGCCCTTCTTAATTATTTCTTCAATGGATCAATAGTCATTAAAAGGTTTTTAATCCCTAGAAGAAAGGAGAAGGAAAGACAAAAGAGGGGCCCAGGAACTTACAGAATACCTATAATACCTAGACACTTTGGCACTAGATCTAACTCTAGCATTTTTTTTTTTCTTTTTTTCTTTTGTACCAGGGATGAACCCAGGAGCAATTTACCACTGAGCCAAATCCCCAGTCCTTTTTATTTTTTATCTTGAGAGAGGGTCTTACTGAGTTGCTTAGGGCCTTGCTTTTTCCTGAGGCTAGCTTTGAATTTAGGATCCTCCTGCCTCAGCCTCCCAAATTGCTGGGATTACAGGCATGTACCACTAGCCTTTTGTTTTTTTTTTTGGTACCAGGGTTTGAACTCAGGGCACTTGATCACTGAGCCACATCCCCAGCCCTATTTTTTTTTTTTTAATGAATAAACTTTATTTATTTATTTATTTATTTTAGTTGTTCATAGGCCTTTAGTTTATTTATGAATTTATATGGGGTGCTGAGAATTGAACCCAGTGCCTCACACATGCTAGGCAAGTTCACTACCACTGAGCCCCAGCCCCCCTATTTTGTATTTTATTTAGAGACAGGGTCTCACTGAGTTGCTTAGCCTTTGCTGAGGCTGGCTTTGAACTTGGATCCTCCTGCCTCAGCCTTTTGAGTCGCTGGGATTACAGGCATGTGCTACTGCACCAGTTACCACTAGCCTTTTAACTCTGGCCTTTTTAATCAAAGTACTCAGGACTTCAGGATAGTAATACTAATAGGGGTAACATGTTCATGCACTAGTATCTCTGATGATCACCCATAAAAGCCCTATGAGATAAGCAAGAAATGCATTTTCCTCTATTTTTTGCATCTATGGAAACTGAAGTTAAATAGGTCCCAGAGAGGGGCTGGGGCTGGGCCTCAGTGGTAGAGCGCTCACCTAGCATGTGCAGGGCCCTGGGTTCAATCCTCAGCACTACATATACATAAAGTTATTGTGTGCAACTACAACTAAAAAAATAAATAAACATCTTAAAAAAAAAATAGGTTCCAGAGAAAGCAAAGGCTCAATTTTCAGGTTTTCCAGTTCCCCATCCAGAGTTAAAACAATTCTCTGTGATTCTAAACCCACAAAATCTAGGGTTCCTTCAACTCTTGGGAGTACCAATCCTATTAGCACCAGAGAAACCCAGAATGAACAGAAGAGCTATCAAATGTTTCCAGTTACCAGATTAAGAAGTACATTAGGGCTGGAGTTGTGGCTCAGCAGTAGAGCGCTCACCTAGCACGTGCGGGGCTTTAGGTTCGAACCTCAGAAGCACATAAAAATAAATAAAATAAAGGTATTGTGTCCAACTACAACTAAAAATTAAATATAAAAAAATAAATATGTTAGAAATTAGGCATGATGGCACACACTTATAATCCTAGCAACTCAGGAGGCTGAGGCAGGAGAATCACAAATTCAAGGTCAGCCTGGGCAATTTATCAAGGCCCTGTCTCAAAAATTTAAAAGGGAATTTGGGGGTGTCTGTAGCTCAGTGATAGAGCATTTGCCTAGCATGCACAAGATAAGTCCCTGGAATCAATCCCTAGTGCCACCAAAAAAAAAAAAAAAAGATGAGATAGTCTATGAAACAAAAAGTAAAGAATACAACCTTGAGCATTTGTGGGAGGGAAAAATTTATTAGCTTGAACAAGAGTGAGCAGAATTCAAAAGTATCTTGCTGGGTGCAGTGGCTCATGCCTCTCATGCCTATAATCCCAGCAGCTTCAGAGGCTAAGGCAGGAAGATTGCAAGTTCAAAGCCAGCCTCAGCAATTTAGCAAGGTCCTAAGCAACTCAGCAAGACCCTGTCTCTAAGTAAAAAATAAAAAAGGGCTAGGAATGTGGCTTAGTGGTTAAGCGCCCATGGGTTCAATCCCCAGTACTAAAATAAAATTTTAAAAAATTAACAAATAAAATCTCAGTGTAGACTTGCTTCTTCTTTTGGTCAAACTGGATTTTACATGTGCCATTGTCAACTACCTACATCTGAATTTATTATTTAACATTTTTGAGAAACTGTAACAATACTGCCTGAGTGTGAATAGCTTTATTAGTCTAAATAAAAAAAAAAATTTTGGTTTGTTGTTTTCTTTTCTTTTTTTTTTTTTTAAAGGGAGAGAGAGGGGGAGAGAGAGAGAGAGAGAGAAAGAGAATTTTTTTTTTATATTTATTTTTTAGTTTTCGGCAGACACAACATCTTTGTATGTGGTGCTGAGGATCGAACCCAGGCCGCACGCATGCCAGGCGAGCGCGCTACCGCTTGAGCCACATCCCCAGCCCTTTTTTTTTTTTTTTTATGCTTCTGGGATTGAACCCACCAAGGCCTTGAGCCTGCTAGGCAAACTCTGTACCACTGAGCTACATCTCCAGCCCTGAATTATTTGTTTTCAATAACTTAAAATTATGAAGCAGGATAAGGATCTAAAAGCTAAATCCATACACAATTACCACAAAGCATTCCTGTTTCTGATCTTCAAAGTATCCTGAGAAGGTCATCTGGGAATGATAATTTTTAATGGACAGAAAGTTCAAGTTCTGAGAGGTTCCAATATCATGTTTGGCTCTGATGAGCCAAGCCAGAGGATCTTGTCACATCAGGGGAAGGGCCACACACCAATTTACCCATTTAAATTTTTTTTTTTTTTAAGAGAGAGAAATTTTTAATATTTATTTATTTTTTTTTAGTTTTCGGCAGACACAACATATTTGTTTGTATGTGGTGCTGAGGATCGAACCCGGGCCGCACGCATGCCAGGCGACTGCGCTACCGCTTGAGCCACATCCCAGCCCCCAATTTACCCATTCATTCCCTCATTGTCATTCTTTTTCCAAACATTTTTTTCTTTTCATGTGGTACTAGGGATTGAACTCAGTTTTGTGCATGCTAGGCAAGCCCTCTACCGTGGAGCTACATCCCCAGTCCCCACTCCCTTTTTAAAAACTTTTTTTTTTTTTTAAAGCTGTTAATGGATCTTTATTTATATGCAGGGCTGAGAATCCAACCCAGGGCCTCACACATGCTAGGCAAGCATTCTACCACTGAACCACAACTCCAGCCCTTTTCTAAAACAGCGTTTCCTTAAGTTGCCAAGGCTGACCTTGAACTTGTGATCCTCCTGCCTCAGCCTGGGAGTAGCTGGGATTCAGGCATGCACCACTGCTCCCTGCTTCATTAAATGCACATTGAATACTTGCTCTCAACCGGAAGCTGCATTTGGTGCTGAGGTGGAGAACAAGGCATACTTTCTGCCCTCTGGGGGTCCACAGCTTGGATTCCGAGGGTCTTGGCATGGAGCTACTCAAGTAGGAAGGAATCAGGAAGGCGGGGGTTAGGAGTTAATGGTTCCTAATGCCCCACTTTCCCTCTTTTCCCCCTAGATACTGTTCTACACCTGTCTTCCCTCAAGAGTCCAGAACCTGACTTTGGGTGCTGGGTATTGTTCTGGGCTTGACCTACCAGAATAGCTACACAGGTGACTTAGGAGGTGGGCACTGAGGAAGAGGCCCCCATTCCCTATCCCAAGATAATTCCTCAGCTTCCAGAGCAGGGTACCCCCAGGATCCATCCCCTGGTAAAAGAGACCTCTCAGGATTCTCAGATGTGCTTGTTTCTCTCCTGGAATCAGGAATGAGCTTCCTGAAAGTTAGCTGTGTCTCAGAGGAAAGACAGGGAGCAAGAAGCACCATAGAACAGCAAACAGGAAGGCAGAAAAGTCCCCGGAGCAGTGTCCCCACTAAGATTTTTCCCAAAGACCACATTCCCAGGTGTTTATTTGCATATGTGTTGCTTAATCTATATATTTCAATCTGCTGTGTGTAGCTGCCTGATGAACTGTGCCAAAATAACCCCTTCCTAGTTTCAGAGCTTCCTCCCATGGTTCTTTAAAGCCTATCAGGACCCACCAGCACTCTGGGTTTTGGTCCCTCTTTCCCTGTGCCCTCAGGTCAAGACATTGCACTGATCTCTTTTAGGCTGAGCATTGTCTTCATCCTCCAGGTAACAGGAAACCTCGGGGTGACACTGCTCCCGGTCTCATTTCCTTATGTTGCTCTAGACATGCCTGATAGTGCCCCCACAAGTACCTTTCTCTCTCTTTGGCCCCCTTCCGGTTCTGTGGCCACCTGCATTTACATCTCAGGCTCCCTGTCTTGGCTTCCTGGTGATTAAGGTGAGGTTTCTACTCACCTCACACTTAGTATTGTGCCTTTGATGCAGCCTCCCTCTGCTCAGGAGCTGGCTTGGCCATGAAGCTGGGGCACCCTCTTGTGGCTGAAAATGCTCACAAGCCTCCCAGATCTTTCCCTTTTGGTCCTCCAGAATGAACTTTGCCTGGAGCTACTTGAGGGTCTGTTTTTCTGAGCTGTCTGGGCGTCTAATGCTCTCTGAGACAGAGTAGGGCAGTAAGTCACAAACATTCATGGGGCACCTTCTGTATTTGCAAAAGATATACATTCTAAATGATAACAAACTGCTGCCACCGGGGACACAAAAGTGAGTATTAGACTGACAGATTTGATTCAGTGCCCTCGGTTCACCAATGGAGAAGCTTCAGCCCTAGGAGGGAAAGAGCTGCACCCAAATCCATTTGTATGTGCGCAATTGACATAAAACTCATGGTGTTCTGACACGGTGTCATAGGAGTTCAAGTCAGAGCCGGATGTGGTGTAATCCTGGGAAGGCAGAAGCAGGAGGATTGCAAGTTTGAGGCCAGTCTCAACAACTTAATGTAACCCTGTGACAAAATTAAAAATTAAAAAAGGTTGGGGTGTAGAGCACCCTCAGTGGTAGAGCACCCTCAGCTTAAATCTCCAGTACCACAACCATCATCAAAAAAATAAATAAATAAATGAAGTCAATTTGGTTACCTCTGTGCCCTTTCAACTTACTGATTAACCCCCTACATGCCCACAGTAATGACACTGGGCTGAGTAACAGTTGCTATTTTCAGAGCTTGCATTTCTCATGCTGGGAAGGTTTTATTCCCACTGGAATGGCAAGAACAGACCCCCTGCAAGCTCAGATTCAAGATGGTTCCATCTCATTGTACTGTTATTCCCACTGGCCTGTCTCTCAGGTCCCCCTACATAAGCCTGGCTTGTCCCCACCCAGACTGGAAGCTCCTCTAGGGCGCAGATCCTGCGTTGTCACTCATTTACCAGCCCAGTCCAGGGCCCTTGGTGGTATCTGACCCGGGCCAGCTAACTGGCAACTTCACTTCGGAGACATATTATAGGCAAGTCTCTTCCCATCTTTGGACACACGTCCTCATGGGAACCCAGCTTCCCCACCCAGTGAAAGCAGTGGAAGCTGTCCAGAGACACAACAAGCTGCCTTAAGTCAATGACATTTTTGTCCCTGAAGGTCTTCCAGCACATACTGGATGATGATGTTAATGGGGATGTTCTGGAGGCAATTTAAGCACTGAATGATTGGGTGGATCCCTGACCTGATGTTTTTCCACTCTGTTCTTTTTTTTTTTTTTTCCCTTTCTTTTTTGGTACTAGGGATTGAATCCAGGGGCACTCATCTATTGAGTCACATCCCATTTTATATTTTGAGACAGAGTAATACTTAGTTGCTTAGGGTCTCCCTCAGTTGCTGAGGCTGGCTTCAAATTTGGTATCCTCCTGCCTCAGCCTCCCAAGTCACTGGGATTATAGATTTCAACCCTGCTCTCTATCATGAAACTCTGGGCTTGGTCAAGAGTTACAAACCTGCAGAGTAGGGTAGTAAGGAGGCTGAGGGAGGTGGCCTGGGTGACTGGGTGGCAGGAGAGAGAGCTCAAGCCCTGCCGAGCTCATGCGGCCGTCCTCAGCCCCAGTGAATTGCTGCTTAGCAGGATGGGGGCCCCATATGGCTTAATTCTGATTTTTTCAGAAAAACTAGACATTGAAACTTTAACAGGCTAAAGAATGATGCATGTGCTTGTCACTTTGCAACTTCAGATCAAAGATGCCTTCTAGTTTTCACTTTGTGCAGTGACTTTTGGGGAGAAAAATCAGCCCCCTAGGGCTTAGTTATCCCTGCCTCTATGTATGGCACCAGTCTCTCCCTCTATTGTTCTGTTCTTCTTCTACAGCTAGCAAAGGGCAAATCATGAAGGCTGGGTTAGCTGAGTTTCTTCCTCTCACCCACATCAATCCTGATCTCTGAGGAAGAACCAGAATAGGCCTTTCTTATTATGATGTGTCCACAGTGCTACAAGAGGCCTCCAGGGGGGAGGATGGGTGCTGAAAAAGACTGATTGTGGCTGGTGAAGGAGTGGGGGTTGTCATCTCAGTTTTTTTATTCAGGTTTGGAGGGTCAGGAAGGCAGCTGGGGTCACTCCTTTAGGGTACAGTGTGGCTTGCCATTCCCTGACATACCTGCCAGTGAGGGCCGTGCCTCACCTCTTGGGAGCAACTTTTTATCTGGATTTTTGCCCTTAGCTGTCTTTCCTTTTATACTCACCTCATCCCACCTCTGTCCCCCAGCCAACCAGCAGTCTCTGGTATCAGACTGATCTGCCTAAAACCCACCTACTAGACCTTTTTAAGTGCTTTCAAAATAGGGCACAGTGGTGCATGTGTATAATTCCAGCTACTTGGCTGGCTGAGGTAGGAGGATTGCCAAGGTCGAGGCCAGCCTAGGTTATTTAGCAAGACTCTGTTTCAAAATAAAATAAACAATAAATAAATAGGGCTAGGGGTGTAGCTCACAGATAGAGTGCCCCTGGGTTCAATCTGTAGTACCATTAAAAAAAAAAAAAAAAGGCTTCAAGGGCTCCTCATTACATTCAGTTGGATGTGCATCCCTATTATATGAAAGAGAATGGGCTGAAGAAGCCTGGCTTTCATCTCAATTGTAATTGTAAGGGCTGGGATGGAGCTCAGTGGCAGTGGCCAAGCCATGAAGCCCGGGGTCTCAATCCACCACCACCACCAACAGCAACAACAAAAAAGAACCCCGTAATCAATTGTGATTTAAGAACAAACTTTATCATTTCAAGTTCATTGATTAGAAGAAAAGAGTCTAATTCAGCCCAAAAGAATTCAAACATTTTCTAAATATCCCTGCTAGATAGTGTGGAGCATATAGTGAACTTGAAGATAAGGCTCACATCCTCTAAGAGACTATAGGTTGTTAAGAAAACATGATACACGGGCTGGGGTTGTGGCTCAGAGGGAGAGTGCTTGCCTTCATGCATGAGGCACTGGGTTCGATCCTCAGCACCACATAAAAATAAAGCAAAGATATTGTGTCCACCTATAACTAAAAAAAAATAAAGAAAAGAAAACATGATACACATTTATGAAAAGGTAACCAACTCCCAGTGGCTTCAATATGGGTAGGATAGGCAATAACAATAATAGGGATATCAGAGGCTGGTCAGGACAGGCTCCACAAAGGGAGTAGCAGTCTTCAACTAAAGTTCTGTGTCTCCAGAGGCATAAAAGGACTTTTAGTCTTTTTTTTTTTTTTTTCCAGCACTGAGGATTGAACTTAGGGCGCTCTATCACTGGGCTAAATCCCAGACCTTCTTATTTTTTATTTTGAGACAAATTCTTGCTAAGTTGCCTGGACTAGCCTCAAATTTGCAATCCTCCCATCTCAGCCTCCCGAGTAGCTGGAATTACAGGCATTCAGCTTTGTAGGAAGACTTTTCCAAGGGTAGATGGGCAGGGTTATGTTTAAGAGAATCAATTTCCAGAAAGTCATCTTCAATAAATTACAGCAACTCCAGAGGTTGAGGCAGGAGGATCACAACTAAGTTGCTGCCTCAGCAACTTAGACTCTGTCTCAGAAATTAAAGGTTCAGGGCTGGGGTTGTGGCTCAGCGGTAGAGCACTCACCTAGCATGTGCAAGGCCCTGAATTCAAGCCTCAGCACCACATAAGAATAAATAAATAAAATAAAGATTAAAAAAAAAGTTAAATCAGAAAGAAAAAAGGCTCAGTGGTAGAGTGCCCTGGGTTCAATCCCAAGGGTACTGAAAAATATATATTAAAAAATAGGGCTGGGCGGGCTGGGGATGTGGCTCAGGAGTAAAGCAGTTGCCTGGCATGTGTGAGACCCTGGGTTCAATCCTCAGCACTGCATATAAATAAACAAATTAATTAAATAAAGGTCCATTGACAACTAAAAAGTATTTTAAAAAAATAGGGCTGGGGTTGTAGTTCAATGGAAGTGTGCTTGCCTAGCATGTGTGAGGCACTGGGTTCAATTCTCAGTACCACATACAAATAAATAAAATAAAGGTCCATCAACAACTAAAAAATATTTTAAAAAATAAACTTTATCCAGGACTACATAATTTTAAAAAAGTGCTTAGGGCCAGATGCAGTGGCACATGCCTGTAATCCCAGTGGCTTTGGAGGCTGAGGCAGGAGGATTGTGAGTTCAAAGCCAGCCTCAGTAAAAGTGAGACACTAAGCAACTCAGTGAGACCCTGTCTCTAAATAAAATACAAAATAGGGCTGGGGATGTGGCTCAGTGGTTAAGTACCTCTGGGTTCAATCCCCAGTACTCCCTACCCCAAAAGTGTTTAGGGTATGCATGAGCCGAATTATTAAAAAACCACAGTTTTGAGAGCTAGGCTGGAGATGGCTTAGTAGAAGAGTAGGAGAAAGGTATTCTTTTTTAAAAATATTTTTTATTTGTCAATGGATCTTTATTTATTTTTTTTTATGTGGTGCTGAGAATCAAACCCAGTGCCTTGCACATGCTAGGCAGGTGCTCTACCACTGAGCCACCACCACAGCCCAGGAGAAAGGTATTCTGAATAGAAGGAAGAGAGAGATTAAGTATGGAAGAAAAATTAAGGCATGTTCAGGGAATTGTGAGTGGACAGATCATGGAGGGCAGTCATCTGAGAGAAAAGAAAGCTGGGATCATACTAACAGGTAAGAGGCTGAGACATTTCTCTTCATTATTGTTTTTAATTAAGTAAATTATGCATGATTATAATCTCCTTATAAAGAAAAATTTAAGTTTTAAGGATAGGCCTGGGACCATAGTTTCTATTTTTTTTTCTTTTTGTACTAGTGATTGAAACCAGAGTCCCTGTACCACTGAGCTAGATACACCCTCAGCCTTTTTAACTTTTTTATTTTGAGACAATCTTGCTAAGTTACTTAGGGCTTCCGTAAAGTTGGTGAGGCTGTCCTCAAACTTGCAATCCTCCTGCCTCAGCCTGTGAGTCACTGGGATTACAGGCATGCGCCACTGCACCCAGCCATCACCCCCATTTCTGCTTCCTTCTCTACTTCTCTGGAGGTGACCTTCATTTTCAGTTTGGCGTAAACTCCTTTGGATGTATTTCCTTGTATTCCCAAGCACATGTCACATGTCTCTGCATGAGAGAACACTTAAGCTAAGAAGTGTCAGCTTTCTCACAGGGTCATTAGCAACCTGAGGCTGGGGGATGAGCTGATAATATACTACTAGATTTTATTATTACTCTTTCGTGTCTTACAACTATGCTTTGCTCACTGAGAAAATTAGAATTATGATTTAGGAATAAGGGAAGGAGTAGGGGGGGTAATTCTAGCACAAGACCTATGACATTTCATAGCCAAAGAATGACATTAAACACTATGCCACTGGAGGCCAGGTGTGGTAGCACACACCTGTAATCCTAGGGGTTCAGGAGGCTGAGATGAGAGGATCTTGAGTTCCAAGCCAGCCTTAGAAAAAGTGAGGCACTAAGCAACTCAGTGAGACTCTGTCTCTAAATAAAATACAAAAAAAGGGCTGGGGATGTGGTTCAGTGGTCGAGTGCCCCTGAGTTCAATCCCCAGTACTCGCCCCACTCCCCACAAAAAAAACAAACAAAACCACACTACGCCACTGGAAAGTGAAGGGGAGGGGACAGAAAAGGTGGTAAAAGGACATCAAACCTTATCTTGGCTTGCTTAGAAATGTGCCTGGCTGGGTGGAAGTATGCTCTAGAAACAGGTGGCTCTCTTGGTTTCTTTTGTGTCCTCATTTTTGATAAAGACAAGAGCACAGAAAACTATGGAATAATCATGCCAGTGTGAGGAGCAGCAGCAACAGATACTCAGCCTCAGATTTGGGGACAAGTGGGGAGTGATGTGGACTGTGGTAAAATCAATTGCCCAAGCTCTTTCTAATGGGAACAGCCATTATTGAGTCCAGTCAGCTATTGTCCTAGGCCAGTGTGTATCAATATTCTGTATCTTCTGATTTTTCAAAAGACTGTAATAATTGGGATTTTAGTGAATTTAGTAATCTCTCAATATTGACTGAAAAAAAAAAGTTTTTTTTTTTTTCTTTTTTTCCCAGCACTGGGGATTGAACCCAGGGGCATTCTACCACTGAGCCACATCCATCATCCATGCTCCCACCCACTTTTTTTTTCTTCTTTCTTTTGAGACAGGGTCTAAGTTGCCCACGTTGACCTTAAACCTGTCATCTTCCTGCCTCAGCCTCCTGAGTAGCTGGATCAAAATTCTTAAACAGTATATTGGCCAAACAAAGCATGTATCTACAGGCTGCATATGGCCTTTGGTCTGCCATCATGCATTTGGCTCTAAGCTCTAAGTGGCTGTGAAGGATTCTCAGCTTAAGTAGATGCAGTGGGAATGATTGACTTTATTCCCCACATCTGGCTCCTACTCCTCTCCAATATCCAGCAAGTCATAGAGCTCTGCTAGGAAGCTTGGAGCTTAGCAAATGGTTCCAGAAACATCCTAGAAGTTCAGGGAAGTCACCATCTAGATTCACCACCTCCAGGGAAATAGTCCTAAGGCCTCCAGTGTCTTTCTCTCAGGCATTGGGGCATGTTCTTATGCCTCTCCCAGAAGAGAGCCCAGTGGGAACGTAGACTGGTAACTAGTTTTCAAAGGGCTTTGTCCTGTGACTAAAGCCAGGCAAGGCAGTCAGACACAAATGAAAGTGCGCGCATACACACACACACACACACAGACACACACACAGAGTGCACTCCCAAGACCTTTTCCCACGCAGTCCCAGGACAGCCGGAAGGGCAGCCAGTCATGGGAATTAACCCAGGCCCCCCTCCCCCAGTGGAAGCTCCACCCTGCTTCATTTACTCCAGGCCATGAATCTCTGGCCCCCTCCACCCGCTTACTACTTCCAGAGGAGGAAATAGATGAACAATGTGGCAGATCAGAGAATGGGCACAGAGCCTGGAGCCAAGGCCCAGGAGGAGTCCTCATAGGCCATGGTCTCTGACCCTTGGCTGCCTTGCTCCCTGTCAGATGGCTTCCCCAAATGTGGCCTTCCTCAAGCCTCTCCATCCCTAGAAGATTCCACACAGCCTGACAACTCCTTTTCCCTCCCTTGGTTTGCCTCTTTCCTTTTTCTTTCACACGCCCACACTCCACTTGGAGCTCCAAGTTTGAGGGGCTAAAGCCAGAATTTGGTGGGAATTTTGTCTAGTGGGGAGCAAGTAGGAAGAAAGGATCATTTTTCTCTCACATTTGTCTCGGGGCTAGGGAATGCATGTCCTGAGAATGAGACATTGTTGGAACAAAAGCTCCAGAGTCCTGAGATCTCATTCTGTCTTCTAGACAAAGCCTTCTCACCTTAGCAGGAGGAATGGAAGTGCTCACAGGCCCTGGGGCCATTCTCAGAGCAACCGAAGGGAATCGCCAGGCATTTCCAGTTTCCTGGGGCTGAGAAGTTGGTGGGAACCACTAATTTTGTTTTTCCTGTTGGTCTAAAATAATGATCTTCCTGGGACCGGAACCCTACGCCCCAGGCAAAACTACCATTGCTTCCTCCCAGTTCTAGTACTTTCAACTGCCTCACCTCTGCCAGGCACTTCCTGACTTGTGAGCCAAGGGGCAGGGTTCCTCACAAATCTTTTGCTCTCTCAAAACCTGGTATTCTGCCCCCTTCCCCATGGATCCTGGTTCAGGAGTTGGTAGTGGGATCCAAGATAGACCCTGGAAGGTGGACCCTGGATAGGTGTCACAAGAGGCCAACCTCATACCCTTCTGCCATATCCAAGATGGTTCCAGGATACAGTGGAGATGAGTCCTGAATCTCTTTCCCCTGATGTTTGATTTCACCCTTTAAATGATTCTCATCTCCTTTTAGCTTGACCATACATGTGTGGTCATTTGGGAATCTCAAAGGTATTTTTTTTGTGTGTGTGTGTGTCTGATACTGTGGATCACATCCAGAGCCTCATGTATGCTAGGCAGGCACTCTACTACTAGGCTATACTCCCAGCCCCTAAAAGGTCTTAGAGTGGGAATGACTTTTTATGAGTTTATTCCTACCCTTAAATTTTAGATGAGAAACTGGCACAAAGAGTACATGTGTCTGACTTGAGATCAATAACCAGAAGGAGGAGGAGAATTCGGACTCCATTTTTATTTTTATTTATTTATTTTTTTTAAAGAGAGAGTGGGGGAGAGAGAGAGAGAGAGAGAGAGAGAGAGAGAGAGAGAGAGAGAGAGAATTTTTTAATATTTATTTTTTAGTTCTAGGCGGACACAACATCTTTGTTTGTATGTGGTGCTGAGGATCAAACCCGGGCAGCACACATGCCAGGCGAGCGCGCTACCGCTTGAGCCACATCCCCAGCCCTCCATTTTTATTTTATTTTATTTTGCAGTACTGAGGATAGAATCCAAGGCCTCACATACGCTAGATAACTGCTTTACCACTGAGCTACATTCCCAACCCTTTTTATTTTTTTGAGAAAGAGTCTCCTCACTGAGTTGCCAAAGGTGTCCTCAAACCTGCCAACCTCCTTCCTCAGCTTCCCAAGTAGCTGGGATTACAGAGATATACTTTTGTGTCATAACTACACCTGATATTCTCTTTCTCCCTCTCATTCTTTCTTTAGCTCTTTCTCTACACACGCACACACACACACACACAAATATTTATATATAAATATATATATATATATATATATATATATATATATATATATATTTTTGTTGTTGTTGTTGTTGGTTTTTTTTTTTTTTTTTTTTTTACAGTTGGGTTCTTTGAGTTAGCATCCAAAAAGAGGAGCTTCATGTTATACCTTTGGTGGCTCTATTTTTTTTTTTTTTTTTTTTTGTAGCTCAGGGGCACACTGTTACTGAGCTACATCCCCAGTTCTTTTATATTTTTATTTTGAGAGATAGGGCCTCACCCTGTTGCCCAGGCTGGCCTTGAACTTGTGATCCTCCTGCCTCAGCTGCTTTAGTCACTGCAATTATAGGAGTGTGCCAACACACCTTTTTTATATCTCTTAAGTTTTTTGTTTTTTTTTTTGTGTGTGTGTGCTGGGGATTGAACCCAGGGCCTTGTACATATGAGGCAAGCATTCTACCAACTGAGCTACATCCCCAGCCCATCTTAAGTCTGTATTAAGCTACATGTTTTCCCTCCCCTTCCCCACTTCTTTAGTGAAAAAACATACTTTTGATCTTTAGAATGATCCTACATTAGGGATTTTGCTGATTGCATTCTTTTTAAATTTTTTTTTAGTTGTAGATGAACACAATGTATTTATTTATTTATTTATTTATTTTTGTGGTGCTGAGGATAGAACCCAGTGCCTCACATGTGCGAGGCAAATGCTCTACCACTGAGCCACAGCCACCCTCACTGATTGCATTCTTTTTTTAAAAAATTATATATATATATATATATATACACACACACACACACACACACACACACACACACACACTTGGACACAATACATTTATCTTATTTGTTTATTTTTATGTGGTGCTGAGGATTGAACCCAGGGCCTCGCATGTGTTAGACAAGTGCTCTACTGCTGAGCCACATCCCAGCCCCTGATTGCATTCCTGGGGTGACATTTAACAGTTCTTTTGTCTCTTTTTATTTTTCTGTAAATGGTAGTCAGATATAAAAGTTTGCTCTGATTCAGGTTCAAAGTTTTGGCAAGAATACATCATAGGTTGTTGATGTGGTTATGAGGCATAACCCTCACATATCTCTCTTTAACTTTAACAGCTACCAACAATCATTGTGTAGATTCATGATCACCTTAAGAGTTTGCAAAATGGTATCATGGGGGCTGGTGGTATAGCTCAGTGGTAGAGTTCTTTCCTGCTTTCCTAGCACACTGGCAGCCCTGGGTTTGATTCCCAGCATTACAAAAGATTTAGGGCTGGGGATATAGCTTAGATGGTAGAGTGCTTGCCTTGCATGCATAAGGCCCTGAGTTAAACCCCCAGCACCAAAAAAAAAAAAAAAAAAAAAAAAAGAGGAAAGCTTTATTGGGGGCTGGGGCTGTAGCTTAGTGGCAGAATACTTGCATAGCACAATGAGGCACTGGGTTCAATCCACAGCAGCACCTCATAAAAATTAAAAAAATAAATAAAAGTATTCTGTCCATTTACAACAACAATAAAAATAAATAAATAAAAAGATTAAAAAAAAAAAGACTTTCTAACCTTCCTTCTTCACTCATTGCCTAATTGTCACCTAGAGACTCACTCCTAGAGAAAATCAGGTTGAATACTTGTTACTCACTCTTTATAGTTTTCAGAATCACCTCACATCCATCTATTTTGTTACCTTGGAGTATAGTTCATATAAGAAAGGCACGTTAAATGCTTGAAAGGTGGCTAATGATGTTCCTTTTTTATTTCACCTACTTCCCTCTCTCCTCTGTATCTTGCATCAGTAATCATTTATGAATTCTATCATTATAAACTAGCTTTCATCAGATCTTTTCTGGAGAGCAGATTTTTATACAGATAGAAGTGGGACTAAATTTATGTTTTTTGTTTTTTTTTTAGAGAGATTTTTAATATTTATTTTTTAGTTTTTGGTGGACACAACATCTTTGTTTGTATGTGGTGCTGAGGATCGAACCCGGGCCGCACGCATGCCAGGCGAGCGCGCTACCGCTTGAGCCACATCCCCAGCCCCCCCCTAAATTTATGTTTATAGAACATCTTCTAGACATTGGATTAGGTGCTTTCACAGACACTATTTTTTGTAATACTGCAATCTTGGAAGGCAATGCTATGGTCCTGTTTTTCACAGAGGACAAGATAGGCCCTCAGTAGCCTTGACTAGTCCAAAGTCATAGAGCTAGCAAATGGTCAAGTTCAGATTTGTCTTACTCATTTTTTTTTCTTTGGTGCTGGGGGTCAAACTCAGGGCCTTTCCCACACTAGACTAGTAGTCTACAACTGAGCTAGATCCCCAGCCTGATTAGATTTGTCTTATTCATGTTGCATCACATAGCTTTTGTGTGTTTGTGCTAGGGATTGAACCTAGGGCTTCATGCATGCTAGGCAAGTGCTCTGTCACTAAGTAAGCTATACCCCCCAATCTCTATTTCATTTTAGTTCATTTAAATAGGAAGGGGATATCAGAGGACAATATATGTTAGAGGAAGATGGCTCCCATCTTTGTGAATTTTTTACTGGCTGACTTGGTTTCCATAAGAGTGGTCACTCATTCAAACAGCAAGCTGGTGGCAGAGAGCTTCTGACTCCTCCACCAAATAAATCTAGGCTAAACACAGGACTAGGCAACCCTGGGTCCAAATTTTAACTTCACCATTTAATAGCTTTGAAGTAGGGCAAGTAAACTGACTTGCTTGGTATAGATAGGCCCACAATAAATATTAGCTAACAGAATAAAACTTCCTAAGGTTTTTTTTTTAAAATATTTGTTTTTTAGTTTTAGGTGGACACAATATCTTTATTTTGTTTTTATGTGGTACTGAGAATAGAACCCAGTGCCTCACGCTGCTAGGCGAGCACACTACCACTTGAGCCACGTCCCCAGCCCCTCCCTAAGGTTTTATTCTCTTCATTATACAATAATGGTGAGGAATTGTAACAAGTAGTGCTATAGCATGATGCTCAATAAATGATTGCTATTCATGACATAGTGGATTCTTAGTATTTGCCAAATGATTGACCAGAAACTCCTTCAGACCAAAGGGTTACTTGTCCATGGACTGGCAAAAATTAGGCATCCCAGCTCCCTTTGAGAACCAGGAGGTTTGCCCAGATGGATTAGAGCTGGGTTCACTTGTCTGATTCTATTATACATGTAAAAGCAAACCTGGCATGAACTTGAAAGACTAGCTAAGGATAGCTGAAGTGATAAGATAGAGGATCTTAAAGTGAGCCAGAGATGGGACCGTCCTGGTATCATTTGCCACTTTAATTTTTGTGAAAAAGCTTTAGTCTAGTAGCTCTAACCTTTCTTTTTTTTTTTAAAGAGAGAGAGAATTTCTTAATATTTATTTCTTAGTTTTTTTTTTTTTTTTTTGGCGGACACAACATCTTTGTTTGTATGTGGTGCTGAGGATCGAACTCGGGCCGCACGCATGCCAGGAGAGCGCGCTTACCGCTTGAGCCACATCCCAAGCCCTAGCTCTAACCTTTCTTTCTTTCTTTTCTTTCTTTCTTTCTTTCTTTCCTCTCTCTCTTTTTCTTCTTCTTCTTCTTCTTCTTTTCTCTCTCTCTCTCTCTCTCTCTCTCTCTCTCTCTCTCTTTCTTGGATACTGGGAATTGAACTCAGGAGCACTGGGTCACTGAGCCACATCCCCAGCCCTATTTTGTATTTTATGTAGCGACAGGGTCTCACTGAGTTGCTTAGCACCTCACTTTTACTGAGGCTGGCTTGGAACTTGCAATCCTCCTGCCTCAGCCTCCTAAGCCACTGGGTTTATAGGAATGCATCACTGTGCCCTGCTCCAACTTTTCTTTTTTTCCTACATCCTTATCATCTAAAATCCAAAAGCAGGTTTGTGAATAAATGTTGATGAACCCATCCTAATTCCATTTTAAGATTGGGAGCCATCTTGTCACAAAGTCATGAAAAGTTAATTTCTGTTTTACTATAAATTACTGAGATTTCTAAACTTGTTTGGAATTCCTGCCCATGCCTTGAACTCACCCATGCCTGGCTTTCCCTGACCAGATAACAACGCTCTCTGAAACCTCAGTGGTGCCTCATAAATTCTGCTGTTAGGATCTGAATTTACTCCCTACCTTGAAATATCATGCCATGTAGATCATTAACCTACTATCTGCCTTTGTATTATGTTTGTTAAAACCCTGTTATTTGTAACTTCTCAAGCACCCCCTTTTGCAACTTTTTGTGCTATAAAATCTCATTATTGGAGAGCTGGGTTACTGGCCTGCATTAGGAGAGACAGGCGCTGATCAGCTCTCTTTGTGTACACAAATACAAGCTTGCTTTAATTTGATTTAAAATTGGAGTCGGTGGTCTTTTCTTTGTGTCGGGGTTCAACATTGTGTCCTGAGATGGCCATGATGTGTGACATTTGTGATTTGGGGCTATTGTGAACTAGAGGTCATAGTGACTCTGGTATGGAGTTGGTATACTTTCTGGGAAGCCATCCTTCTTCCCTAGTTACTTTCTCTGTTGCCTCCTTCATACTGAGCACTCACCTTGTATTGTGATGGGCTCTCTATGTCTCTCACTTAGAGCAGATTGTGACATCCAAGGCAGGAACCTTGTCTAGCTGATCATTGAGTATTCCTGGACTCTAGCCCATGCTTGAGGCACATAGTAAGTAGTTGCTCAATAATTATTGTTGAATAAATGAATGGATATGATTTGAGGTGACAGTGACCCACTATGAGCTGAAAGTACACTATCTCTTGATTGCAATTTGGGTTGACTATGAACAGAGTTAAAAACCTGATTGTTTTGAAGTGCCTGTGATTGTGACCTGCTATGACTATGATTTGAGGTGTCTATACAACAGTGACTGTGACTCTCTGGCACTTGTCTGTGATAAGGACCAGCAGGGATAGTGAATGGAGATGGCTGTGCATTAGTAACCTTGCATGATTGACTGAAGTAGCCTGCATTGATTGTGACTTGAAGTGACTGTGAACAAGTCAGTGATGGTGGCTTCCACAATTGTTATGATGTGGCTGTGATCATGACCTACAGAGATTTGGCTTCTGATAACCATGTGACTGGCCAGTGATTGGAGCATGGACCATTGACCTGAGATGTGTCTCCAAGATGAAGAGACAGTTGATCTCAGCTCACTGTTGAGGTTATTGATCTGCATTATGAGCTGAGGTAACTGAGATCTATAGGCTTGGACTCAGACTGGGGATGGTGCTAATATGTGTGTAGTACTCTTTAGATTTCCAACTTGGTTTTTAATAAAATATCCTTTAGAGGCTTACAAACGGCACTGCCCCTCTTGACCCCAGCAAAAAAGGAATGGGAACTAGGACTAGGTTTGGTTAGTCTTCAGAAAACAACCTGAAATTCGATGCATCATTCAGGCTACCGTGCACGGCCACGCCACCAATTGGGCTACGGTTTCTCCCTAAAAACAGCCTTTATCCGGAAGCCCCTTACCCGCATCCCAGTCCACCGCTATCCACCCCAGGAGCGCCTGCGCGGAGGTGGGGCGGTGCTTTGCCCTTTGTTGTGGGCCCCAGTTTCCCAGGACACCGCGCGGCTCCGGGGTGGGGCTATGCAGATGAGCCACTCGGGGGCGGGGCGGTTGCGGCGTCGGCGGCGGCCGGGGAGGGTCAGTTGGAGGCAGGCGCTCGCTGAGGCAGGAGGAGGCCTCTCGGCCCGCGGCCTGACAGGGACTTAGCTCGCCGAGATCGGCCCGCGCGCGCGACCCCACACCCACCCACTCATCCACCTACCCACTCCCTGCGCCGCCTCCTCCCACCCTGAGCAGAGCCGCCGAGGATGATAAACACCCAGGACAGGTAACGGCCCGGCCCAGGCTCCCCGCCCCCATCCTCTCTACTTCGGCTCTAGAGGGCCTCCTCCCCCACCAACCAGCTGGCCTCCGTACCCCCCACAGTAGGTCCCCGACAGGGCTCCATCCGCCTCCACCGGACCCTTCCCCACTTGAGCCACCCCCGTCTGAGTTCCAGACCTGAAACTGGGCCTCTTTCCGTCTTTTAGCCCCCTCCCTCCAGCCTGGCCCATCCCCCTCATCCGGGCCTCCTCCTTCTCTAAAGCTCCCGCAAACCCGGACCCAATCTTTCAGTCAGGTCCCTTGTGCCCTCCTTAAAGGTGTCCCTTTATCCCCACTGGGCTTTATCCTTCCAATAGATTCCCCGAATATCCCCGCCTCCTCCATATCCTCCCCGTATATATATTTTTAATCCCCATGTAAGTCTTTGACCCCGCTTTGAATCTGCTTTCTAGTGAAAACTACACGCCCCAACCAACCAGATCCCTTTCTTGTCACTGCTTCTCTCCCACCAGTCAGGTTCTATCCTTCAGTTCTCAACTAGACCCCTTACCCCCCCACCCCCACTCCAGGTCTAATGGTCATTACAAAGATGCCCAGCCCTCCTTTTGGCACCTCACTCCAGCTTCATCTTTTCTCTCCTTTCCTTCTTCCACACTCCTCTCTCGGGGCTCATTTCCCTTGTCTTCCAGTGTCATTCCTTTTATTTCCTCAAATAATTTGAAGTGGGTTCTTGTCCTTTTCTCCCTAAGGGTGTCCCACCACCACTCTAAACACTCCTATCCTTTAAATACTTTCTCTCAGCTGGATCTCAACTTAACTCTTAACTTTTCTCACCTTAATTGAGCCACATCTTTTTTTTTTTGGGGGGGGTAGGGGCAGTGCTGGGGATTGAACACAGGGCTTCATGAATGCTAGGAAAAAGCATATCCCTAGCCCACAGAACCACATCTTAAAGATTATCAGATCACAGAACTTAGCCCTGTACTTCTTCCAGTAAAGACTTTCAAGGAACACCTCCTTTCCTTGGACGTCCAATGCCTTCATATCAGGCCCTGTACTCTGGACACTGCACCTTGCAAGTTTCCATCCCTAAACCCAATTCCAGTTTCTCCCCATTAAATGAAGAGAAAGGTGCATATCTTTCTGCAACTGAGATACTGGATATCTAAATACTGAATATACTAAATAGATACTGGATATCTAAACTTGAATCCTTTTATCTTTCCCCTGCCTAAATTAAGCACACTTCATTACTCAAAATTTCTTTCTCTTTTCTTTTTCTAGGCAGTTTCTTCTCACTTATCACCCTCAAATATATCCCAAAATTCTGCCCCAGACACTATTCTCTGAAATGGTTCCATATTTTCCTCATTCTCGAGTTTTTAGCCCTGGTTGTTCCTCTGCATCAGAGTGAATTCTGTTTGCAATTTAGACCCAATTCCCTTCCTCATTTTTTCTCTAGACTTGTTGCTGTCCCCTCTGAAATGTGTGCGAAGCTCATTAGTTCCTCACACCAGACCCTTTGTCTTCAGATTTGCCCTTATGGCTTCTGCCCATCTGTAAGGCTTCATTATTTTGTAAGCAGATCCATTCCCTGTAAATCCTCTTTAAACCATGCCATGGTCCTTACTAAACTAGGCTCTACTTTTCTCTTATAAATATAGCCTTAATGCTTTTCTTCACATAGGGCTATAATTGCCACTCATGGTTCCCTTCTTACTAAATGGTCTCCAGCATAACATTTCCTATTAATCAGCACCATCCTTATATATTCCAACTGGGTTTTCAATTTTCTTGCATCTTAGTATTTTTCATCCCTACTGCACATTTGAAAAAGTCACCTGGGCCCCATTTTCACAGATTGGTCTAATTGTCCTAGGGTAGGGCTGGTTATTGGCATGTATTTTTTATAGCTCCCCGGGTAATTCTTTCCAATGAAGTTGAAAAACACTTCTTCTCTTCTTTCAAAAGACTTTAACTTTTATCATTACGTTTTTTTAGTGAGTGTCATCTCTTCTTTACTGAAAAGGGCCTAGTCTTCCTCAGGGATTTCTCAGTCTTTCTCAGACACTATCCAGAAGAACCCAAGATACATGCAACAGCTTCTTAAATTCTCTTTCAGTTACTGGGTTCTCAGCCATTAGCCATTTTCTTCCCTCAATTCTTAAAGTCTTTTTTTTTTTTTTTAAAGAGAGAGAGAATTTTATTTTAATATTTATTTTTTACTATTCGGCGGACACGACATCTTTGTTTGTATGTGGTGCTGAGGATGGAACCCGGGCCGCACGCATGCCAGGCGAGCGCGCTACCGCTTGAGCCACATCTCCAGCAATTCTTAAACTCTTATCTAGTCTTCCCACCTTCATTTCTTTTCTGCATACACTGAAAGAAAATTCACTCCCTATTCCTGGTTTGTTCCTTTTTGACTTTTATCTCTGCCTCCTAAGCCCTTCTTACCTACAATCCCGTTCTGCTTTTATGTTTTCCTTTTCTGAGGCTATCCACATCCAACCCTCATTGCATTCCCCTTTCCTTCCATCTTCTATAACCCAGTCCTTCTGGAGCTGAGGAGGTGGAGGTGGATAGATACTTGAATGGTGCAAAAGGTGTTAACTGTGGTTTGGAGGGCCTTGTGTAGAGGATGGAGAGCAGGTAGGAGAGAAAACAGGTTGAAGTGTAGGGGTGGAGGGAAGCAGAGGAACCTGCAGCAAAACCTGCTCAAGGGGTATGTATGTGAGATGAATTTTCTATGTTCTAATATTTGTGTCTCTGGAAGGTGGGGTGGCTGAGCAGTAATTCTATAGAGTCCTCTGTACTCATCTGGTCTAGATGCCAAGTCCTTTCCAGGCTGAGCTCAGAGTTGAGCACTTGGGACCAACATATAAGGGTCCTCACTGAATGAGTGTGAGAGACCTGAGTTCTAAGTTCTGCCTTAGCTAGTGTGCTTACATGTAAAAAAGAAAAAAAGGGGGGGGGGATTGGGTTAGCTTAGCTTAAAGATTCTTTCCAGCTTCCTAAGTGGCAAAACAGGCTTGCTTGTCTCTAGGGCCCTTGCTTAGTGTGTGGGTAATTTGAGGGGCTTGGCTATGTGAGAGGCAGGTGGAGGGAGGAGCCAGCTGCCCTGCCAGGGCCTGGGCTGGAGCTGGGCCTTGGATGAAGCTCCTCCACTTTGGCCTGGGGGTGGGGTGGGGTGTGCAGGGTGTCTGGTTTCTTTGAGTTACTGCAATCCTGTTTCCCAGCCTCCTCTGGCCTGCCTCTAACTTTCTAAAAGAAATCCTGTTAAGAGTCCTAACTAGGGATTCCGATAAGAGCCGGATGCTCTTCCCAGTCAGTGTTGTTGGTGTTTTGTATCCGCAGAGAGGGGGAGTTGGCTGGTAGTTTAGCTCCCATTGGGTGGGGGATGGGATTTCCAGCTTCCCTGGCTCCAGTGAAAAATGCAGGAGGTGGAGGCTTAGTTTCCTGGAAGAAATAGTTGAAGAGCTTGCAATATGTTTTGAAAACAAGGCTCTTCCTTTCCAGTGTTGTTCTGATTGGTGCTTCCAAAATGTCAAAATTCTTGATGGTGGGGGAGGGAAGAAGACGGAAATACAAGCCCCTTCATTATTATTATTATTATTTTTAAATATCATTTTTATTGTTGTTGTTTATTTTTTATGTGGTGATGGGAATTGAACTCAGGAACTCATGCGTGCTAGGCAGGCACTTTACCACTGAGCTATCTCCCCAGCCCCAAGCCCCTTCATTATATTTTTTGAATATCAGGTTTAAATCCAAGAGGAAATCAAGCTTCCTGGCCTTTCTCTGTCTGGACTTGGAGGGGCAGGGAGACAGTATCTGTCTAGGGCTTGTTTCATATCTTTTGACAGTACAGTATTTGGAGAAAAGCTAGCCCTGGCTTTATAGCTATGTTATTATCATTCTGTGTACTCATGGACTTTGGGGGAGAAGCATTTGGTTCTACAGGTGGTTTTTTGAAGGTGGAGGTGAGCAGGGTACAAAAAGCATATCAGAATTACCCCGAGTAGCTTCACAGTTTTGTGGGTAATGGGATTTTCCAAAGAATATGATTTTCCTTGTTTATTGGCATTATGGCTTTTTGAGTGTAGGGTGGAAGAACCAGTTTTCCTAAGATGTGCCTTCAAGAATACCCTACAGAGAGAAAGAAGCTCCTGTATAATCAGGAATTCCTCCAGATTGGATGCTTCAGAAAGCAGTATGGACTAATAATAGCAATTTCTCATTCTGCCAAGAAATCCAAATTTAGCACCAGAGCAGCTCAGGGGGAAAAAAAGGTGGGGGGTACTGAGGGAGAGGATAGAAGGATATTACAAATGTTCATTTTTAAGAAAAAGTATTTCATCCCTTTTTGAAACAATACAGTATTGATTGAAATTGATGCCATGGTTTGGAAGGCTGATGGAAAACTATAGATTAGAAATGTCATTAGATTAGCAAGAATCTTGTTACTTTAAGTGAACAGACAGGTAGTTTTCCTGTTAGCAGCAGCAGAAAATGCTTTGTATAAGCCTTCAGAAAATTTCCTAGGTCTTTGATACAATATGAAAAATGAAATAATTTTATCCTGGGAGAAGCGGCTGGAGACTGTGATGAGCTTACAATACAGTGTAATACTAGATTGCAGTGAAAAAATTGAGATCTTTTTTTAAAAATAGGATTACCTAGCCATGCAGCTGCCTTTGATAGACATGTGATTGTATTTACTTTTGGTAGAAGATGTATCACACCATCAGCTGTATGATAGGCAAACCTTAGGGGCAGAGATATTCTGGCTGCTACCATACATATGTTTCTTGTGGAGAATAAACCAAAACCAATTTTGCTTTTAGCCTGTGATTCAGATTGGTGATGTCATTTTCTTATAATTATGCATAGCAAGTAGACTCCCTTTGGAATGCATAACAGCCCTAGTGAAATGACTTTAGCCTGGCATTTGCCCAAGGCCCCTGTCTCAGATAGAAGGGGGAACTGGAAGCTGAGAATCAGCCTGTATGGTCACACTAGTCTGAAGGTGGCCATCACCTCCCATCTTTCTTCCTGTTTCTTTTTTGTTAAGTGTGATGGTAGCCCTGAATTGGTCTCTCTTTACATAAGGATTAGTCATCAGAGATATTCCTAGTCTTAGAGTAAAAGCAGCCTCTGTGAGGGAAATAAGGGCATTCTGAGTATTTTGTGAAGCAGGGCCTGAGACATGAATGGATCAGAAGTAGTTAAGAGGGAAATGAATGTATAATACTGGAAATGTGATTTTTATGTCTCTTACTTAATATCAAAGGTAGGTAATACCAAAGCCATCTGATCTCTAGTAGGTATTAAAATGAGAAAAAGGGGGCTGGGATGTGGCTCAAGCGGTAGTGCGCTCGCCTAGCATGCGTGCGGCCCAGGTTCGATCCTCAGCACCACATACAAACAAAGATGTTGTATCCGCCGATAACTAAAAAATAAATGTTAAAATTTAAAAAAAATAAAAAAATAAAATGAGAAAAAGGGTGCAGACTTTTAATAGGTTGAGGAGGCCACTGATTGAAGAGAAACCTGATCAAAATTTATCAGAGTATTTGAATTCAAGTGTTTTTTAGATTCTGTGGCTACAGAATTACTTTTATATTAAATCTCAATTTTGTGTAGCAGCAGGTACCCTTCTTTGAGCAAACCAAATATAAAATTCAAGGGGGCTGGGGAGATAGCTCATTGGTAGAGTGCTTGCCTTGATGCACAAGGCCCTGGGTTCGATCCCCAGCACCATCACCCCCCCCCCCAACATATATATATATATATATTTCAAAACTGATAAAATCAACTGGAAGTGATTTAATTCTTTTAAATAATAAGTACTCCAGATATTTAAAAACAGGATTTAAATTATACAAATTTGATGTAGCATCAATGTTTCCAGGAATACATGCTGCATATACTGCCTGTTGGTAGTCAGTGTATGAAATTATGATCTGTTAAGGACACTTCAGATAGGCGTTTCACAAATGCTTTAAATTAGAAGCAGCAGGATATGATATGGTAGCACTCATTTATATCTTGAGGACTGTTTTTTGTTGTTGTTGTTGAGGACTGTTTCTAAGGGCATGTCCTGTAACACCTGAGAAGATAAAAGGTACAAAAGCCTCCAATCTTCCATCATCTCCTGACTTGCCCTGGATGCTGGATACATAATACCCTCTTTGTCCCTACCACTCCCCCCCCCAGGGCATATATTGGGGATTGAACCCAGGGACCCTTAACCACTCAGCAACATCCCCAGCCCAGCCCTTTTTTGTATTTTGAGACAGGGTCTCTCTAAGTTGCCTAGGCCCTCACAAAATTGCTAAGACTGACTTCAAACTTGTGTGATCCTCCTGCCTTAGCCTTCAGAGCCATTGGGATTACAGGTGCGCACCACCATGCCCAGTACATGCCTGTTAATTACTTAAACTACTGCATATATACCCATCCTCCTTTCCTTCTCATCTAGGAAATGACAGTCAGATTTTCTTTCAGAGAAGCAGTTTGTCATTAATTGCAAGTATCTAATAACAGATGCTTTATAATGGCTGAAGAAGATAATTATTGTCATCTACTGTCAAACAAGCTTATCCCAAACCCCAGCTGTTTCTCTTAGGGAACTGGAACTGGATCCCAGTGTGGAGTCCTGACATACTCCACCCCCACTCAAACACATGCTTCTTTCTGCACTTTATGGGGGAGGAGCAAAGCCTCTCCAGAATCCTTATGTGTGAGAGTAGGGAATTAAATTATTTACTACCATAGGATGGACATGTTGCATTTATTTAGAAAGATCAGGAAACCAGAAATATCACTAGTTTATTATAGGTTAGTGCTGGACGCAGGGCACGTTTCAGAGATTATTTCAAGAAAAAAAGGAGGGATTCTGTATGTAAAACAAAAATTCCCCACAATATTCTGATCTTTTCAGGGGATTGCCCCTATTGCTTCTGCTTTTCTTTCTTTCTCAGTTGCTTAGGGCCTCACCAAGTTGCTGAGGCTGGCCTTGAACTTGCATTCCTCCTGCTTCAGCTTTCCTAGTTGCTGGGATTACAGGCATGTGCCACTGTGCTTGGCTTGTTTCTATTGTTTACAAGTGCAAATTACCCAAGAATGAAGATATTGGTTGGAGGGCTGGGGATGTGGCTCAAGCGGTAGCACACTCGCCTGGCATGCGTGCGGCCCGGATTCGATCCTCAGCACCACATATAAACAAAGATGTTGTGTCCGCCAAAAACTAACTAACTAAATAAATAAATATTTTTTTTAAAAAAAGATATTGGTTGGAATGCAGGGCAGAGGTTCAGTGTAAATCACTTATGTAAAAATGGTTTTTGGGGCCTGGGTTGTGGCTCAGCGGTAGAGTGCTTACCTAGCATGCGTGAGGCCCTGGGTTCGATTCTCAGCAACACATGAAAATAAATAAATAAATAAAGGTATTTAAACTAATACAACTAAAAAATAAATATTTAAAAAAAATGGTTTTGAGGGCAGTGGTAGAGCGCTTGCCTTGCATGTGTGAGGCACTGGGTTCAATCCTAGGCACCACATAAAAATAAATAAAAATAAAGATATTGTGTCCATCTACAACTTAAAAAAAACAAAACAAAAAAACAGTTTTGAGAAACATTTCTTCTGAGAAGTGGGAGTCTGGCCCCAAAATTTTAGAATTTCAAGGCTTTGGATCTAGTTGTATTGTGAATCCAAGCAATTTTTCTGGTATACAAGGTGACTATCCATTCCAGAGGGGATTTGCCCAGTTCTTGGGTAACTCTGCTGATCAATGCAAGCAGGCCAGCTTTCTCTAGTGGCCCAGTCTTCCTGGTGTTTCTAAAGGAACCTCATTATATGCCAAAAGGGGCACTGGGGAATGAGAAGGGAATGGTATGTAGAGTGCACCATTGTGTAGGGAAACCCCCTCACACTTGTTTTATTTTTTTGTTTGCCTGGACAGTATTCTTCTGCCCCTTAAAACGTTGGAAGGGAAAATATAATAATTTATTGTCCCCAGCAGAAAGTAACTCCTTCAGACAAACCTCAGAGGCACAGAGATTTGAAAACAGTATAATTTAAGTGTCGCTCCCCTTTCACTTAAAGGCTAAGTGTAGAGATGAGGATGCCCCAAGGTTTTCCAGAATAGGCAAGAGGTAGGGAATGGGTTTATAATCCCTAGATGTTGATGCTACTTCAGGCTTACAGATATTTCTCTGGGAACTCCATTTCCCAAGGAAATTTTCAGTTATCCTTTTAGGCCTCCAGTTAAAATCTGGAGACCACAGAAGCTGAGCAGTGATGGGTTTAGATTTCTAGTCTCAACTGGAATGCTTGCTAGTTCCAGCACACCACAACAACACTTCTGTCCACCACCTTCCAGTTATCCTGAGGCTGGTATATGATGGCTAAAGGATAGACCTGTTGCTTAGTCCTGGTGGACAAGCAGAATGAAGTCTTGCTTCATTTGCCCTTGGCTTGGGGGTCAGCTTAAGGAGCCATTCAAAGAAGGTAGTGGAAATCTGGAGTCCCTTTGGATCTCCATGGAAGTCATGGTGCCCAGTAAGGGTACCTGGATGTGATGGAGAGCTCCTGTAAGGGCTTTTAACTTTCTGTAGTCCATCTGATTGTTGGCTTCCTTATTCAGGTCACAGCATATATTACCTTTTCCCAGCATGCCCCTTTCCTACAACTGAGTATCTGTTCTGACTACATTGGTATTACTACATTCCCACATTTGGGTCATGAAATGACTAGCAAAGAGAGGCAAGTGGGCCCAGCATTTGGTGGCAGATCAGGGACAAAGTCAGACATAGTAATATTGTTCTGGGAGCCAAATCTCGTATTTAATTTTGTTCTTAACCCTAGAGGAACGTGCAGTAGGTGATTTCTCATTCTAATTCCTTTGTTCAGATGGAGGATGGGGCCATCACTGGAAAGTAGCCTTGGGAATTCCTCAGGGACACAGTACCCAGTGGCATATGACTTCCCAAAGTCCATCTGCCTCTCCTGAGCCTGAATGTAGGTTTTGTGATTCTGCCTCATAGGTTGTTGAGGCATTGGTGGCTTAGGAGGGATACTGGTGCAGGGCACAGGTCTGGAGTCCTACTAGGCAAGGTAGAATCTGGTGGTTCCTTCCACGATATATGGCCAGTGCCACAGTGTTTGTATGAAGATATCTGATAGGTGTTCCCCTTGTCAGACATATGCAGTTGAACTCCCTTGGGCCTTCTGGAATTTTTCTCTCTTCATGATGGTGGGCTCCTTCAAGAGAGCAATGGCAATTTTGGAAGAACTGGGGCAATGATGTGGCCTTTAGAACACTTGTTTAGGAGAAAGGTTGGGATGGGATTTGAGTTAAATTTTCAAGTTTTGGCATTTACTGTATTATCTTCTCTTTCTCTTGCAGTAGTATTTTGCCTTTGAGTAACTGTCCCCAGCTCCAGTGCTGCAGGCACATTGTTCCGGGGCCTCTGTGGTGCTCCTGATGCCCCTCACCCACTGTCGAAGATCCCCGGTGGGCGAGGGGGCGGCAGGGATCCTTCTCTCTCAGCTCTAATATATAAGGTAAGGAAGAACTTGGGATGGGAATCTGTGGGCAGAGTTCTCAGATACCACTGAGCTGCTGCTCAAAGGGAGCTGTCACTTTCATAGTCTTCCAGGCCAGTAGTGGGACTGGGAAGGACTTTTCAGCTGAGGCTGCTGTGTGGCTTTTCAGGAGTTTTAGAGGGAGGCACCATTTGCTGCCTTTTGATCTGCTGTGACTGAGGCCCAGAAGTTGGTCTGGCTTCTAAGACTGGGATGGAAGGTTAGCAGGACAGCTGAGTTCTAGTCTCTTGACATTGTGATAATATGAATTGTACAGTCCACCTGAAAGCAGGTTTTGGTTGGTCAAGTCCCCAGCCAAACCGTCACAAATGTCCTTTCAGAGGGAAGGGAAAGAACATGGTTTTGGGTGGGGGCAGAAACATAGGCTTTCAAATCAGACCTAGGTTGGAATCTCAGCTTTGTCATTTATTACCTTGAGAGCTTTGGTTGATATTCTTAATTGTTCTTAAATGTCAGATTTAAGATGGAAATACTAATGCTCACCTTAAGTGTTTGTCAAACTAATATATAGGACCATATTGTGCACTATACTTGGTACCTGGTATATGCTTCAATATACATTTCCCTTCTTAACATCAACTGGTTTTAACAACGGCTTCACTTAGCCAGATGTGGGTCTATATTTCCAGGATACCCTCTTGTCCTGTGCCCTCTTTTGGCCTAAGGGATTCCTAGTGCCACCTGGTTAGAAAGCATATGACATGCCAGAGGCAGCAGTGATATGGTCCTTTGTCCTGCTTTCCTTCCCAGGACGAGAAGCTCACTGTGACCCAGGACCTCCCTGTGAATGATGGAAAACCTCACATTGTCCACTTCCAATATGAGGTCACCGAGGTGAAGGTCTCTTGCTGGGATGCAGTCCTGTCCAGCCAGAGTCTGTTTGTAGAAATCCCAGATGGATTATTAGCTGATGGGAGCAAAGAAGGGTAAGGAGCAAGTGCTAAGGGAAAGGAACAAATGAGGAAAAGAAGGTCCCCAGACCTATGTTTACTGGGATAACTGATTTTTAACCGAAGTCCATGCTTTCTTCCCTAGCTCTAGATTTCCCAAGTAGATTCCATTTTGTAACAGGTTAATTTTAGCCAGTAAAAGAGGCCTGCTCTAGGTTATAATTAAAGCAGATCTTTATCACATTAACCAAATGCCTACTAGTTAATCACCCCCTGGTTCATGCTTCCAAGCAGATATCAAGTCTCTCTTGAGCCACCTTACAGTGGTGCAGATACCGTGGGATTCCATTGGACTGGGCAAGGCCCTCCAAGCAGCCCATGTAAGGAGCAGTCCTGAGGACAGAGTTCTTGAGTGGCTCTAGTTTCTTGAGAAAATAGGCAATGGCAGGGCCCACAGTATCCTGCTCAGTGGCAGGTGACCTTATCAAAGTTGGCAGTAATCTCTGGAGAACTGGGTTCTTTTTCTAGGTCCCAAGCTTTGACTTATGAACTGCATTAGTTAAGATGGTCAGTGTTACTTTCAGATGATGAACTAGTCACAGGAAGAGATAATTCAATAACATTTTTCTTAAGACTCTGTGTGGCTTATTTTTTTCTGAACTCGGGGCTCTCAAGATCTCAAAATGAGAACCTTCTCTGGAGCTTCTGTATTATATTGCTGGTGGTTTGGCTCAGAAAACCCCTCTTTTTGACGGTTTGGAGTAGAAGGGCCTGATTAGTTTTCTTTGCTTCTTACAGATTGTTAGCACTGCTAGAGTTTGCTGAAGAGAAGATGAAAGTAAACTATGTCTTCATCTGCTTCAGGAAGGGCCGTGAAGACAGAGGTGAGGAGTCAAAGCAGGCAAAGACTTCCAGGCTGCACAGCAGGGTCTGGGGAGGAGGATACAGGGTTCCTGTTCAGTAAGTAGGGACTCCTCCTTCCCCCACCTAGTACCAGGGATTGAACCCAGGACAGTTTTATCTCTGAGTTGCTTTTTTTAAAATTTTGAGACAGGGTCTTGCTAGTTGGCCAAGTTGGACTTGAATTTAGAATCCTCCTGCCTCAGCCTCCAGCGTATCTAGGATTACTGGTGTCGGCCACCACCCGCCCCTGGCAAATCAGGCGTGGAAGGGAGTTGCCCAAGGATTACTAACAACCTTGTTTGTTCCATTTCTTTGGAGTTTTCCTTTGATTTTAAGCCTGTCCTTGTTTTTCTCATCAGAATCCTTTTTATGCTCTTATCTTCTACAGCTCCACTCCTGAAGACCTTCAGCTTCTTGGGCTTTGAGATTGTGCGTCCAGGTCATCCCTGCGTCCCCTCTCGGCCAGATGTGATGTTCATGGTTTACCCCCTGGACCAGAACTTGTCCGATGAGGACTAATGGTCATAGAGGATGCTTTGCCCAAGAGCCACAGTGGGGGAAGAGGGGAAGTTAGGCAGCCTTGGGACAGAGGAGAGGGCTCCTTGCTGTCTAGGGAAGGACGCTGAGGGGCTCAGGGTGAGGGTTGCCTATTGTGTTCTTGGAGTTGACTCGTTGAAATTGTTTTCCATAAAGAACAGTATAAACATATTATTCACATGTAATCACCAATAGTAAATGAAGATGTTTATGAACTGGCATTAGAAGCTTTTTAAACTGCGCTGTGTGATGTGCTCTATCTAGCCTAGGGGAAGACATTGCCTAGAGGGGGAGGGGCTATCTGGGTCCAGGGGCAAGGGCTGGTGGACAGCACTGTCAGGCTCAGGTTCCCCTACTGTTGGGCTTTCTGTTTTGGTTTTTAAGACTTAATGTATTTTCTTTCTTTGCTTCCTGTCACCCCAGGGGCTCCTAAATAGGCTTTTGGGCAGTGTCCTTGGGTTGTTTTTTGACTCCACCTGGGCTTTTCTGTGTGCATTTGTGTCTGGCCTGGTGTAAGCAGGTCTGACCCCCTCCTCCTTTACAGCTTAGTGTTATTCTGGCATTTGGTTAAGCTGGCTTAATCTGTTTAATGTTATCAGTGCATTTTAAATAGGGCATTGAAGTTCACTCCCATGACAGGGCTTTTTTTGGGGTGCCTGGGCCTTAAGAAACACTAAATTCCAACTCTCAAACTATTGCCAGGAGTTCTTGCTCCTGTGGCTCAGGCTCCAAGGTCTCCTTCCTAGGGTCACAAAGAGCAGAGAGAAGAAATAGCAACTCAGGGCCTGGGAATCTGTTCTTAGGGACCTAATGCCTCTGGCTGGCTGAGCATAGTGCTGACTGCCCCTAACAGGTTCTGAGCAGTGCTTTAATACCTTGTCCTGCAGGGCCTAGAGGTAATAGGAAAAGGGGCTAAAAGTGGCTCCTTCTTTTCTGTTTCATTGAATAGCTTGTTCTAAGGGGAAAGGAAGGGGCAGGAGATCTAGACTGGGTGAAGGGAAGTGGGGGTGTCAGGGAGGAAAGTGTGTTGTGTTACTGTGTCAATAAACTGATTTAAAGTTATGGTTGGTCTGTTCTTTATTCCTGTACCAGGACCAACTTCTTACCACTACTGACTTTTGAGCCCAGAGCCTAACTTAATAGGGGTGTGCAAACATGCTTCTCAAGGAGAAAGCTGCAATGTAGTAGGGCAGATAAGTTGGCCAAGGTCTCTGGGGCTGTGTTATACTGTGAAACCTGGGGTTGCTAGGAGTCTAAGACACATTGCGAGAGCCCCCTAGAGAGACAGGCATGTACAAAATCACCTTCATCTAATAGAGGCTCTCTCCCTAGGATCCAAATTGTTTTTCCTTTTATATTACAAGTCTGAGTTCTAAAACTGGGTTTTTTGGCTTTTGCATGGAACTGCCAGACATTACTTATTCCTGAGGTCTCTAAAGGAAGTGGCACATAACGTTCCCTATTCTTGTTTTTCTCTCTTTTTTTTTTCCTACTTCCTATACCTCCTATAGCTTTGTAACTACTCTTGATTCTTAAGTTTCTATGTGGGTCTCTGGCCAATTTACACACTGTATTTCACAGAGCTTACTTGTGTTTTATTCTGGGCCAAACCATTAACCTAATAACCAAGTAGGTATTCCTTAAAAGACCTGAGTCAATACCCCCACTCCCCACACATAGTGTAGTATTAGAACAAGTCTGGGACTAGACACATTAAATTGAAATCAGAGTGGCTAAAAGCTGTCCCCCATTAAGCAGATGATTTCTGGAGGCAGCCTAAAGGACGTAGGCAGTTTAGGATTCAGATGTTAAATCCAAGGAATCTGCTAGTAGAAAGGATAAGGGAAAACCTCTCAGTCCTTTACTTTTTCCTCCAAAGCTAGCAGAATGGACAGGAAAGATGCTTGAGATTCTCCTGCCATCTGTTGGTGGTTCCTGGTGCAGAGATAAAAGGAAGGACTGAATTGGAAATCCAGGTACCCTGTCAAGATTTCCCAAAAAATAGCTTTGCAGGAAAGAAATTTTGGTATTCGAAGTCTGAACTCCAGTTAAAAAAGCAACTTGGTAGAATTTTTTTGGGGGGAGGGTGGAGAGAGGGATAGAGATGTGAAAGGCAAACTAAGTCTAAATTTAAGAACAGGGACATTAAAAACTTTATTCAATAAATACAACAAATAATTTAAAAATATATTTCAATTCCAAAGCCAATTAAGAAAAGGAAGTAGAGGCAAAGGGAAAAAAAGCAGGGAAGTAGGAAGGTAGAGGAAAGGAGAAATGGGGAACAATGGTTTGGTTGGGCTGTGTTTCAGAAGATACCACCCTTTAAAATTCTGATCAAATGCTCTTGATCCATAACCCCTTAGCCCTTTTTCTGATGGGGTAACATAGGAGTCCACCAGCAAAGAATGATTCTCTGGGCTCTGGAGCAGAGCACTTTGGAGACTGGAATATGTGAGGGTGAGATGGGTAGAGCAATAGGAGTCCTTTTCCAGTCATTCCTAACCCCCCCCCCCCCCCCCGCCTCGGCGGGTTCAAGTAGTGCAAACTCTTAGGTAGAGAGCTCCCAGCTGCATAGTTTCTTGGGTGCGCATCCAAACTAGGGCCTCTGGGAGATTGGTCCCAGAATACCAAGGGGTCCAAAGCCACTTTGGTGAGTGGGGTCTAAGGGTGAAAAGAGGAGAGGCTAGGACAGAGCTTCTGGGCTAAGCCAGTGACCAAGTCAGAAAACAATGCTGGGCAGGAAAGGGCTACAGGGCAGGTAGTTGGGACACTAGATTCAACAGCTTGCCATTAGCCAGGGAAGCTGAGGATGCACATGGAGCAGGACCAGAAGACTGGGAAAGCTGAGGGAAAACAGAAAAGTTCGGAGGAAGGAAGAGGCAGCTCAGCAGCAAACTCCAGGAGAAATAACCAGCAGCCCTCACAGATTTGTGATTGTCTCTTAAAAAGATTTATTTTCTCTTCTTGCCTGAATGTACAAAGGCAAAAAGAGTACAGTTTGTATATATATATATTTATATATATATATAAAAAAAACAAGGAACTTGGTAATTTACACTTTTACAGAAGGGAACAATCAGGAAGACTGAAATTAAATCCAACAGAGCAACGCCAATGGAATAAAAGCTATGAACAGCAATACTGCCCCTCCAGCCCTGGCCTCCAGCTTGCCCCAACCTGCTCCCAGTGGGAGGGCTGAGCACCAAGGCAAGCGGGTGGGCTGGGGCAAGAGGGGCTGGGGGACAGGGCCTGGGAGGAGCTCAATCTCAGAAGGAGCCCATGGCAGGGCATCACTGGAAAGCTTCCTGGGATGCCCTAGTAATAAAACAAATGACAAAGGCCCAGAATTCTGGAGCCAACTAGCTGCCCAGTTGGATCTTGGGGGCATCAGAGTAGACACTGGGATGGAAATGGGACAAATGGGGAAGTGACACGAAGGGGCCTCAAAGCTTTTATACAATTCTCTAGCCCTTCTGTAGTCTTAATCCCCAACTCCTTAAACTAAGTTCTCCTACCCCTACACCCTGGAGTCTGGAGAAGAAAGTCAAGAAATGACCATTTCATCTCATTGGGTGCCTTCTTACCCGTCTGTGTGTGGTTCTTTGTCCTTGAGATGTGTGGAGAAAGTGGGGAAAGAAGGAAACTCCATGCACGCACACACACATGAATAAGGCAGGGACTGAGGATGAAGGGAACCAGCACACCTTAAATGAGGAAGCGGATGTGAATCCTAAAGAGCAGCTCTCCAAGCTGCCCTTCCTGGGGATGAGGTCCTCTTTACCTGTAGCTTCTCTTCCATGGGGGTGCCCAGGTAGCTATGTTTGTAGGGACCTGGGCAGGGATGGCTCAGAGAGAGGCTTGGTTTGGGGGTCTGGACCCTTGACCAGTAACCTTTTCTAGCCTCTGATGATGGGGTAGAGATCATTGTTGAGTGTCTCATCCCTCTGACTAGGTCATGGGTGCCACAGGTAGCCCTTACCTGTGTTGCTCCTCCCCATATAGGAGAGGTAGACAGCAAATCTTTCACTCAGCACTTGTCAAGGATCACCACAGCTGCTGCTTCTACTTCTGCATCATGTTATTTCAGGGAAGATTGTACCCAGGAAAGATCAGGGTGAAGAGAAGGCAGGCAGTGCCATTCTGCCACTGTTGTTTTCACCTGCTCTTCTGGGCAGCCCCTACTCTTTGAGGGAGACTTGATATATGGATCAAAGAGCTAAATGTTTTTTAAAGGGTGGGGGGAAGCAGCTGTTCCCTTCTGCAAAATCCAAGGCTGCTCTACAAATACAGAAGTTCCTCCTTTCTGTGTCACAGAACTAAGTGGAAAGGCAGGAGTGTGGGGCCATGCCTGCCCAATGAGAAAAAAAAAATTATTCCAACGGTTTCTTTACAATATGTACAGAGCACGCTGCAGGACAGCGCCACAGATACAAACACACAATATTTTAAAACAACAGAGATGGGCTCTTGGCTCCACCCCACAGGAGCCTGGGAAGGCATAATTAGGCTGAAATTTAGTCACTCTCTTGGTAGGGGTGACTCAGGTTAGGTGGAATGAAGCTGTCTTCCAGCTATTTCCATAGATAAAAGGGAAGTCACTATTCAGGGCACTACCCACTGGGCAGCAGGAGGCAGAGGGATGATGGCTGTGAGGGAGGCTGCTTGGGACCTTGTCAACAGGTCTAAAGTAAGGGAATTTTGGGGAAGGCTAAGAACCCAACGTGAACAAAAAACAAGGACTTGAGAGTCTAGAGAAAAGGTCTGTAGGTCAGAGGGGCTCTCCTCTCGGACAAATGACCTAGGCCCATCTATGTATAGGGCTGCAGAATTTTTAGAAACCACCCTCAACTGGGCATTGTGCTTACTGTCCTTCTATTCTCCTCATTCTCCAAATTAAGTCACAGTCATATTCCTGCTCTTAAATTGTCACTTTTGGCATTCTGGTCACAAATTCTCTAGCCTTGGCAAGTGTCTGTCAATCTTTCTCTCTCAATCCAGAGGGTCAAAGAAAGATAGGAGGGGAGAACAAAGAGATGACCCCTCACAAAAGCAAAGAGCTAATACTTCCCACACTCCAGGGAAGAAGTGACTCCAATAAAGCTACTGAATCATTATCATTTTCCCAGTGTACAGGGCATAAAGCTTGGACCCAGAGAGACTGAATTTCTAAGGACAGCAGAGAAATGTTTGCTATCTCAAAGCACAGCTCCACTGAATTCACTGCAACTCTGACAAGCAATGCTTGGATGTATTTTCCCAGGGTCTGAGGAACAAAAGGCCTCCTATGGCCAGTGGCTCCTAAAACAAAAATGTGTGTTACAAAGACACAGCTTATATTGGCACACACGGAGGTTATAGATTGAGCTATATAAAGTCATGTACTTGTAGACAGAACTGGGCTGTATACATTTGTAGCCCTAAATGAGGAAGTTACTCAAATGGCTGAATGCACAGGACATCTCCAAGAACTGCTGGGTGCTCCCAGGGCCTGCCTTCTGGGTCTTGCCCTAAAGTGACCCAGCAGACTCCAAGCTTCCCCATGCTGGGGGAATACTATTTTATCTGCCTGAGTCTTAAGAGCCAAGCAGTGGAAAAGAAGAGGCAAGATCAGTGTGGGGATCCCCCTGGGAAAAGCACCAAGGGGTTAGGAGGGAAAAGAAAAAGACAAGGAGTTGGGAGATAAGAAGCAGCAGGACCTAGTGGGGATGCAGTTTCAATTTCATGCTCCAACTCATTCAGGGTATCCCTGGGGAGCCCTGTGCTGGTGTTGAAACCCCTGCCCCTCTGCTTGACTGGCAGCTTCAAGGCTATGGTGGGGCAAATGCCTTGGTCTTCCTTTCTAGGCTAGGCTCTGAGCGTTTATATGTGCTCACATTGGGCGGCGGGGTGGGGGGAGGGGTCCTGGTCCTCTATGTTTGAAGACCTTGTTTTCACACAGAGAAAACAGCCCCCCAGTATCTTTTCCTGAGATTCTAATTCCTCCACATGCTGTCTGTTCCCAGGGCCCAAACCACTGGGGAGATGCAGGAACTGATGATGGTGGTAATGATGGTAGAGGGGGTATGGCTGCTGTGCTGTCTTCAGACCTTACCCAGTGCTTGCGGGGTGGGGGTGGGGTCCCCTCTCTGGGGGTGTACTGCCCCGGCAGCAGACCAAGGCCTTGGGGAAAAAAGCAGTGACTTCTCTGGGCTGAGGCCATGTTCCCCTGGTTGCTCCCCATGCCTTCATCTCCACAGAGGTGACAAAGCCATGATGTGGCTGAGAGAATAAATATTTTTGCTAAGTACCAGCTCTCCAGGTCCTGAGGAAGAGGAAGGGTCAGGGAGTTCCAGGGGTCTGGTGGAGGCGAGAGAGCCAAGGGTCTGCCTTCAGTCATGGTAGGAACGGCAAACAGGATGATCAACACCATTTAACTGATGTCTAAATGGCACGTCCAGCACCTCCTTGGGTGAGCCAGTCCAGGCCCGTGAAGTTGATTTTATCCGGGCACTTGGTGTTCTGCAACGGAAACATGGACAGGTAACCAGGCACTCAGCCTGCTGGCATGACAACCACAAGATGGCGCTCCAAGAAAATTAACTGGCTAGTATTAATCCCTAGGGGCCACAGGTCTCTTAGATGCATACAGCTTCACAGGAGACTGTCCTACAAGAGGCTTGGCAGGATTCCACTATTTCCAGACTGCTGACACCTCAGTTATCCCTCACTTAGGATCCACAGGGATGCTGTGATCCAGGTAGCAGCTATTTCTGGCCCTATGTTGCCCCAAACAAACAAAAATTACTTACCATTCTCACCTCCTGGGGGGTGGGTACAGTGAGGGAGTTGAGCCTTGCTGGCTGGCAACAATGGCTGTAGAAGAAAGCCCTGGGCAAGTAGGAGGACATGTTAGTCCAGCATTCACAGAAACCTCCCCTTCACATTTCCTTTTCACCAGCTGGCTAGACACAGGGAGGACAGACCTCTTAAATTCCTAGCTCCACTGAGTTTTGGGTACTGACTAAAAAAAAATCTGATTCTTGGCCAGATACAGTGATTGGGGGTGGACAGTATAGTTTTTTTTTTTTTTAATTAAATAGATGCTTCTTTTATTTTGGCTGTGGGAATACCTGTTCCTTATTCTGTGAATATCAAAGTCAACATTCTGGATGAGTCTAAGAATCCCCCAGCTCCAAGGGAGTAAATAAATGTCATGTTTTAATGAGTATTTGCAGGAGGCTAGTATTTTGGATAGATTAGAAGCTTGAAAAGAAAAAAGATTCTTGGCTGGGGATGTGGCTCAAGCGGTAGTGCGCTCGCCTGGCATGCGTGTGGCCCGGGTTCAATTCTCAGCACCACATACAAACAAAGATGTTGAGTCCGCCGAAAACTAAAAAATAAATATTAAAAAAATTCTGTCTCCCTTTCTCTCACTCTCTCTTTAAAAAAAAGAAAAAAGAAGAAAGTTTGTTATGTGGGGGGACCTTACTATGAGTATTACTACTGGGATGCAGACCAAAATATAGATGATAGGGGACAATAGGCTTACCTGCTGCATAGGGTAGGTTGTACTGTGCTGGGAGCAATGAATACCCCAAGTGGTGGTGGTGGTGGTGTGTGGACATCAGGCGCTGGGAAGGGGAGGTACGGGGCCGGTCGACACTTCGATCACCCCCGCCTGATCCCCCAACACTGCTACAGCTGCTGCCACCCCCAACCACCCCACAGCCTCCCCGATCTCTCTCCTGAGAAGTTTTATCATTTATCTGGAAAGGAAAGGAAACACAGAGAAGCACCAGAGTGAGACATACATGAGTGATATAACCAGAGCCCCACATTATGATTTCCTGAAAACGCAGGACACCTATGAATCAAGAACTTGCCCTGATGAGTCAGTCAAGTTGCACTGTGGTTAGGCCCTGATGAGTCAGTCAAGTTGCACTGTGGTTAGGACCTGAACTTGCCCACTGCCTCCAAGATTTTGGACCTCTGTTACTTTTGGATAATACTGTACTTCTCTTACCGTGGGAGACTTGCTCTTGTAGTGACTGGCATGCTGCTGCAAGATGTCCAGGGCTTTGGACTCTGAGCTGGATTTACAACTGACATTGGGGCTGGCTCGTGCCTTGTCGGCATCTTCACCACCTGAGACCTTGCTGCCATATGGGGAGAAAGAGTAGCTGGAAGGCAAATAGGAACCTGGGGAAGGAGAAATCAAGTGGTCAAAGAAGTGAAAGGTAGAAGAAACTGCTTTAGTGAGCTTGGTTAAGTGGGCATTAGCTTTCCTAGGCATAGGCTGAGGTATTTCCTACCATGGTATCTTTGGGATAAGACTATTGGCTTGTCTTTTCTTTATTGAACTCTACAGGGAAAATGAGTGAAGGGATGCAAGGAATATGCCTTCAGTTTCCTGGAGCTGACTTCCCCTGACCTGGTATGGTTCTTTGAAGGACTCTCAGATTCTTTTGGAGGGGTGATATTAAAGTAGAAAGATCATAAAGATATAAAGTCAACTGGCCTTGGGATTAGCTAAACCTCTGAAACTTTCTAGCTGGGTAATCTTCAGCAAATTAACAACCTTTTTGAGTTTTAGTTTCTTCATCAAAATGAAGACAAGAAGATAATGTTCATAAATATCTCAGGATAGTGCCTGGATTGGAGCAAGCCTTCACAATACACAGAACTATTATTTTTATATATATGAGTGTATGTGACAGGGAGTAAGGAACACCTTACCTTGCTCAAGGAGTGAGAAAATTTTCCATTTCTGTTTGAAAAGCTTACTTATTCTACTTAGAGTCTGTCTTAAAACAATGTCACCAGATGTCATGATTATTTAGGTTGTAGGAAGGTGGAAGCTCTAAGAAGTAAGTTAGGAAGTGCCCAAGTCTGGGGCTGGACATGTGGCTCAAGCAGTAGCACACTTGCCTGGCATGCGCGGGGCGCTGGGTTCAATCCTCAGCACCACATAAAAAAAAAAAAAGAAGTGCCCAAGTCAAGGCTGGGGATGTAGCTCAGTGGTAGAGTGCTTGTCTACATGCATGAGGCCCTGGGTTTAATCCCCAGCACTGCAAAAAAAAAAAAAAAAAAAAAAAGCCCAAGCAAATCTGAATGTAGAATAGTGATTACTAGGGGTTGGGGGAAGGGTAAGGAATAAAGAGAAGTTGGATAACAAGTATCCAAACACAGGTAGAAGGAATATATTCTTGTTTTCCACAGAAAAGTGGGTGGCTATAGTTCATAATAAGCCTATTATATTTTATGAATATTGTATTCATAAATTCACAATAAGCCTATATTTTATGAATATCTGTAAGAAAAGAATTTGAAGGCTCAAACATAAAATGCTAATCATCCTGATTTGATCAGTGCATGCTGTATACATTTGTTGTCATATGACATTATATCCTATTAATATATATAATTATTACATGTTAAGATAAATAACAAGACAAAGTTAAATTGAATGCCCTTCTACCCCAGAAGAATCCCACATGACTCTTTGGGCAATAGAAATTGGCAAGCAGAGTTGACTAAGAACATTTTCTTCTAAAAACTTTTTTTTAAAAAAATTTTAGATGTTTTTGGATCTTTATTTTATTCATTTATTTATATGTGGTGCTGAGAATTGAACCCAGTGCCTCGCACATGCTAGGCAAGAGCTCTACTACTGAGGCACAACCTAGCCCCTAAAAACTTTTTAAAAAAGAAAATGTTCTTATTTAACTCTACTTGCCCCACCCCTCTAGGAACTCATGGATACCAGCATAAAGAGCTAATCTTTCTCAAGTTGAACCTAGCCAGACATCCCCTTACTTTAAACTGTTCTTCCTGTCTCTTGATTGCCTTCCAAACTTTCAGCTGAGCATGATCTTGCAACTGAATATATACATTGTTCTGATCTGAATTTTATTTGTTCCACATGTCTCTACTCTATCAAGTTATAAGGTTTTTGAGAGGCAGGAACTAATCTCTTTTATATTCTCCATAGTGCCTTGTACATTGCAAAATTTAGAGCATATGTCTGAAAAAAAAAGAAGCCAGCTTAGATGGTGATACTAAGAGTATCAATGAGAACTGACAGTAGAGGCAACCCTCTAGCTTGAACAAGGGAAGGAGAGCTAGTCCCTCAGACTATAATCAGGAGTCATTTAAGGAGCTACGAGAAAGTGTGACCACTTCACAGAATGATACAATCAAAAAAGGGCTGTCATCTAAACAAGCCTCATTGAGTCTTAGTGCCAAGCAACAAAACTCTGGGTTTGAAATCTCCCTTCCTGGTAAATGGAGCAGAGATGGCACTAGGATGCTGTACCTGGGTAGTTCTGCATCATCACAGCAGGCATGCCCCTGTAGCTGGGGTGGTTGGGATCATAGGACTGGCTGTAGGAGTAGCCGTGCATATAAGGGATGTAGGACTGGTGCTGGGTGAGGGGAGAGGACACAGGCACATGGACACTTGGTCGCGGCTCCTTGCTCCCAAGGCGGGACTCCTCAGACGTGGGCAGCTTGCAGTCACTACTTGTGCTTTCCTTCCCATCCTCCTTGGGGATAGAGTCCTTACTCCGACTCCTTTCCTCCTTCAATTTGCGATCCCGTTCCTCTTTCCACCGCTCATCCTCTGACTTTATATCTGAGTACTTGGCAGGATAAACATATGTCCACATCCGGGGTTCTGCCTCCTACAATAATCACAGAACGAGGTGTTGTACACATAAGACAGAGATATAGTTCAAGCCCCAGGTCCCAGTATAAATACAAGCACACTAGACTCCTGGGGCAGGGTAGGATCCTGGCTTTTATTGATCTTTGTTTACAATCCAATTTTGGTTTCTCTTGTTTAAAAAGCTCCCCACTCAAGGAGACAAGATGTGGGGAGAGAAAAGGAAAACCTATCAGTGTACGTTCTCTAGGCAAGCACAAACATTCTGGGACAAATATTCCTGGAATAGAAGGGGCTACCTCCTTCTAAAACATTTAGATTGTTTCCTTTCTTCAGCACACTTTTTTTTGGTGTGTGTGGTGGTGCTAGGGATTGAACCCAGGGCCTTATACATGCCAGGCAAGCAGTCTACTAATTGAGCTATTGTTTCCCTTCTTCAAGGCAAGCTCAATGGGTAGAAAGCTATCACTGCTGCCAGGTCAGAGAAGGAGGGTAAGTGTTCACCAGTAGGGAAGGGAAGATAGTCTAAGTTCCGTGAATAAAGATGCGAGACTCTACATTCTCTGTTCTAACTCCACCTACTAAATCCCCTTTCTCCCTCTTCTTCTTCAGTTCTGAAGATTGAATGCAGGGCCTCATGCATGATAGGCAAGTGATATACCATTAAGCCACATCTCTAGTCCTTTTATAAATTTTATTTTCAGACAAGGTCTTGCTAAGATGCCCAGGCAGGCCTCAAACTTGCGATTTTCCTGTCTCAGTCTCCCAAGTAGCTGGAATTACAGACATTATCACATATGGCTATAAAATCGTTCTTAAAGAAAATGAGTAGTGTACTTTTGACCTGCTCTAAAACATGAAGAGATACCATTAACTCATTCCATAGGAAGGAACTAAACAGTGGAAGGAACATTATACTAGGAAATAAGATATCTAAGTTCTAGTCCTGGCTCTGCTAGTGAAGGTTCAAGTAACTTTAGACAAATCAAGCTAATGTACCTAGGTCTTTCTTATCAAATGGAAAAAACCTCTTTTACAGAGCTATATAGTGCTTACCCCCATTCCCTGAGACTCTGGATTGAATCCAGGGGCCCTCTATCACAGAATTATATCCCTACTCCTTTATATTTTGAGATGGTCTTGTTAAGTGGCTGAGACTGGCCTCAAACTTGCAATCCTATCACAGCCTTTAAAAAAATCACGAAAAAAATTTACAAAGATAAAGAATTCCTAAAATCATAACTCTAAAACTCCAATTTTTAAAGTCTATGTGTTGCCGAAGCGAGCAATTGGGGGTGCTGGGGTTTTGGCTCAGTGGTGGAGCGCATGCCTCGAACATTGAGGCACTGGGTTCGATCCTCAGTATCACTTAAAAATGAATAAACAAAATAAAGATATTGTGTCCATCTATAACAACAACAACAAAAAAGGTATTGGTGATTGAACCCAGGGATGCTCTATCACTGAGCTACATCCTCAGTCCTTCTACTTTTTTATTTTATTTCAGACAGGGGCTTGCCAAATTGCCGAGGCTGCCCTTGAACTTGGTGATCTTCCTGCCTCAGCCTCCAGAATTATCCACCACACCCACATTTGCTAATCTCAAATGAACCCTTATCTAAGGATAGCCCTCATTTGTGAGGGAGACAGAAAGTTTATCAGACAGTATTTCCACTTCCTCCCAAGGGCAAGAGTTACCTGTCGGTACCAGAGTATTGGATCCACCTCTGCCTGTCGGCCACACTCTGTGCCTGTCTTAGCCTCAGAGGCCTCCTTGCCTAGGTGGCCGGTCTCATTCAGCTTCACTTTAAGGCCTTCAGGGGCTTGGCTGGGGAGTTTTGAAGAGTCATCTAACTTGGGAATGATGACTGACTTGGCAGGATCAGTCCCTGGCTCCTTGGCTTTACTGGGTCCTGACTTTACCAGGTCTGTTAAGCTGGGAGCCTTGGTGAGGGTAGGTGGAATTGACGGCTTTTGCTTCCACTCGTCCTTGAGTGCTGCCTCTCTTTCCTTCAGGCCCATCTCTGTCTTCTTGTCCAGTCCCCGTTGCTGCTGCTCCAAGCTCTGCCTTTTCTGTTGTTCTTCATATTGCTGCCGGTAAGCCGTGTTAGTGCTCAGGAGGTGGGTGTGGTAACTCTGGTCACTGTAGCCATAGGGGGGCACATAGGCATACTGGTTGTAATACAGGGACTGCATGTACATGTTGGGCCGCTGCTGGATGACTGAGGGCTGCTGACTGGAACTCAGTTCAGGCTTCTTTTCCTCACAGACATCATTCTTTACTTTCCCCTCTATACTCTCAGGTTCCTCATCCTTTTTCATCTTCAGGGCCTGGCTCTCCACTCCTGCCTGGTTGCTGGGGTTCAGAGCCCCTGGGCTAGACTGTGCATAACTTGGAGAGTAGTAACTCTCAAAGCCTTGATAATATGGTGAGTCTTTGCTCTGTGGCTGAGGAGGGAAAAGAGTTTTCTTAGCCCCTTCCTTAACCAACTGTTCAGGGTCCTTTGATTTGACACTGTCCACCTTGCCTTCCCCATCCTCCCCAGCATCAGAGATGTCAGAGTATGCAGGGCTATTGGTTTTGACTGAGCTGGCTTCAGCTCCATTCTGGGTCACTACATGTAAGGGAGTCAGGGGCTGGGTAGGGGTTGTGCTATCTAGGCGGCTGCTGCCTCCAATTGAAGGGCTGGGGGCATTGTCTGTGAAGCTGTAGATTTTATCAGCTTCAGCCTTGATGCTAGCCAGTCGGCTTTGATGGGGGTCTGATGAGCCATTCAGGAGTCCTTCCATTTTCATCCCATCTCCTGATGATTCCCTGAATGGACTTTTGCCTTCTTCTGTTCGACATACCTTCCCAGGGGTCAGAGGACTTTCAAGTTCCTTAGAAGATTCCTTCTTTTTTTTGTCTTTCTTTTTCTTGTCCTTGGCTGGAGTCAAGGCAGGGTTGACTGAAAAAGGTTCTCCCATAACAGTGGGCTTGGGCTGAATGGGCTTGAGTTGAGGACTGTTAGGCATGGCTTGAACCACTGTGGTGGTCAAGCCTGAGGAGGAGCCTGGGCTTGCTGCTGTGAAGGTAGCTGTCTGGAAAGTGTAGATTTGCTGTGGGGGGATAGCAGGGGCAATGGGCCGGGCTGACTTTAAGCTCTTGGAAGGAATCTTTTCAGGTTTCAAACTAGAGGGTTTTTTACATTTCTCTTTTTCCATACACTTCCTTTCCAAAGAATCAAAGGCGTCATTGCTTGTTTCATCCACTACTGAGGGTCCATCATCAGAGCCATCATTGGATAAGGCCCCAAGGTCTGTGTCCCCTTCCCCGCTCAATTTTTTCTTACAGAGGCCTTTTGTGCTGAATTTATTTGAAGGAGAGGGGCTATGAGGCTCCACGAGCCGAACTTTGGGGGTAGCTGAACGGGCAGGGGACAAGGAACCTTTCTGTGAGACGGGTGCACCATTGCAGCTCCCGAGGTCTGCATGGAGGGTGGGCTCTTCTCCATACTCACTGTCTCCATCTGCTTCAGGCTTGCTGTCATCATCTGTATGGGCATGAGCTTGGTGGTACTTAAGTCCATTGATGTGCTTGTATTTCTTGTTGCAGTTTGGGTGGGGACAGTCAATTAGGACTGGAGAGGGACAATTTCTGTCCAGAACAGTGGGTTCCACCTTGGTCCCAGGGAGGGGGCCAGTGGCTGAGCCCATGGAATTTGTACGGACACGCTTGCTCCCTTTGGAGTCCTCTGAGCTAGAATTCAGCTCCATGTCTGAAAGGGGTTTATTTTTCCGCTTATTAGCTGAGGAAGGGCTGGCCTTCACATCTTCTGAAGTGCTGCTGGCAGGTGGGCGATGCTCTGAAGAATTCTGGCTGCCCCGGCGGCCTTTGCTATTGGCTCCTGCTCGGGTTTTGCTGCTACTGCTGGTCCCTTTGCTCTCAGAGGCTGTGGTTGTCTCGTTGACAGGTGTGTTACTGTTCGGACGCATGCGTTTGCCTCTACCTCGACCATTGCGCATTTCCAAGTCACTGGTGGGTGAGTCACAGAATCTTGGCAAAGAACAAATATAACAGGATAGTATTAAGAAGAGAAACCATCTTTATTTATTTGTTTATTGGTACTGGGGATTGAACCCGGGGGCATTTAACCACTGAGCCATGCCCCCAGACCCTTTTTTTCTTATTTTATTTTTTATTTTAAGACAGAGTCTTACTAGTTTGCTGAGGCTGGCTTTGAACTTGCAATTCTCCTGCCTCATCCTCTTGAGTAGCTGGGATTACAGGTGTGTGCCACTGTGCATGATGGAAAAAAAAAAGTCTTTAAACCAGTTTAGTTGTAGCCTCCAGAAGAACCTTCCAGATGATGATTATTGCTTTCAACAAATATGATTTGTTGAAAGAATTTGTGCTTGTGGGAACTGCATTAAGTGGTGAACTCCTAGGATTTTACCTGCATGCCAGTTACAAATTATTCCCCAGCATTTCTCTTTAAAGCCATGCAGGCAAAGAGTAGTCATGCCTGCATTTGTTCCATCACACAAAAAATAGTCATTCTGCATTTCCTATATGCAGCCATAATCACGGTTTCAGAGAAGACTTTAAAGATCACTCAGGAAATTGAGACCAGGAATGCTAAGTAACTGACTCAAAGTCACACTGCTGATTAATGGCAATAAACAACCAGAATTTAGTTCTGCTTTCAGCATAATGCTTTTTGCCTAAATACCTTACCACAAAGGTATAGACTGGTAGAACAAATCAAACATCCATTCATTTAAAACACTCCTAAATATGTCCTAAACACAATGTCAGCCAATAAATAGTATATGAATTTGTTGAATGTTTGCATCTCGAGATTTGCACCTATGGATCTTTTTTCACTGGCCCTAGAGTAGCTTTTCATGGACCCCAAAATACTATCTAAACTAATAAAACACTTAGCTAAAGATGGTTCCTGTTTAGATCTAAAGATGGTTGACTCTTACTCCAGGGGCAGGTGGAATAGATTGTTTCTAAGACTGTGAGTGCCACAGCTATGGCAGAAAAAAAGACAATATTTGTCAATTATCTCCTTTGGGCCCCCAGAACATTCATATTATAAAGCTACTATTTTTATTATTGCCCTACTTACCCACTGTTTCTCTAGATTCTTACATACCCCAAAGCAGAAATAAATCCTTCCAAAAGATTTCTCAGAAATAAAAAAAGAGGATATAGAGAACAAAAACTGGTCTTAGCTGGGCATGGTGGCACATGCCTGTAATTCCAGTGACTTGGAAGGAGGCAGGAGGATCATGAGTTCAAAGGTAGCCTCAGTGACTTAGTAAGACCTTATCTCAAAATGAAAAGTAAAAAGGGCTGGGGATGTGGCTCAGTGGTTAAGCCCCCTAGGTTCAATCTCCAGTACAAAAACAACAACAAACAAACAAAAAACTTGGGGTGGGTTTATGGCTTAGTGGCAGAGCATTCACCTAGTGTGTGGGAGGCCCTGGGTTCGATCCTCAGCACCACAAATAAATAAATAAAACAAAGGTATTGTGTCCAACTACAAATAAAAAATAAATATTTAAACAAATAAACAAACACACATAAAACTGGTCTGAGCTCATCTGAACAGTTTTATAATATGCTAAGCCTCCAGAAGCCTGGCCCAGCATCTCTCAATATTAGGAGGCATAAATAACCACATAATCCCAGGTAGAGCACCATTACAGTAGACAAAAAGAAAGTGATAGGGAGTAAAAAAACTTCAAAAATAAGTTTCCTTGGGACATTCTTGCCGATCTTTGTTTCAAGGGAATAATGGGCAGTATAGTTTTTGTAAAAGATGTCTAGATGGTAACTACCAATTTCTTTTCTTCTTCATCCCCCACCCCCATCCTCAGACAGGGTCTAGCTTTCTTGTCCAGGTTGGCCTTCAAACTTGGGATACTCCTACTTCAGTCTTCCAAGCAGTTGCCATTATAGGTGTGCACCATATACCCTACTTGGTAACTACCATTTTTAATGACTATGAGTCATTAAAGAAGCTTGTAAATGTGTGGGAACTACATTAAGTGTTGAGCTCCTTGGATGTTATCTGCATGACAGCTGTAAATTATTCTCCCACATTCAGGCACCCCAAGCCCTGGCAAATTGGGTACTAAAAAGTAATATGCCATTCACTGAAATATTAATCTTTTTTTTTTTTTTGGTAGTGCTAGGGATTGAAGATTGAATCCAGATCCTTGCACATGCTAGGCAAATGTTCTTCAGGTCAAATTAGAATTTGAGGGGCTGAGGATGCAGCTCAGTGGTACAGCACTTGCCTAGCATGGGTACATGGGTTCTGAGTACCCCCTCCCCCCGCAAAAATGGCAATTTGTAAAGGTCCTTGCCTACATGGTCTAGTCTAGTAGGGCTTATAAAACTAAACATGTTCTTGAGATGAGTTTCTGGGGGGATACTTATCATTGAAAAGCATCATCAATGCGTGTTTGTTCACTGATAGTTAGATTTTATATCCTTAGTCTCAAGGTGACTAAAGGAAGAAGCTAGAATTTAATTCTAGACAAGGGCTTAAAAAGGATTTCTTCACTGGTTGTGTTGCTGCATGACTGTAATTCCAGAGGCTCTGGAGGCAGGAGGATCATAACTAGAGGCCAGCCTTAGCAATTTAGTGAGGCCCTAAGCAACATAGTGAGACCCTGTCTCAAAATAAAAAATAAAAAGGGCTAGGGATATGGTTCAGTGCCCATGATACCAAACACATAAGAAAACAAAACAAAACAAAAAAACGACCAAGCAATTAAGAAAATAATTTATTTCCCATTCTTCTACCCCTATTTCCCAGCCAACACTTTAATACATAATCTATTCATTCTTTTTTTTTTTTTTTTGTAGTGTGTATGGACAGCATGTCTTTATTTTATTTGTATGCAGTGCTGAGGATCGAACCCAGTGCCTCACACATGCTAGGCAAGCGCTCTGCCAATGAGCTACTGCCCCATCCCCATTTATTCTTTTAAATGCGAGATGAACACAGTGCCTTCTCTTATTTCTATATTATAATGCCCTTTAAAAAAAAGATGGGTATACGGCTCTAGCAGGATAAAGGTATAAGGGTTCACTGATTATAGAGAGATTCAGACTAAGTGCTCACCTTGGGGGTGCCCAATCATGCCGTGTGCAGTCAAGAAGTGTACCTACATATGTCTTGTTCCTCCATGTTACATTTACCACCAACATACCTGAAAAACAAGAAGACAGAAATATAGAAAAGGCAAACCCTGTTGGCCATTGGAAAGGGTATTCTTCATTTGAGCACTCTGACTTCTGTGGGAGGGCTTGGAATTGCACTGGGCACCAATGGGACGAACAGGATAGGCACAGTTGGATAGGTAATAGCTGCAAAGACTTCATGGTCAATGCAAAACACAATTTCTTAACTTTAAAAATATTATGCAGGGGCTGAGGTTGTGGCTCAGAGGTAGAGCGCTTGCCTAGCATGCGCGAGGCTCTGGGTTTGATCCTCAGTACCACATAAATTAAAGATATTGTGCCCATCTATAACTAAATATTTTTTAAAAATATTATGCAGCTGGGCGCAAGGGTGCAAGTCCTGTAACTCCTGCTACTCAGGAGGTTGAGGCAGGAAGACTGTAAGTGTACAGCTAGCCTTGGCAATTTAGCAAGACCCTGTCTTCAAAAAATAAAAGAGCTGGGGATGTAGTTCAGTGGTAGAGTGCCCATGGATTCAATCCCCAATACTGGGGTGGGGGTGGGGGTGGGCAGAAGCAATATTTCTTTAAAAAAAAAAGTATGAAAGATAACCTAATAAAAACCCATGGGGGGGGGGGGGCTGGGGATGTGGCTCAAGCGGTAGCACGTCCGCCTGGCATGCGTGCGGCCCAGGTTCGATCCTCAGCACCACATACAAACAAAGATGTTGTGTCTGCCGAAAAAAACTAAAATAAATAAAGAGAGAGAGAGTTTAAAAAAAAAAACAAAAAAAAAAACCCATGGGGGCTGGAGATGTGGCTCAAGCGGTAGTGTGTTTGCTTGGCATGCGTGCAGCCCGGGTTTGATCCTCAACACCACATACAAACAAAGATGTTGTGTCTGCCGAAAACTAAAAAACTAAAAAATAAATAAATAAATAAATAAATATTAAAAAAAAAAAAAAAAAAATGGTTGGGTGTGTTGGCACATGCCTGTAACCTTGGCAATTCAAGAGGCTGAAGCAGGGGATCAAAAATTTGAGGCCAGCTTCAGCAACTTAGCTAAGTTCTGAGCAATTCTGACCCTGTCTCAAAATAAAAAATAAAAAAGGGCTGGTGATATAGCTTAGTAATAAAGAACCCTTGGGTTCAATCTCCAGTATCAACAAAATGAAACAATAAACAAAGACAGGTGTGGCAGCATAACCCTAAGACTCAGGAGACTGAAGCAGGGATATCCCAAGCTTGAGGGCTTCCTTGGCAATTTAAAGACCCTGTCTCCAAAACCAAGGTTGGGAATGTAGCTCAGTGGTAGAGCTCCTCTGGGTTTAATCCTCATATAGGGGGAAAAAAACAATAACCATGTACCTATCACCCAGCTCAATGAATCGACTGATTTTGTGCCTTATGTGCATCAGATTTCATTTCTAAGTAGTAAAATATTATAATTCAAAAGCATTATTTATATTTTAAAGCTTTATGTTGATCAGATCATGTTGGCAATACAACTTACCTTTCTCATGTAACAGTATGGACGTGAGATTTATCCTTGGTGATTTTTTTTTTTTAGAAAAACGAAAAAGAAGTTTCCTTGCTTTGCTAGAAAAAGAGAAAATACAGGGGACTCCTGTCCCAGAGGCTGTGATTCTGCCCATCACGGGGAACAGGGGGTTTTTAAAGAAGTGATTCAAAGGCTACATTCCAGGTATTCTTTGTCTTGTACTTGTTGTAATGTACTTGTTAATTTGGGAGATAATAATTTCTTAGATCCTCTGGTACCATTCCCAAGTGAGCAAAGTATTTATTTCAATGCATGATTTGACCACAATTTATTTATTTATTTTTAAGCGCGGGCGGGGGGGGGGGGAGAGAGAGAGAGAGAATGAGAATGAGAGAATTTCAATATTTATTTTTCAGTTTTCGGCAGACACAACATCTTTGTTTGTATGTGGTGCTGAGGATCGAACCCCGGCCGTACGCATGCCAGGCGAGCGCGCTACCGCTTGAGCCACATCCCCAGCCCCACAATTTATTCTTTAAAATACTTATCACAATTTGGTCTCCTTTTGGTGGACATCTTAGGTTTTTTGGGTACAATTTCATTCCAAAATGAGGCACAGCGAATACTCCTGACATGTTGTTAATCTTATTTAAAAATGCTTTTGAGTAGTTAAGGAAATATATCGGTACATTCATCCTTAAATGGTAGCAATATATATATATATATACACACACACACACACACACACACACACACACACATATATATATATATACACACACACAATTTTTTAAATTTATTTTTTAGTTATAGGTTGACACAATATTTTTATTTTATTTTTATATGTTGCTGAGGATCGAACCCGGTGCCTCACGCATGGTAGGCGAGCACTCTACCTCTGAGCCACAACACCTGCCCTATATATACAAAATGTTTTGAACATTGTTGTTTTCACATATCCATATATTTTGGATCATTCTATGAGTATGCAGAAAGCTATTTTATTTTTCTTGAGATTGCTTCACTCTTCTGCTATTATAAATAAATGGCAATAAACAGCCTTGTACAAATGTTTTATCTTTCCTATACAAATGTACCTATAAGATTAAAATCCTGTAGTAAAACTGCTACAAAGAATTTGTATTTAGAGTTTTCATAAACACTGCCAAAATGCCTCAGAGATTTATTAAATTTACCTATTCCTCAGCAGCCCACGAAACACTTCTTGACCTTTCCCTTTGGTAATGTAGTATTCTGAGACTTTTTGATCTTTGAATTATTATTATTATTATTATTATTAGTAGTAGTAGTATTAGTATTAGTATTATTATTCTATTACTAAGGATTGAATCCAGGAGGCTTAACCACTGAGCCACATCCTCAGCCCATTTTATATTTTATTTGGAGACAGGGTCTTGCTGAGTTGCTAAGTGCCTTGCTAATCTGCTGAGGCTGGCTTTGAACTCACAATCCTCCTGCTGGGATTACAGGTGTGCACCACTGTGCCTGGCAAAGTATTTTTTTAATGTTTGGTTAAAAAGTAATTTTATATTTTAATGACAGAAAATAAAATGAAAATGAGATTTGTGTGTTATAAAATTATATAAAATTTACTATCACTGCTTACAAATAAAGTTTTATTGGAACATAATCACACCTGTTTATTTATACATTGTGTATGCCTTCTTTTACACCACAGGGCAGAGTTGATGCAACAAAGATTGTATGACCTGCAAAACTTAAGATATTTACTTACTATCTGGCTCCTTACAGAAAGTTGTTGACCTATTTTAGAATTTGTTTCTTCTTTTTTTAATTTTAATTTTTTGGTATTATGGATTGAAGCCAGGGCCTTGTGCATACTAAATACAGGCTGAGAACAGGCTCTACCACTGAGCTATATCTCCAGCCCTGGTGCAAGCAATTTAAAGATATAAATTTCCATTAAGACCTATGTTAGCTGCATCCTAACAAATTCTTTTTTTTTTTTTTAATATATATTTTTAGTTGTCAATGGACCTTTATTTATGTATTTTTATGTGGTGCTGAGGATCGAACCCAGTGCCTCACACATGCTAGGCAAGTGCTCTTCCACTGAGCCACAACCCCAGCCCCTCCTAACAAATTCTGATCAGTTTTCATTGTCTTTTAGGTCAAGATATTTTCTAGTTTCTCTGACAATTGGTTTTTTTTTTTTTTTTTGATCCTGAAGCTATTGTCAAATTTCAAATATATGAGGATTTTCCAGCTTTTTAAAAATATTTAATTTGGGGTGATGGGGCTTAAAGGCAGGGCCTTACCCTTCTTGTCAAATGCTCTTTCTTAAATATTTTTTTGTTAATGATTTCTAACTTAATTCTACTGTGGTCAGAGAACATACGCTATATGATTTCAATCCTCTTAAATTCAGTGAGAGTTAATTTATGTTCTAAAATATGGTCTTTCTTGAAGGACAATGTGCACCTGAAAAGAATATTAAAAAGTATACATTCTGCAGTTGTTGGGTGTTCTATAAATGAAAGGTCAAGCTGACAGTGTTATTCTTCTACATCCCTACTAATTTTCTGCTTGCTTGTTCTTTCTTTTTTTCCCTTATGTGGTGCTGGAGATTAAACCCAAGGAATTGCACATGCTATAATCAGTTCTACTGATCATACTTGTCTGCAGTATACTTTTCAAACTTTTGAGTTCATCCCTTAAAAACAAATCTCTTTACTGACATTTAAGTAAGTTATAAGGGAGGAGGTTGATCTACCATGTTTAATTAGAATATTATTTACTTTTATTTATCCTATTTGATACTTGGAGTGCACTATCTAAATACTTAAATTTCGAATTAGGAAAATTATCACTTATTTTATATTCATTTATTGCTTGTCACTTATTCATTCTTTTATTTTCTAAGGACTTACACTAGATGTGTCCTGGAATCTCTCAGGTCATTACTTGTACATTTATTTATTTTGCAGTACTGGGAATTGAAACCAACAGCACTCTACTACTACATCCCAGCCTTTTCTATTTTGAGTCAGGGTCTCACTTAATTGCCCAGGCTTGCTTTGAACTTATATTCCTCCTGCCTCAGCCTCCTGAGGTGTTGAAATTATAGCTATGTGGCATATTGCCAGCAATTATCTATAAATTTAATTTCTTGAATTTAAGGTACTGAGCTAAAAACATTTTTTTTCAATGACTATTTTTCATTTCCAAGATTTTAAACTGGCTAAATTTTTCATATCTATGTGACATTATTTAGTTTTTGGCTGTTTGAGTAAAAGTTTCATCTTATTAATAGACATTATTTTTGTTTCTCTTTCATAAAACTAAAAATACTTAATTAAATCAATTTACTTAGCTATGCATGTAAGTCCTGATGGCTTCTTTTTTGGGGTGGTGGGGATGGGGTACTAGAGATTGAACTCAGGGGCACTCAACCACTGAGCTACATCCCCAGCCCTATTTTATATTTTATTTAGAGACAGGGTCTTACTGAGTTGCTTTAGGGCCTCACCATTGCTGAGGCTAGCAATTTGAACTCGTGATCCTCCTGCCTCAACCTCCCAAGCTGCTGGAATTACAGGTGTGCACCACCATACCTGGACTTTATGGCTTTTTGTTTGCTTGTTTTATTTATTTATTTAAGTCCTGGGGATTGAACCCAGGATCTTGTGCATGCCAGGCAAACATGCTACCAATAAGCTATAACTCCAGCTCCAGTCTTGATGTTTTTATTAAATTAATTCGTTTTAAAATTTTGAGATATTATAGATTCACATACAGTTATGATAAATAATAGAGATCCCATGTATCCTTCAGTCAGTTTTCCCCCAATGGTAATATCTTGCAAAACCATAGTACAATATCCCCATCAGGAAGCTGATATTGATACAGGGAAGGTACAAAACATTTCTACCAGCACAAAGATACCTACAGTATCTTTTAGGCTATAGTCACTTCCCTCCCACTCATACCCTTCCTTAACACAGGGCAATTACTAATCTGTTTGCCTTTTTATTTTTTCAGTAATGGAGATCAAACTTAGGTCCTTGCATATGCTAGCCAAGTGCTTTACTACTGAGCTACACCCCTTTGCCCCTTTTCTTTTATTTTGAGACAGGGTCACCCTACGTTGCCCAGGCTAGTCTGGAACTTGGAATCCTCCACCTCAGCCTCCCAAGTAGCTGGAATTATAGGCATATCCCACCTCACCTTGCAGTTCAGGTCACTGCCTTTTTTTTTTTTTGCTGGGGGGAGTGGGGCAGGGGTGTTGGGGATTGAACTCAGGAGCACTTTACCACTCAGCTACATCATCTCCAGCCCTTTTTGATTTTAGGGTCTCACTAAATGGCTTAGGGCCTTGCTAAATTGCTGAGGCTGTCCTTAAACCTACAATTCTGCTTCCCAAATCACTGGGATTACAGGGTTGTGCCACCATTCTTGGCAGTTCATTGCTTTTTACTGCTAAGCAGTATTTATGGTATGGTTGTATCACAGTTTGTTTTACCATTCACCTTTTGAAGGAAATCTGGATTATTTCTAGTTTTGGGCTATTATGAATAAAACTACTATGAATATATATGTACAAGTTTTTGTGTGAACACGTTTTCATTCCTCTGGGATAAATACCCAGGAGTGCAACTGTTGGGTTACACTAAAGTTGCAAATCTAGTTTTTTAAAGAAACTTCTCAGAGCAGCTGTACCTTTTAACATTCCCACCACCAGTCGGTTTGTATCCTTGCCAGTATTTGGTGTTAGGATGGCTGTGGAAGTAACATCTCATTGTGGTTTTAATTTGCATTTTCCTAATGGCTAATGATATTGAATATATTTTTGTGCACTTATTTGCCTCTTTGGTAAAATGTCTGTTCAAATCTTTTGCCCATTTCTGATTACATTTTTTGTTTTCTGTTAAATTTTGACAGTTCTTTATGTATCCTAGGCCTTGGTGGAATATTTTTTCCTATTTGGTAGCTCTGTCATTTCATTATTTTAACAGTCTTTCCCAGAACTAACATTTTAATTTTGATGAAATCTAATTTATCAATTTTTTCTTTATAGGATCATGTTTTAGTGTCAAGATTGAGAACCATACTTGGCCCTAACTAAAGATTTTCTTCCAGATTTTTCCCTAAAAGTTTTGTATTCTGTGTAAGTCCTTGATCCATTTTGAGTCAACCTCCATACCTCCCCTTTTCTTGGTACTGAAGATTGAACCAAGGGACACTTAACAACTGAGCCACATCCCAGCCCTTTTTTACATTTTATTTAGAGACAGGGTCTCTGAGTTGCTAAGGGCCTCCTAAATTCCTGCCTCAGCTCCCAAGCTACTGGGATTAGAGGTGTATGTCACTACGCCCAGCTCATTTTGAGTCAATTTTTTTTGGTACCAGGAATTGAACTTAGGTACCTACAACCACTGAGCCACATCCCTAGCCCTATTTTGTACTTTATTTAGAGACAGGGTCTCAATGACTTGCTTAGCGTCTTGCTATTGCTAAGGCTGGCTTTGAACTCTCAATCCTCCTGTCTCAGCCTCCAGAGGCGTGCCCCACCACGCTGGGCTTGAGTCACTTTTTGAATGAGATTATTTTTTTTCTTTTCCATCTATGTTCATTTGTCCTAGAGGCTATCTTTCACCCAAAGAATTTCCTTTGCGCATTTGCCAAAAATCAGTTTGGCACATTTGAGTGAGTCTATTCCTGAATTCTCTGTCCTGTTCCATTAATTTATATGTCTATCCCTCTGCCAATTCCAGTCCTTTTTTTTTTTTTTTTTTTGATGGTGCTGGGGATTGAAGGAGGGCTTTGTGCATGAGAGGCAACCATTCTACCAACTGAGCTATATCCCCAGGCCTCCACACAGTCTTAATTACTGTGGCTATACAGCAAGATTTAAAATTGGGTACTTTCCCATTTTATTATTCTTTTGTTATAGCTTCCCCCCCCCCCCTTCTTTCTTTCTTCCAGTTCTGGGGATTGAACCCATAACCTTGCACATGTTAAGCAAGTGGTGATAGCTGTTCTAGTTCCTTTGCCTTCCCATGTAAATTTTAAAATAATCTTCTTTATATCTAAATATCAAAACAAAACAAAGTAAACAAAAAAACAAACTTGCTGCTGGTATAGTGGTGCATGCCTGTAATCCCAGTAATTTGAGAGGCTCAAGCAGGACGATCACAAGTTTGAGGCTAGCCTCAGCAACTTAATGAACCCCGCCCCCCCCTCTTATATATATATAAAAGGACTGGGGATGTAACACAGTAGTAAAGCACCCCTGGGTTCAATCCTCAGTACAAAAAATAAACAAACAAATGATTTGCTGGAATTTTGGTTAGGGATTCTGTTAAGCCTGTACGTTAATTTGAGGAAAACTATCATCTTTACTATGTTGTTTGCCAATTTGTAAACAGCATTTCTCTGTATTTATATGGATATTCTTTAATTTTTTTCATCAGCACTATGTGGCTTATAGCATACAAATCCCATGGATGTTTTCTTAGATTTGTATCTAAATATTTTATAGTAGGATGGCTACTGTAAATGGTATTATATTTCTTAATTTCACTGTCCATGTATTCGTAGCTAGTGTATAATAGCTTCACAGCTGATTTTTTAAAGTTTATCTTATATTCTTTGATCTAGCTGAACTCATTTATTAATTCCAGGAGTTTTGTATAATTGTAAGGATTTTCTCTAAAGACATCAAGTGATCTGAAAATAGGAACAATTTTTTGCTTTCCCCCACCCTCTAGTACTGGGGAATGAACCCAGGGGTGCTTTCCACATAGCTACCCCAGCCCTTTTTATTTTTGAGATAGGGTCTTGCTAAGTTGGTGAGGCTGGCCAACAGGAACAGTTTAACTTCTTCCTTTCTAATCTATGTCTTCTATTTCCTTTTCTTAACTTATTGACAGTGGCTAGAACTTTTATCACGATGTTGGATTAAAAGCAATAAAGGTAAATATACTTGTCTCATTCCTGTTCAGCTTGAATTCTTCTACATATGGGATGTGGGAGGCAAAAGGAAAGCCAAAGCCCCGGGGAATTACCACCATGTTGGGACTTAGGTCTTTGGCTCTGGGCTCCCTTCTCTTCTGTACCTTCCACAGTTTGTTGTTTTTGTTTATATCTAAGTTTTTTAGTTGAAATTAATGGGAATAACAGGGAAAAGTCTGTCTATTCCATCTTCCCTAAAGTGGAAGTCATAGTTAATTTTAACTGGCTACTTTCCTTAGCACAAGATTTCTATTATATAAAATTTTGGTTTTCAGGATTTTTTTTTTTTTTTTCGAGTGGTATGACTTTGTTATTAACCCCCACCTTTTCTCTAATAATTTTGCAGTTTCTTCTTTCTGGTACCCTAAGGACCCAACCCAAATAGCTACTGAAATGGTCTGTGTCACAGTAAAATTAAAGATATCATAATTCTTTTAATAAAATATTTTATTATTATTTAGTTGTAGATAGACACAATATATTTATTTTATTTTTATGTGGTGCTAAGGATCAAACCCAGGGACTTGCACATGTTAGGCGAGTGCTCTACCCCTGAGCTACAACCCTAGGCCTAAGATATCATAATTCTAAATCAGTGAATCAAGAGGCAGCGTGATATAGTCTTTTCCAGCTCTCCATAGGTTTCTCTCTTCCCCCAATTAAATGATTCCCTGCATGAGGTTGGTTGGGGGTTACTATCCTACTCCCCTAGCTTCAAGTTCTCATCTCTCTCTTTATTTTTTCTCTACAGTATTGGGGATTGAACCCAGGGAGCTCTACCACAGAATTACACCCCACGCCCTTTTTACTTTTTATTTGAGACAGAGTTTCACTACATTGCTTAGTCTGACCTCAAACTTGTGATACTCTTGTTTTAGCCTCCCAAGTCACTGAAATTACAGGCATACGCCACCATGCCTGGCAAATTCTCATCTCATTTTTTTAAAAAAATATTTATGTTTTAATTATAGGTGGACACAATATTTTATTATTTTTTTAATATTTATTTTTTAGTTGTAGGTGGTGGACACAATATTTTATTTCATTTTTATGTGGTGCTGAGGATCGAACCCAGTGCCTCACAAGTACTAGGCGAGCACTCTATCATTGAGCCACAAGCCCAGCCCCAATATTTTATTTTATTTTTTATGTGGTACTGAGGATTGAACCCATGCTAAGTTGCTTAGGTCCCCACTCAGTCCCCACTCTACCTCTTGAGCCACAACCCAGCCCCAAATTCTCATCTCTTTCTGGGGCATTTGTAATAATTATTTACCCATCAGAAACTCAGCAAGTCCACAGCTTCAGCCACACTAGTGACTTCCAACTCTTCTGTTTTTGGTTCATTGAGATAGTTATTTTGTTTTTAAAACCAAACATTTTCTTTTGTGGGTATGTACTGGGGACTGAACCCACGGGCACTCTACTATTGAGCTGTACCCCTAGCTTTTTTTTTGTTTTAAGACAGGGTCTCCTTAAATTGCTGAGGTTAACCTTGAGCTTTCAATCCTCCTGTCTCAGCCTCCTAAATTGCTGGGATTACAGGCCAGGTGTGCACCACTGTCCCTCGTTCTTTTTCTTTTCTTTTTCAGACATAGTCTCTATGTTGCCCAGGCTGGTGTCAAGCTTGTGGGCTCAAGTGTTCTTCCTACCCACCTCATCTTTTTTTTGGTACCGGGGATTGAATTTAGGGCACTTAACTACCAAGTCACATCTCCAGCCCTTTTAAATATTTTATTTAGAGACAGGATCTCACTGAGTTGCTTAGGGCCTCTCTAAGTTGGCTTTGAACTTGTGGTCCTCCTGCCCCAGCCTCCCAAGCCACTGGGATTACGGGTGTGTGCCACCACACCAGGCCTGCCTCAGCCTCCTGAGTAATAGTAGTAAGTAGATGGGACTACAGGTTTGCACCACCCCTGTCTTCACATGTTCTTTGATTTCTCTTTTTCATATTTTACTTTAAATTCTTGGTAAGTGCTTGGAGGAGAAGATATGTCAAAAGTTTGAGCCCTGTAAGTAATTCTTTTTTCTTTATAATATTGGGGATTAAACCCAGCAGTGCTCGTATCACTGAGCTAACATCCCTTTAAATTTTTGAAAGTGTCTTATTAAGCTGCCCAGGCTGGCTTTGAACTCATGATCCTCTTGCCTCAGCCTCCTGAGTCATAGGATTATAGGTGTGCATCACTATGCCTGGCTCTGTAAATCATCTTCTTCTTCTTCTTTTTTTTTTTTTTGGTACTGGGGTTAAACCCAGGGGCACATTACCATTGAGCTACATCCCCAGTTCTTTTTATTTTGGAATAGGATCTCTCTAAGTTGCTTAGGTCCTCACTCAGTTGCTGAAGATGGCCTTAAACCTATGATTCTACTGCCTTAGCCTTAGAAGCCCCAGATTATAGCCATCACATTCAGCTCTGTAAATCACCTTGATTGGAACTTCCAAAATATATTTTCTGTGTATCAAAGAGAATAAATCTGGGGAATCTAGAATTAATCTTTTGTCTTTGGTCACATATTAATAAAATACTACTTGTTTAGTACTCTCAAGGTCTCTGTAGTAATTCACCTATTTTCATTTTCTTTGATCTAGAGTGCTGTAAAAGATCACAGTACCTAAAATCAGAAAACCTTAGACCAAAACCTTGCTCTGTTACAGTATAACCTTGGACAAGTCATTTGGCTTCTATGAATCTCAGATTTTTAATCAGTAATACAGGATTAAAACAAAAACAATTATAACACTATTAATAAGACAACTAGCTAACAGTGCAATACAAAGAAAATGCTTAGACCAAACTATGGAGTATTAAGACTTCAGCCTCAAATTTTTGGACATTGCTTTAAGAATGATCTTATTGTGGAATCAGAATTTATGTTGCTAAACTGGGTACAGTGGCACATGTCTATAATCCTACCAACTTGGAAAGTGTTTTTATATTTCTGACTAAATGTTTACAACCTTATATCATCTTCTCTTTCACCCTGGTGCTGGGGATTGAACTCAGTCCTTGTATTTGCTACACTGTACTCTACAACTGAGCTACATACCCAGTCCTAACATCACATTTTTTTTTTTTAAGAGAGAGAGAGAGAGAGTTTTTAATATTTATTTTTTAGTTTTCAGTGGACACAATATCTTTATTTTTATTTGTATGTGGTGCTGAGGATCGAACCCAGCGCCCCATGCATGCTAAGCGAGCGTGCTACCGCTTGAGCCATATTCCCAGCCCCCTAACATCATTTTTTAAGCAAGGCAGGTCATAAGGAAATAGAAAGCACAATCTTGTTTGGCGAGGTGGTGCACACCTGTATTCCCAGAGGCTTGGGAGACTGAGGCAGGAGGATAGTTAGTTCAAAGCCAGCCTCAACAACAGCAAGGTGTTAAGCAACTCAGTGAGACCCTGTCTCTAATAAAATACAAAATAGGATTGGGGATGTAACCCTGAGTTCAATCCCTAGTACCCTTAAAAAAAATAAAAAAACCCAAACAGAAAGCACAATCCTCCTCCCGACACATGTTAGGGATCAAACCCAGGGTCTCCTCAATGTGAGATGAATGCTCTACCACTACGTCACACCCTGACCCCCATTTAAAGCTACTTTTAAGGGCTGGGGTTGTGGCTCAGTGGTAGAGTGCTTGCCTAGCACATGTGAGGCACTGGGTTCGATCCTCAGCAACACATACAAATAAATAAAATAAAGTTATTGAAAAAAAAAGCTACTTTTAAAATGAGGAAATTAAAGTCCAGAAAGGATAATTAACTTACTGAACACACCTCACTGTTAGTTGAGAGCCTTAGCTCATGACATAGCTATCTCTAATGAATTCTCTTCATGCAATTTCCTTAGAATGTCCCTTTATTTTGGTTAAAAGACACATGTAGAATTGCAGGGTATGGGGATCCAGAGGGGGAGAAGGATAGGATTCCTATCCCTCTTCAAGGCTCTGGCATCTTAAAGAAATAGCATATTGTTTAAGAAGTAGTAATTAAGCTAAATTCTCCATGGCTATTAGCAAAGTGAATTCATGTGGCCATCTCCCGTCAGTGATGGGTTGCTCTGCTTAATGCATAACAATTTTTTTAAAATGCTAGATTTTTTTAACCTTTATTTTATTTGTTTGTTTATTTATTTATTTTTTAGATTTTTTTTGGAGCTGTAGATGGATACTATACTCTTATTTTATTTATTTATTTATCCTTATGTGGTGCTGAGGATTGAACCCAGGGCCTCATGGGGCTAGGTAAGTGTTCCACAACTGAGCTACAATCCCAGCCCCTTATTTGTTTATATTTACTTGGTACTTAAGATCGAACCTAGTGCCTCACACATGCTAGGCAAGCACTCTACCACTGAGCTACAACTCAGCCCTGCATAACAATTTTAAACAGGAACAGTGTCCATTTATTTCTAGATAAGGTAAGACTTAGAGTAACCTCATTTATAAGGGTGGATGAGCACAGCTGTATATAGGGAGCAGGCATACAATCAGAAGATGAATGTTATTCCTACTTCTGAAAATAGCTGGGCAAGAACACATGTTTATAAAAGTGGCTCCTTCCTCTGGTACAATCTGCAAACCTTAGCAATAATAAATGAACTGAAAAAAAGACAGGTCAGGCAGAGTGCTGAAGGGGAAGAGGAAAAATTCTAATATGGAAAGACAAAATGGAGGGTTGTTTAAATGTCAAAGGAAACACATTTTGTTGAAGTGTAATACTCTCCCTATAAGGTTCTGGGTTGAGTCAGCTGGGAGAATAAGAGGACAGGAAGGAAAAGCAGAAAATAACACTTAACAGATCTAGTTTCTCTACTAAAAGTAGCTTTAGGGCAGTAAGTAGGCTGACAAGAAAGAGAAAAATAGATCTTCATTTTAGAAAGCTTCCTATTTTTCATAGTGTTCACAAAACAAGGAAAACCTTAGCATGTTTGGAGATGATAGTAATTCTGCTAAAAATTCTGTAACAATAGTCCTGTTTCTCTAGGTGGTTACTGTCATCTTTACCAAAAGTCATACAGAAAATCTTATTAACCATTATTAAGTTTTAGAGTGGCTGACTATTTTCCATTTTTATAGTTGATCAATACTGCAGCAAGATAAAGGGAAAATGACCTAATACAAGGCAGTTGTCAGGTTCCCCCAGTTCTTAGGAGGAGTGCCATGCTGAGACAAACTAATCCCAAAGCATCAGTGCTTTGATTCAGGGGACACATCATAACCTCAAAACATTTATGTAGTCAAAACTGATCCATGGGGCTGGGGATGTGGCTCAAGCGGTAACGCGCTCACCTGGCATGCGCGGGGCGCTGGGTTCGATCCTCAGCACCACATAAAATAAAAAAATAAAGATTTGTGTCCACCGAAAACTGAAAAATAAATATTAAAAAAAAAAAAAAAACTGATCCAACTACAAAAGTAGGAAGAGTAAATTTTACCTTTAGGTCCCTCTTGTTTTTTTTTTTTGGAGTGGGGGTACTGGGGCTTGAACACAGGGACACTTCACTGAGCCATATCCCTAGCCACCCCCCCTTTAAGTTGTAGATGGACATGATACCTTTATTTAATTTATTTATTTTTATGTGGTGCTGAGGATCGAACCCAGGGCTTCACACATGCAAGGCGAGCGCTTGAGCCATAACCCCAGCCCCCTAGCCCCTTTTAATTTTGAGACAGGGTCTTTTTTTTTTTTTTTAAGGTGTTTTGGGTTTCTTTAAAACAAAACAAATATATATATATATATATATATATATATATATATATATATATATATGTTGTAGTTGGACACATTTATTTTATTTATTTATTTTTATGTGTTGCTGAGGATCGAACCCAGGGCCTCACATGTGCTAGGCAAGCGCTCTACCACTGAGCCAAAACCCCAGCCCTGAGACAGGGTCTTGATAAATTGCTTAGGGCCTCATTAAATTGCTGAGGCTGCCTCCAACTTGTGATCCTCTGCCGGAGTCTCTCAAGTCACTGGGATTACAGGCATGTAATTACAGGCATTTTTTTTTTTTAAGCACTAGGGATTGAACCTAGGGACGGACTCTACCACTGACCTATATCCTTGCCTTCCTTATTTTATCTTGAGACAGAGTCTTGCTAAGTTTCCTAGGCTGGCTTTGAATTTTTTTTCCTTTTATGTCAGTCTCCCAAGCAGCTGGGTTTACAGGTGTGTGCTACTGCACCTGGCTTTTTGTTTATATTCTCATAAAATGGATACTATGTACATTATTGGTTTGATTTCATGTATTTAAATTTACTTTTTTAGGGGCTGAAGTTGTGGCTCAGTGGTACAGTGCTCGTCTAGCATGCACGAGGCTCTGGGTTCGATTCTCAGCACCACATAAATGTAAAATAAAGATATTGTGTTCATTGCAGAACCGTCAACCTCTAGACCTCCTCACAGCAAATAAAGGAGGAACCTGTCTGTTCCTGAAAGAAGAATGCTGCTATTATATCAATGAAACTGGATTGGTCGAAGAGAATGTTGACACCCTCCGTAGTTTGGGTTAAAGGCTTAAACAGCAACCATCAAATGACCCCTGGCCAGGCTGGCTAAATTCAACCCTTATTGCGTGGCTGACTCCCATTCTCACTCCTATTTTAGTAATAGGGCTTCTACTAATGATTGCTCCCTGCCTTCTCAGGTTCGCTGGAAAGCGCGAGTGAAATTGCCAGAGCGACCTACAACCAGATGCTCCTACACCCCTACAGTTGCCTCCCCACTGAACCTACAAGCCACTCCCCCACCTACTACGCCCCTAAACAAGCAGGAAGTAGCCAGACGAAATTCGCAGCCCTATATCACCAAAAAGGCTGGAATGTTAGGTCGGTGGCAGCGACTTGGTGGCGACTTAGTGGCAACTTAGAACAAAGCAGCCCGCGCTGCTTTGAACATCAATCAGATGCCATCGGAAACGCCTGTCAATCAGCCAGATCTCCTGACTAACGCCTGTCAATCAGCAGGACCCCCTGGCCAATCCTGGAGTTCAGCCAACTCCCCTGACCAACTCCAAGGGGGCAAGGGACCCTAGAGATACCTTTTCCTGTCCCAAGCCCTTCCCTTCCTGCTGTAAGCCCCATAAAAGTCCAGTCCAGTCGAGCTTCCACTTGGTTTCTCCTCAGACCCTTCCCCTGTCCCCTCTGTGGGTCTGATCGAGTTCCAACCGGGTGATATCTCAATAAAGCCTGTTCAGCGGCCCTTTTAAATCTGCCAACTTTGGCTGCTGCCTGCCCAGCCTGATCTGACATTGTGTCCACCTAAAACTTAAAAAAGACATGATCCCAATCTATTCTCATGCATCTTACAACTTAGTTGAAATAAACACACAGACAACATACTCCTATTAGATAAGGAAGAAAGTAAAGTTTGGCTGAATAGCTGAGTGACATATTATGACACAGTAAAAAAAGGATGGGATGTCTAGATATAAATGAACTGATGTGAAGTTGTAAAACAGTACTGTAAATATTTTTAGACTTTCCTCTAGGTAAAGCTGAAGTAGCCATATCATCATCTATAAGTAAAATTTCCTTTAACATTTAAAAGTAAGGGCAATTTATAACTCATTAGCACCCTGATGGCTCTGCTACCAATTTTATAGTCTTTTGGCTCCCAGTCTAGGAGAGTGTGAAATTCTGAACATTACTAAGAAATTAAAACCACAGATAATGCAAACCTTAGTAACCTCTTAATTACAAAACGCTACTAAGTCAAAGTGATAGTCTATTTGTATGTGTTTGAGAGTGGGGAAGTGGGATTGAATAAATTTGTCTCTTACTTCCAGAAAGTTTATAATCTAGAATGCAGTAAACAAGAAAAACTCTATGATAAAGCAGAAAACATTGTCATAAGCAATCATTACCTCTACTAATCCATAAGATCACAGGATGCATAGGGTAGAGAATGAATATTCCAACCAGCCTAAGGAAATGAGGGTTCTTGAAAGACTAGTAATAAGTTTTTAAAGACATATTTAAAACAAAATTACATACAATTGTTTGTACGTTGTTTTATTTCTTTGGAACTGGGGATTGAACCAAAGGTGCTTAACCAGAGCCACATCCCCAGCCCTTTTTTTTATGTTTTATTTTGAGACAGGGTCTCACTAAGTGCTTAGGGCCTTGCTAAGCTGTTGAAGTTGGTCTCAAACTTACAATCCTTCCTGCCTCAGCCTTCTGAGTTGTGGAATTACAGGTGTGCACCTATTGTTTGTACTTTATAGTAGCTACCCTCAGCTCTGTTATATTGGGCATCTGGAGCCAGATGTAAGCCCTGGTTTCCAAGTAGGAAACACAGCTGGAAAACAATATTGCACAAATTCCACACAAACTTACACAAATTTGTAGTATTTAAGTAATATGGTATAAATGATACAAAAATGTAAACTGCGGAATGGGGTTGACTCATGACTTTTCAAAAACTTTCTCAATAACTGAATTTCTAGTACACAGAGTTGGAATAACAGTATTATTATTCATAATAAATGAATAGAAATAGAACATTTCTACTTCCTCCCCAAGAGGGGAGCAATTTACACAAAACTATAGCATAGGGGTCCAGAACAGCACCTCTGAAAAACCTCTACCTAGGCATTCTCCACCAGCTATCATTTCCCAGAGTAGCCTCCAAGCCTTTTGGTCATCTTATGTTGTCTTTCCCTCTCTCCTTTTCTTCCTTGTTTTTGTCTGCTTTCTTTCTTCTCTTTGATTGTTTGTTTATAATACTATGGATTGAATCCTAAGGTCTGGTACATGCTAGGCAAGCACTGTAACACAGAGCTACATCCCCAGTCTCTTCATGCTTTTTTTTTTTTTAAACCGAGACTGACTCAAACTTAGAAACCTCCTGCCTCAGCCCCCAAAGAAGCTAAGATTACAAGCATGTACCCCTGTGTCTGATTTGCACAGTCCTCTTGACAGCTTTTATTATAGTCTTTCCCCTCCAATGCCAGTGTTGAACTGGCTGGGGAACCCCACACATTGAAGAGGAGCTGAGCAGTGGCTCATTGCTCCTGTCTAATCCCTTACATTAACAGGTACCTTTTGCAATAACCTGGTTTCCTAGTTTAAAATAATCAGGCTAAAGAAGAGTTGATATCTGTTCTTTTGTGTTAGATACCTAAACAAGATGCAAAGCCAAGATCTGAATGCAAATCAGTCCGACTCTAAACTAACGTCTGTATTTTTAACTATGCTGCTTCACAAGATGAGAATATACTTTCTTGGTTCTCAGAAGTTCATAAGTCCAAGTGTAAAACATAAAAGGTTCTATGTACTGCACTTAGAGAACAAAATTGTGGATAAAACTGAAAGATATCAACAAGTATAAGTTTACTTTTGGCTGAAAAACAGGTTATTGATTTTGCTTGACTGCTTTCTACCAGAAAAGAGAAGCAGCAATAAAACTTCAGATGATGGGAGGCAGAGACAGGTAGAGTAAACGACATAGAAGTAAAAAAGAAATGTCAAAGTGAGCAAAAGCAGCAAGAGGATAGAAAGCAGCAATGGAGAGGGGTCAGAAACTCAGAAGTTCAAAGCTGCCAAGTTATTATTGTAGAACACAAAATGTGGCCATGTAATTCCAGTGACTTAGGAGGCTTAGACAGGAAGAACACAAGTTCCAGGTTAGCCTCAGCAACTTAGTGAGACCTTGTCTCAAAAAATTTTTAAAAAGCTCAGTGGTAGAGTATCACTACCACTGAGGGTTTGGTTCAATCCCTAGTACTACTCCCCCCCCCCCCCCCAAACAACAACAACAAAAAAACTATACTATTTATCTGGTTGATATATTATTTTCTTCTTTGTGATTTACATTGTCTTCTCCCAAAAGCAGTAACTTCCTCTGCTCTCTAGCCCCTAGTATTTTATCTACTTTCTTTCTTTTGTTTGATGAGGGTACTGGGGATTGAACTCAGGGGCACTCAACCACTAAGCCATATCCCCAGCCCTATTTTGAATTTTATTCAGAGACAGGGCATCACTGAGTTGCTTAGCACCTTGCTTTTGCTGAGGCTGGCTTTGTACTTTCAATCCTCCTGCCTCAACCTCCAGAGCTGCTGGGATTACAGGTGTGTATAATAAACGTACCTGGTTTATCTACTTTCTAAGTAAATTCACCCATTCGAATATCTCAAATAAGTGGAAAATCAGAATACATGGCCGTTTGTGATTGGTTTATTTCACTTAACATTTGTTTTCAAGGTTTAACTATACTGTAGCATATATTAGAATTTCATTTCTTTTTTATTTCTGAATAATATTCCATTGAATGTTATCCATTCATCTGGGGATGCACACTTGGATTGTTTCTACCTTTTGGCTGTTGTGAATAATACTGCTTTGAAGATTCACATAAAAGTTTTTGTTTGAATATCTGTTTTCAATTCTTTTGGATATGTATCTAGGAGTGGAATTGCTAGATCATAGGTTAATTATATGTTTAACTTTTGAAGAACTGTCAAACTTGTTCATGATGGCCCCACCATTTTACACTTGAACCAGAAATCCATAAGAGTTCTGATTATTCCATATCCTCTCCAACACTTTACTTTCCATTTTTAAAAAGTAACAGGGCTGAAGCCAGACATTGTGGCATACACCTGTCATCCTACTTGGGAAATAAAATCCCCTTACCAGAGTTTCTGACTTAAGATGTGAGTCTTAGAGGTCAATTGTAAACTGCATAAAACATATAAAATGGTTTGGGGCCAAAGAACTCTTGCTAAGATTTTTTGTTTGTTTATTTTCTTTTGCTTTTTAGTTTAAAGTGGATACTATATAAATGCCCTGTAACACTATCTATAGGATGGTAAGCAGAACTGATGTAGTCTTGAACCTGTGGATAGCTTTGTTTTTATTATCATTATACTTTCTTTTTTCTTTTGGTGCTAAGGATTAAACCCAGGTGCACTTTACCACTACATCCCCAGTGCTATTTACTTTTCATTTTGAAACAGGGTTTTGCTAAATTGCCAAGACCGGCCTTGAACTGTGATCCTTCTGCCTCAGCCTCAAGAGTTTCTAGGGTTACAGGTATGAGCCACCACACCAGGCTCATTATGCATATTTTGACCTCTACTAGGTTACAGTCCAGTCAGAGGAGGAATGTGGATACTTAAAAACAGACTTTGTTAGCCACTGTGTTAAACTGTTTTGAGCTGGGTACAGTGGCACATGCCTGTAGTCTCAATGACCTGACAGGATGAAGCAAGAGAATCACAAGTTCAAGGCCAGCCTGGGAAGACCCTGTTTCAAAATAAAATATAAAAAGGACTAGGGATCCATCATTTGTTATAAAATACCTATTTCCTATTTCTTTTTCTTCTTCTTCTTTAAAAAAAAAAAAGCTTTTCACCTCAGAAAAGGTTTCCTTGAAAGCTCTATTTCCTTAGCTTGGTCAGAGAAATAAAAAGTACTCAGCTTAATATCCAGTGCTAATGTGAGTAAGTAACCATCAACATTAATAGTTGTTGCTGACACACTACACTGATGCCAAATTGTTCAATATGGCCCTACTCTATAGAAAGATGTTATCATTTGTATTTTCCTATTTGCTTTCCTAGTACTTTTTACTCTCCTCATACTTCTTATAATGGCCAAATCCTTCTAGCCAGCACTAAATGATCAGAAACCTGTTAATAGATTCTTTGTAGTCCCAGTTTTTTTCTAAAGAACAACCGACATGTTTGTCTGCTGATGTTAGAAGCTGGAGCAAAAAGGAGGAGGATACAACTGCAACAAATTCCATTTGCTCCATTCCCAGTCAATAATAGTTTCAGGTTTTCCAGTCCTCTTTTGAGACAGAGGTAGAAGAAGAGATCAGATGAAAATAAGTCATTCATAGTTTCTGGAACCTATACATAAAGCTGGATCTTGGCTTGAAGCAAGTTATGCTGCAGGAAACTGGCTAGAATGGAGAGAGAATGCAAAGAGAATGCCTGTAAGGAAGGCTTGTTTAAACTCTGGGTATTATTATCTCTGCAAAAGCCTCAACCGGGGAATGTAGGACTTATTTTACTTCCCATAGCTGATCTCCAGCATGTTATTGTCTAATATTTAACCTTGGAGAATATACAGAATATACTGTTTATTACAGGACAAAAGTTCCAATCAGAGATGTAGGGATAGTGTAAATATAATTAGAAATTCACTCAATGGGGTTGTGGCTCAGTGGTAGAGTACATGCCTAGCACGTGTGAAGCACTGAGTTCAATCCTTAGCATCAAATTAAAAAAAAAAAAATACACAAAATAAAGGTATTTTATCCATCTACAACTAAAAATATTTTTTAAAGATTAGAAATTCAAAAGAGTGAGTAGCCTTTAGAAATGAAGAGACTAGAAAAACTAGGACCATCTATGGTTCTTGAACTAGGTAAGATTTTCTTCTTAAATTATGTACAGTTATTATCTGAGAACTATTCATTTTTTACAGGTTTGCCATGGGGTAATATTAGAAACTTTGGTAAAAATAGCCATACTTCAGGGAAAACTCTAGTTCCAAGTTTGTCTACCACAATGAAAATTATTAGAAGATTTCTGCCACACAATAAATTCTTAAAGCCTGCCAGATCTCATGCAGGCACAACCTCAAATGAGTTTAACAGCAACATCTCTAGGAGGCGGTGTTAAATATTTATTTTGGTTGTAGTTGATACAATACCTACATTTTATTTATTTATTTTTATGTGATTTTATTTTTAAGGATTGAACCCAACACCCTGCACGTGCCAGGTTAATGCTCTACTGCTGAGCCAGAACCCCAGCCCCATTTCTGGGTTTTGAATCCTATTTATCCTGGTAAACCTTATTCATCTTCAAGTCATGGATCTGATTGATTTGACTATAGGGAAGAAGCAAATTATATATGGATCTTCTAAAACCAAAAATCCAAGGCAGAAAAGTGGTTATTATTTCTTTAGAGAGAGTACTTCCCAAGAGAACCTTTGCTATGAGTCCTTTATTAACATTACAAATATAAATCTCTCAGATGATGCAACAAAGCAATGTGGGATAGTTTTCCACAGAAATGTCTGAAGCTGCCATGCCCAGTGGTGCATGTGTATAATCCCAGCAATTTGGGAGGCTGAGGCAGGAGGATCTCAAGTTCGAGGAGGCCAGACTGGGTAACTTGGTGAGATGCTGTCTCAAAAACAAAACAAATAAACAAATAAGCAAACAAAGGGCTGGGGATATAGCTCAGCAGAAAACCACCCTTGGGTTTAATTTGCAGTATTAAAACAAACCAGAAATGTTCGAAACCTATGGAGAAACTATGATGTTTTGTTACAGAATGGAAACACCTGAAGATCCATTAAAAAACAAAAAATATTGACTTCTGACTCCCACCCACAGAAATTCTGATATCATTTAATTGAGTGAAACCTGGGCATCAGGATTTTAAAATCCTTGTTCCTGTTCCAACATTCTAATGTGCAGCAAAATTTAGGAACACTGACAGAGAAAATGATGTCTTCAAATTATTCTGCCTTCAAGTCTGCCACTGACAGGAAACAATCTCACAGCCCTTATTTCTGGGATCTTCTGGGATTGAATAAGCCAAAGAAAGCACAAAGGTAACCAACATTTATCCTGCAATCTTTTCACAGGAGAATGGTATTGTCTTTCTATAGAATTTTAGACAAAAGAAAATAGCCAATTGAAACCATTATCAAGGCAAGTACCAATCTGGGGAATGGTTAGGTGTGTGTGAATGTCTTCCCCTCCTCCCCTTTTCTTTTTTGGTACTGGGGATTGAACCTAAGGGCGCTTTACCAATCCTCCTCCTCAGCCTCCAGAGTTGTTGGAATCACAGGCATGGGCCACCATACCTAGCTAGATCTGGCATTATAAGGAGAAAAAGAACTGTTATAGGATTAAAGAAGTAAGGCCAAGGTGTAACCTCCATCAAATGTAAACTATTCCATGTCCAGACTGTGGGGAAAGGGGAGGCTGCAGAGGAATGCTCAAGATCTGATACAGTTCCTCTTCCCATTATAAGTTCTTGCACCATGGAAACTGTAAAACAGTGCAATAAAGTCTGGTTCACTACACCCTTAAATGGTTCATCCTCCCTTTCCTCTTGCTGAGATAACCACATACTTGTAGCCATGGCTGGAGAAGGTGGATCAGCAGAGGTCATCAGGTTCAGCTGGAATCCTGGTCTGAAAATCACTAGAAATAAGAAGGTTCATATTCTCAGTTTTGAGGAAATACCTCCCAGGTTGAGATGGAATCACAATGTCCACAGCTTTACTGCTTTATGACCTAGAAGGAAGACCTAGGGATAACAAGATGCCTAAGGCTGGCTAGGCACTTTTTCTTTCTAGCCTTCCTCAACCACAGGCTGTGAAAGGTACAGCCTGTTTTCCTTTCTGGAAATCTCTCCTTGGTAGTTTCAGGTCTGTTAACAGAGCAGAACTGAAGCACCTTTTGGCTCTCAGTGCCAAAGAAGGGGAAACAGTAACACAGAAAGAGGAACCCAATAATAGTTGGGGTCTGAGGATGAATGCTCTTTTACCCAGTCTGAGGATAAAAATGCTCTTTTACCCAGACTGGCTTTAAAATAAGATCATTTGGATCTGTCCTAATCTAATATAACGGTATCCTTATAAATAAAAGGGTGACATTTAAGATGGGAATGGTGGGCCTGGGGTTGTGGCTCAAGTGGTAGAGTGCTCGCCTAGCACGTGTGAGGCTCTGGGTTTGATCCTCAGCACCACATAAAAATAAAGATATTGTACCCACCTAAAACTAAAAAATAAATTAAAAAAAAAAAGATGGGTGTGATGACACACAACTGTAATCCCACTGACTTGGGAGGCTGAGGCATGAGGATCATAAATTCAAGGCCAGCCTAGGCAATTTAGAGAGACCCTGTCTCAAAATACAAAATAGAAAGGGCTTGTGATATAGCTCAGTGGTAGAATACCCCTGGGTTCAATATCTCCACCACTGGAAAAAAGGCGGATGGACATAGACATGCACAGAGAAGATAGCTATGTAACCAAATGATCCATCTACAAGCTATGGAACACAATGGATTACCAGCAAACATCAAAAGCAAGGAAGATCTCTCCCCACGAGCCACCTTGCTAACACCTTGATTTCAGATTTTTAGCCTCCAGAATTGAGAGATAATAAATTTCTGTGGTTTTAAGCAGTCAGCTTCTGGTACTCAGTTACAGTAGTTCTAGGAAATTAATATAACACCATATTCAGACCTAGTGTTGATTAAATCACTCAAATTTTTATCTTAACTAGCTTCATTGCTAAATTGCAGTCTAGATCAGTGGTTCTCAAGTAGGGTATATAGAGAATAGTGGTAATGGCAGCACCAACTTCCTTTCTCCCTTCCTTCTTTTCTCCCTCCCTTCCTTCCTTCGTTCTGAGGGCCCTGTGCATACTCAATAAGCGCTCTACCACTGAGCTACATCACCAGTCTGCAAATGGTAATTTCCTGGGGAGGTTTTTCACAGTAAACATGCCCAATGTTTTAGATTATGAGGGTTGGAAGAGGTAGCATATATTTTAAAAGGCTCTCTAAGTGCTATTAGTGAGTGGCTTTGATCCTCCTTTCCCCCAACTTTCTCTCACTTAACACTAGCTTAAGTAAAATAATAAACTTTGATTCTAATAATCTGTGGTTTCAATGTAACTTTAATCAAAATCTTAGCATGCCTTTTTCATAAAAAAAAATTCACAAGCTGATCCTACAATTTTTGTGGAAATGCAAAAGGCCAAGTGCCCCAAGGCAATCTTGAGGAAGTACAACAAAGCTGGAGGACTTACACTACTAGATATCAAGATTTATAGAGGTATAGAGTTAAAACAATGTATTATTGACAGAATAGGCAAAAGAATTAAAGGAACAGAAGAGAATTAAAAAATAAACCCACACATATCCTCTGATTGAGAAATATGACTCTGCTGTTCAGTGGGGGAAAGGGTGGTCTTTTCAATAGATGCTGCAGCAATTAAATATCCACATGAAAAAAAAAAACAAAAAACCTTGACTCAAGTCACACCTTAATCAAAAATCAATTCCAGATAAACTGTGGATCTAAATATAAAAGGAAAAACAAGTATCTCAGAAAAAACATAGGATATCTTTATTATCATAGAATAGAAAAAATTTTATTAAACAGAACCCAAAACTACCAACAATAAAACAAAAGACGAACTAGATTACATAAAAATGCAGAACTTCTATTCATGAAATTATACAATTAATAGAAAAGGTGAGACACAAAAGATATTTATAATACATATATTTGATCCAGGACTCATAACAGAATATAAAAAGATAGGCAATTGCTAGGAGTGATAGCACACACCTGTAATCCCAGTGATTTGGGAAGCTGAGGAAGGAGTATTTCAAATTTGAGGAGAGTCTTGGCAACTTAGTGAGACCCTGTCTCAAAAATAAAAAGCAAAAGGGGTTGGGGATGTAGCTCTGTGGTAAAATGCCTCTGAGTTCAATCCCCGGTACCAAAAAACAAACAAACAAATAAAACAAAACAAAAAAAACCCAACCAACAATAACAACAAACAACAACAAAAAACCCCACAACAAACAAACTACTATAATGAGAATAAACAAAGTTAAGTACATGCAACAACATGGATGAATCCTGCTAGTTTAATGGTGAGTATAGCTCCAAGATTTAAAAAGTACACATTGTAATGATTTTATTTATGCAATGTTCAAAGTGAATTACACAAATCTGATGACAGAGGTCAGAACTGATTGGGGAGTGGGGGTGTTGTTAAGACTACTGGAAGATGGCACTAAAACAGACTGGTGGACCAATGGTACAGAATAGAGGACACAGAAACTAACCCACAAAATTACAGTTATCTTATATTAGATAAAGGTGCCAAAAACATGCAATGGAGAAAAGAGCATTTTCAACAAATGGTGCTGGGAAAACTGGAAATCCATATGCAACAAAATGTAATTAAACTCATATTAAACACCATGCACAAAACTTAACTCAAAATGGATCAAGGACCTAGGAATTAAACCAGAGATTCTGCTTGTAATAGAAGAAAAAGTAGGCCCTAATCTTCAGCATGTGGGATTAGGCCCCAACTTCCTTAATAAGACTCCTATAGCGCAAGAATTAAAACCAAGAATCAATAAATGGGATGGAATCATACTAAAAAGTTTTATCTCAGCAACAGAAACAATCTGTGAGGTGAACAGAGAGCCTTCATCCTGCGGGCAAGTCTTTACCCCTCACACATCAGATAGAGCACTAATCTCTAGGGTATATAAAGAACTCAAAAAGCTAAGAACTGAAAAAACAAATAACCCAATCAACAAATGGGCCAAGGACCTGAATAGACACTTCTCAGAAGAGGATATACAATCAATCAACAAATATATGTAAAAATGCTCATCATCTCTAGCAGTAAGAGAAATGCAAATCAAAACTACTCTAAGATATCATCTCACTCCAGTCAGAATGGCAGCTATTATGAAGACTAACAACAATAAGTGTTGGCGATGATGTGGGGAAAAAGGTACATTGCTGGTGGAACTGCAAATTGATGCAGCCAATATGAAAAGCAGTATGGAGATTCCTTGGAAAACTGGTAATGGAACCACCATTTGACCCAGCTATCCTTCTCCTCGGACTATGCCCAAAGGACTTAAAAACAGCATACTACAGGGACTCAGCCACATCAATGTTTATAGCAGCACAATTCACAATAGCTAAACTGTGGAGCCAACCTAGATGCCCTTCAGTGGATGAATGGATAAAAAAAAAATGTGGTATATATACACACAATGGAATTTTACTCAGCAATAAAAAAGAATAAAATCATGGCATTTGCAGGTAAATAGATGGTGTTGGAGAAGATAATGCAAAGTGAAGTTAGCCAATCTCAAAAAACCAAATGCTGAATGTTTTCTCTGATATAAGGAGGCTGACTCATAGTGGAGTAGGGAGGGGGAACATGGGAAGAATAGATGAATTCTAGATAGGGAAGAGGGGAAGGAGGGAAAGGAAAGAGGCAGGGGATTAGCAAGGATGGTGGAATGTGATGGTCATCATTATCCAAAGTAAATGTATGAAGATTTGAATTGGGTGTCAACCTACTTTAAATACAACACAGATATGAAAAATTGTGGTATATGTGTAATAAGAATTATAATGCAAAAAAAAAGTACATGTATAAAGACATGAATTGGTGTGAACATACTTTATACAAAGATATGAAAAACTGTGCTCTATATGTGTAATAAAAATTATAATACATTCTGCTGTCATGTATTTAAAGAAATAAAATCAATTAAAAAAAAGGAAAATAAACAGACTATTGGAAGGGAGGCACAAAAGAGCTTCTGGGATTTTGACAATATTTCTTTCTTTATCTAGGTGCTGGTAACATGGTATGTTCACTCTGAAAATTCGATGACTTGTACACTTATGACTCATGAATATATTTATATTATTATTCAGTAAGACCTATTAACAAGCTGGACTCAATGGTACATGCCTGTAATCCCAGCTCAGTGGTTGAGTATCCCTGAGTTCAATCCCCGGTAGCTTCCTCGCCAAAAAAAAGGAAAAAAAGCCTGATTATCATAAACAAATCAGAACACCTTTGGGTTTATGAATCCTATAGATCAGTGAAAGAGAGGATGATAAAGTAGGCAGTGCCAGGATCAGCTTGAGATGCTGGCTTGAGATGACATATTTTAGGCAGCCTGCCCAACCTCCAGGTCAGCAGACTAGTCTAGTATCTAATGCAACAGCATATGGCGGGTGTGGGTGTGTGTGTGTGGGAGGGGGGGCAGAGGGTTCTACTTTGTTCATCCATTCTTTCTCTACACTGATACTTGATTCTGGGAGATTTTAAATATGATTTTAAGGACAGAGCTAAAAAGCAGAAGGAAGCTTGAATTTTAAATGGGAAAATGCACAGTATTTCAAGTATACTGAATGATTAGGGAAGGTTTTTTTTACATATTTTTTATTGGTGCATTATAGTTGTACACAATGATAGGATTTGTTGTTACACATTTATTTGTACATGCACACAATATGGGAAATTTTTAAAAGGTCGAGATAATCAGTCAGATATGAAACAGACTTAGTTTAGGGTTAAAAGTTTCATTTGATTATGAGTTCAATGAAGGTAGAAAATTATTTGATAGTCTTTTTGGTTTTTTTAAGATATCTTAAAGAGAAAATAACAGTACAACTTGGGAAGAGTGCCTATTCAATTCCTCGAGTAGCCTTTTTGTCATATCGTTTGTTGCTATGGAGAAGACTGTGAAGGCAGCAACTGAGGGAATTAAAGGATCTTGGAGGAGTAAACATAGGGATAGTGAATTTTGAAAAATTCCTAAAGCAATTAGCAAGTAAAAGGACCTATAAATGACATACTTTCCATGTTTTTCTAATCTCTACTCTTCTGAAAATACACGGGCCTAGTTTGCCACTATAATTTAACTCAAAAAACAGAGAGGACTGAATAGGCCTAACAAAGCCTAAACCCAGCAGACAAAATACAAGGCCATTTAACAATGCCACCTCATGCCAGGAAGAATCAACTACCTACCCACCCTATTTGGTGAAATTATCTCCTGCTGCTTAAATTATAAAGTTGATGCCCCGTGATTTCTTTGTTCTGTAAAGCCTGAGGGAGACTGGATAATAAGGTATCAGAAGAGGTGGAAAACAGCCCCTTGTTTCAGAGAGAGAGAGAGAGAGAGAGAGAGAGAGAGAGAGAGAGAGAGAGAGAGAGAGAGAGAGAAAGAGAGGGAAAGAAAGAAAATATAAGAGAATGTTAGTTCTCACTGGTATCGTTTATAGGCAGTGGGAGCCTCAGTAGCAGCAACCTGGGAGCAAATCTCTGCCTGAACTGGTCTAAAACTACTGCCGTGGGAGCCAAGGCTAGTTTGCAAATTTGTGCCCATCATTGTTACAGCAGCTTTATCAACCAAGGCAGGGCCAGGACCTGTTTTTAGCTGTATACACTCTGTGACCAGAGAGTCCTACATTTTCCACATCTCGTCACAACCAATGACTAACAAAGACAATCCCTCCTCTCTCCCACACAATGATACAGAAGTGGAAATATCAGAGCTAATGCAACAGCATATGGGAGGAAACAGAGCGTTCTACAAGGACAGGACAACAGAGCTCCTAAATCTAAATTCCTCATTTGTACAATGAGGAAACTAAGGCCCAAACTAGTAAAATGACCATTTGACAGGGCAGGAAAACACCAAGGCCATCAAATGGGGCCCTTTCCCCTTGGAATCATACATGAAAGCTAAATTATCTACAGCATAGTGATTAATCCCAAGTCAAACCATAACTGTATCTACTGTACCTGAGTTCATGCATAAGTATCAGGAACACAATTATTTGTTAAAGGATGTTATTAGTAACAAAATAGGCCTGCAAGGATTTTGTTACTGAAATATCAAAAGATCTCATTTTGAAACAACCTTCCCTGTCTGGCAAGTCCACAGCCTGGTCACCTGTACTGCCACTCTGCTTTGCTGTCCCTGGGAGGGAGGGGATGAGAAGAAGTGGGTGAGAAAGCACAAAGAGTACATACATCTCTTTTCCTTAGAGATTAATCCATTTTGTAATCTGAAACTTAAAAAAAACTGTGACTGAAAATTTTCCTTAGGGCTTCGGGATTTGAATATATGACAGTGGGCAGATAACATAATCCACCAAGGGTATATAAACACATCATACCTTAAAGCACCCCCTGGGAGTAAACTGCTAGGTGGGAAGAATGTGTTGGCTCCTGTTTTTTGATGGGGGAGGGGTAGGAAAAAGTAGGTATTGATTTCCCTAATGTTTCCTTTGTGTGGCTGCTGTTGCCATGTGGTAGTCTGTTGCTATGAAGATCTGTGGTGCCAGACAATGGCTGCTAGACTCTTTATGACCATGCTATTGGTAGCGCTCTTTCTGCAGAAGTTAGGCTAGTGTGCATCTGGCTAAGCAGTTGAGAAAGCTTGGTCCCAGTGCAGCATCTCTCTCTAGGTGAGTGCTGAGGTGAGACTGAAGGTAAAAGGGCATTAAGTATAGCCTATAAGAAAAGCCAGTAGCTGAGTACCACCTCATTTTTCCAGTACAAATATCTAAAATCAGATATTTCACAGTTCACACACGTATTCTCCTACATCAGAATCAACAGAATAAACCATAGGGAACTACCAAGGTTACCATTTTCATGAAATAAGATTAATGGAGAGACCCTTCCCTTTAGAGAGAAGGATAAAGACCCACAGTCAGGATCTGCAATTAGATAAGGATGAAGAATCACTGGGGCAGTTGCTCATCAGAGCTATCAAGGACAAACTAACTTCTTTTTAAGCAAACTGCCTATTACTCTGATAATAAGAAAACAACAACCACAGACCAAAGAGCGGTGCTCATCCACAATTTAAAGCAGGACCAAATGTTTTCCTGGGTAACAGGGGTCAGAGTATACAGAAGTCTTCCTGGACTATTTAGATGTCATGTCAGCTACTCACCCTCTCTCTTCACCTTCTGACACAATCACTGTTCTTTTCATCCGAGAATACACACACAAACACTACAATATTAAATTGTCTGATGGGGTTTTCTTTTTTTTTGGTACTGGGGATTGAACCCAGAGGCGCTTAACTACTGAGACACATTCCCACTCCTTTTTATTTATTTTTTATTTTGAGATCCTTCACTAAATCGCTTAGGGCCTTGCTACATTGCTGAGGCTTGGAACTTGAAATCCTCGGGGCTCAGCCTCCCGAATAGCTAGGATCACAGCTATGCGCCAAGGTGCCTGGCCCGATGGGGTTTTCTTTTTTTTTTTTTTTTTTTAATATTTATTTTTTAGTTTTCGGCAGACACAACATCTTTGTTTGTATGTGGTGCTAAGGATCGAACCTGGGCCGTATGCATGTCTGGTGAGCGTGCTACCGCTTGAGCCACATCCCCAGCCCCCCGATGGGGTTTTCAATATATTAGATATAATACATGCAGCCTAGTGTTGGTAAACTTTTAAAATAAAAGCCAAGGTCACAATGATAGTGGCAGAGGTACAGAAATCGCTTGATTTTCACTCCACTGCTCCTTCAACTGTATTACAAACTCTTCTGTAAAATATATGCCAAAGTAAACCGTATTACCTTTGGCTTTAGTATTGCTATCACAAAACTGAATCCATGGAACCTCCTGGAATTCTTATCTAAAGTCAGTTTTGCCTTTCTTTAAAATACCACAGATGCCAGCAAGCAATTTTGCCTTAGCAAAAGCATATGTCCTCTTTAAGGCTTTTTTTTTTTTTTTGTATTTAGGGCCCAGGGTTAAGATTAAGCCTTGTGGGCTGGGGATGTGGCTCAAGCGGTAGCGTGCTTGCCTGGCATGCGTGCGGCCTGGGTTTGATCCTCAGCACCACATACAAAAAAACAAAAAACAAAGATGTTGTGTCCGCCAAAATCTAAAAAACAAATATTTAAAAAAAAAGATTAAGCCTTGTGGGCTGGGGTTGTAGCTCAGTTGGTAGAGTGCCTGCCCTGGGTTCTAATCCCTGGCAAAACACACACACACACACACACAAAAAAAAAAAAAAAAAAAAAACATTAAGCCTTGTAAACCTGGAATAGACTTGGTACTTGATATTTTGATTTGAAGTGAGGTAGGCCAAAGTGAAATCAGCTGGAATCAGACCCTTGCACAGTGGTAAAAATCAATCTCAATGAAAACAAAAAAAAATCAAAACAAAACAAAAATCCAAGGGAAATATTCTGGGTTACACTTAGGTGTGTTTTTCTAGAGAGGCTGGGATTGGGGTATTGGGGATTGAACCCAGGGACACTTTACCACTGAGTTACATCTCCAGCCCTTTTTATTTTTATTTTGAGAGAGGGTCTCACTAATTTGCTTAGGGCCTCACTAAGTTGCTAAGGCTGGTCTCATTTCAAAGTCTCCTGCCTCAGCCTTCCCAGTTGCGCCACTGTGCATAGTCCCTTAGGTGTTCTTAACAATCCCAAAGTTGAACCTGGTCATGGATAGATCTTTGCAGAGTTGACTGAATTATGAACACCCTAAAAAGAGATGGAATCTGCAGGAATTTCAAAATGCTTTCAAGGCGGGCTGGGGCTGTAGCTCAGCAGCAGAGCGCTTGCCTAGCATGCGTGAGGCACTGGGTTCAATACTCAGCACCATGCAATAATAAACAAATAAAATAAAGGCATTCTGTCCACCTACAACTACAAAAAAATTAAATAAAAAATGCCTTCAAGGCAAAATTCAAAATGAGAGATAGGGAGAGTAAAGGAAAAAAAGAGCAACACTGGTAGGGCAGGGAGGCAAAACAAAACAAAGCAACCCTCTTCCAGCCCCCCCCCACCCAAATAAAACCCAAAACCAGGAATTACTGCGGCTATGACCACTACACTTGTTCTCAGCAACCTACAGGAACTCATTTCCTTTCTTTTCTTTTTTAAATATTTATTTTTTAGTTGTAGTTGGACACAACACCTTTATTTTTATGTGGTGCTGAGGATCAAACCCAGGGCCTTGCAAGTACTAGGCAAGTGCTCTGCCGCTGAGCCCCAGTCCCAGCCCTGCAGGAACTACTTTCTATAGGAACCTCTTAGCATCCTCCATTTTCCCCAAGAGGCCAAGCATTCATAGCTTCTTTCTAAGCTGGAAAGTTGTTCCCTTTGAAAATAATAGTTTGCTGGGCAGAGATAGAAGTGCAAAAAGTCAGGTGCAGACACAAAGCCTAGAAGCCTAGAATTTTTTTTTAAAATATTTGTATGTAGTTCTTATGATCAACTTGAGGAATGACCTAGTACTCTAGATCTTACTCCCCCCCCCTTCCATTCCTGGTACTGGTAATTGAACCTAGCTCTTGTGCATGCTAGGCAAGGACTTTATCACTGAGCTGTATGTATCCCCAATCCTTTTCATTTTGAAACGGCATCTCACTAAATTGCCCAGGCTGGCTCTGAACTTGCAATCCTTCTCCTGCCTTATTCTCCAGAGTAGCTGTGATTACAGTCCATTACCCCCGACCCCTGCCTAGATCTTATAGATCTTTAAAATTTTTTTTTAGTTGTCAATGGACCTTTTATTTAATTTATTTATATGTGGTGCTGAGAATCAAACCCAGTGTCTCACACATGCTAGGCAAGCACTCTGCCAATGAGCCACAACTCCAGCCCCCCTCCCCCCCCCATCTTATAGATCTTCAGAGAATGACTGTTGTAGGAAATCTGTTACTTTGAGATGTAAAGGGGACTGGGGATATAGCTCAGTTGGTAGAGTGTAATCAGACCTTCATCAACTGACAATTCAGGTGAAGAGCCTTTGAGGTGTCCAAAAAGAAGAAGGAAAAAAAAAAAAAATAGAGCATATCACTATGTAAAAGATCTTCCCACAGAATGAAAAGGGAAAAAAAAAAAAAAAGTGAAGGTAAGTTTTGAAATACAATATGTTAAGTGGGAGAAATCTGATATTAATAGAACAGAAAATCTTATAGTTGAGGACTTTTCTAAATTGCTGAGGCAGGCTGCAAACTTGTAATCCTCCTGTCTCATCCTCTAGAATCACTGAAATTATAGGCATATGCCACCATGCCTAGCTCAAACAAATTTATTTCTGATAGCCCACTACAAGTGGCAGGTGTTAAGTTTTTTTTTTTTGTACCAGGGATTGAACCCAGGAGTGCTTTACCATGAGTCACATTCCCAGCCCCATTTTGTACTTAGAGACAGAGTCTCACTGAGATGCTTAGCACCTCATTAAGCTGCTAAGGCTGGCTTTGAACTCTCAATTCTCCTGCTCAGCATCCCTAGCTGCTATGATTACAAGTGTGCACCACCATGTCCAGCCAGGTGTTAAGTTTTGGGGGACCAATGGTGAGCACAAAAAATCCCCAATCTCAGAATTTCTAACATAGGGGAAGAGACAGACATTAATAGAAAAATTAGGGTTAGGGATATAGCTCAGTGGTAGAATGCTTGGCCAGTGTGTGCCAGGCCCTGGATTTGATTCTGTGGGTGGGGGTGGGGTAGGGAGTGGGAAGAATTACATGATTATAAACAAAACTGAAAACTGTGAATAAATACTTTGAAATAAAGTCTAGAAAACATTAAGAGTATCTAACAGGTGGCCAAGCATGGTAGCACATGTTTGTAATCTCAGCAACTAAGGAGGCTGAGGCAGAAGGACCACAAGTTTAAGGCTAGTCTTGGCAACTTATCAAGGTCCTCTCAAAATAATAAGAGCCTAGGCTAGGCATGTAGCTCAGAGGTAGAGTGCCCTGAATTAAATCTCCCTAATACCACCACCACCACCACCACAAAAAAAAAAAAAAAAAAAGTCTTGTCACTAATGTAGAGACATGATGGCACTCTGAGACCCAGCCTTTCTACCACATATACTTTATATACTTTGACAAGGACTTCGATTCTTTATTAAAAGAATGTGCTTGGGCTGGGGATGTGGCTCAAGTGGTAGCGCGCTCGCCTGGCATGCGTGCGGCCCGGGTTTGATCCTCAGCACCACATACAAAACAGAGATGTTGTGTCCGCCAATAACTAAAAAATAAATATTAAAATTCTCTGTCTCTCTCTCTCTCCCTCTTTCACTCTCTCTTTTAAAAAAAAAAAAAAAAAAAAAAGAATGTGCTGGAGCATTGGGCATGGTGGTGCATGCCTGTAATTCCAGTGGCTTGGGAAGCTGAGGCAGGGAGGATCATAAGTTCAAAACTAGCTTCAGCAACTTAGTAAGGCCCTAAGCAATTCAGCTTGCTTATTGTCTCAAAATAAACAATAAAAAGGGCTGGGGATGTGGTTCAGTGGTAGAGTGCTTGCCTAGCATGCACAAGACCCTGGGTTCAATTCCAAGCACTGCAAAATCAAACAAACAAACAAGCAACAACAACAACAACAAAAATCCAGGAGAATGAGCTGGATCACACAAACTCAGTGTTATCAAGGGATCTTGATTACCTATTACCTGCTAAGGTACCTTTCATTCCTATTTCATTTTATTTTTTTATTTTTTAGTAGTAGTTGACACAATGCCTTTATTTTATTCATTTATTTATTTATATTTGGTGCTGAGGATTGAACCCAGGGACTCGAATGTGATAGGTGAAGCTCTACCACTGAGCCACAACCCAGCCCTCATTTTTTTAGGCTTATGAATTTCCAAAACAGAAACTCTGTTCTCAGGGCAAATGAAACTTAAGAAGTCTGTCTGGATGGAAGGCTTGGACAACAGCAACTTACAGCAAGCCAAAGACTTGGTGGATGTCTGAAAATAAGTCTATGTAAACATTTCCCTGTTGACTCAGCCCATAAAAATCTGTATTAAGTTGACAGATGCATGAAGTGGTACAGGTGGCTGGGCAATGAGGCAACCAATGGGAGGAAGGAGGTGACTACACTAAATGTTAAACAAGGCAAGAGCTGAGCAGGATATGGTGGTATACAGCTGTAATCTCAGCCACTTGGGAGGCTGATGTGTAAAAATCACAAACTCAAAGCCCTCAGCAACTTAGCAAGACCCTGTCTCAAAATAAAAAATAAAAGACTTGGGGTTGTAGCTCAGTGATCAAGTATCCCTGGGTTCAATTCCCAATACCAAAAAAAAAAAAAAAAAAGGAAATGCAAAAGCTGCATCTTCAATGAGCCAAGATTAATTCAATTTAGAGTGAGTGTTCTCCATTCTCTTGACTCTCTCAGCTGCCATTATTTTTTTCTTAAAGCCTGAACCCAAATTTCATCTATAACCTAAATCTCCCATATAAATGATAGAGGGAGGTGGGCTGGGAATATAGCTCAGTTGGTAGAGTGCTTGCTTTGCTTGCACAAGGCTCTGGGTTCAATCCCCAGCACTATGGGGGTTTGGAGAGTGTGGATACAATCTGAATCACAATGCCAGCACCTATTAAATGACTGCCTGAATACAAGGGCCAACACTGTTGAAGAGTTATAAAGGGAGATAATTAATTTAACAAACTGGCACTGGGGGCTCAGGATACAGCTTAGCAGTAGAGTGGTTACTTACTTGTGATTCCCAGCACTGCAAAAACAAACAAATACTGGCATTGGAAATCTCTATAAATGAGATTCTGCTATTCTGTTTGGTTTGCTGCCATCCTATGGGTATTGCTAGCAGACCTGTTGACACATGAGACTCCTTATAAATACCTGGCAATATTTACAGCAATAAGCCCTTATTGGCTGCTTGGTAGAAGCAGGTTGAGAAGGGGTGAGAAAGCCATATACAGCACTTACCATCTTCTGTTTCCTGCCACACGATGCCTTCGAGGTTGACACTGGTTCCAGGTTCACAAGGGCCCAAGCACTCAGGCTCTGTGGCTAAAGCCACATCACATGTGTTGACACCAACTGATCTTGTCCGAACCATAATCTGCTCACAGGGAGATGATATGTCATTATTGACCACTGGCACCAAAAGGTGGAGAGGCAGCACTGCTGGTGTGGAGACAGGGGACTCCATCTGTGGGGGAAGACAAAGCAGTAACTGAGTTGTAGCAAGATTATTTAGGATAAGTACCTTTCAGTATTTAATCTAGTTCCACATGCTTTGCTGCCAGAGTACAGAGGCTCTAAATATTAGACTGTGGTCCTTCCTTTCAAGTTCTAGGTCATGATTCCATTACAAATTTGTGGTTTAGATGAGAACACCAACACACACACACACACACCATACCTCACCATACCTAGTCCTAGGAGAAGCTCTAATTATTTTTTTCTTCCCCCCTCCACTCTTCTTTCATACTCCCTTTCTTTTTTTTTCTCTTTCTATTTCCTTTTCTTTCTAACTATCTATCTATTTATTTAATGGTGCTGGGGATTAAACCCAGGGTCTTGTGCATGTGAGGCAAGCACTCTACCACTCTATCCCCAGCCCTCCTTTTCTCTATTTCTGTAGTACTCAGATCAAACCCAGGGCCTCACACATGCTAGGCACATGCTCTACCACTAAGTTATACCTCCTACTCCTCTATTTCTTATGAAAGACCTTTCTCATGAACTGTGCTTGGCTAAAAGTGGTCTTTTGTATGTTGTATTTTTCCTATTTCATTAAAAAGTCTCCAGTGGAAAAGAATTAGGGCCAAATTTCAATAGCAGAACAAATAAGACTGATGTGAAAGACCCAGCTTTTCAGGCATATTCTGCTACCACTATGATTCCTACCAATCTATCATTCACCCAATCTAACATTCAACAGTCAGTATATTATTTAGGTATAAAAGCCATGAATACAGATGGGGATAAAGAGAAGAAGAAATATCCAGATTTAGGAATGCTGTAATTCCTAATGATTCTGGAGCTTTAGTACGACTAGCTAGAAGGAAATTTACTTAAAAGATATAGGAGAGTTGGGATTAATCTGATTGTGGTGGTTGGCTAATGAGAATGGCATTTTGGAGTAGGACTCTAACATCAAATCTATTTGTGAGGCTGGGCATAGTAGCACAGACCTATAATTCCATTAATTCAGGAAGCTGAGGTGGGAGAATTGCAAGTTTGAGGCCAGCCAGGGCACTGAGTGAGGCCCTAAGCAATTCAGTGAGACCATGATCCAATACAAAAAGGGTTGGGGATGTAGCTCAGTGTTCAGGCACTCAGTCCCCAGAACTGTCCCCTGCTTCCCCCACCAATCTCTCTCTCTCTCTCTCTCTCTCTCTCTGAAACAGGAGGTACTAATACAAATCCTGAAGCCAATCCACAGCAATCCAAAGCAGTCTGATTATACATACCTAAACAAAAATGTTAAACCAGCAATCTACCTCCAAAACTATAACTTCTCACAAAAACATAATTACTAGGTTCCAAGAAGAATAAAACACTTCTAGAGATAACATAAAAGTTGTAATGCAGCAGGTGATGATCCCTTAACTCTTTCATCAGACATAGAAAATGGGTCAAGGAGTGAGATTCTTGGGATTCTTATCAAAGACTTCTGAACTGGAAGTGGTGACGCAAGCCTGTAATTCTAGCTTTTTGGGAGGCTAAAGCAGGAGGATTACAAACTCAAGGCCAGCCTCAGTAATTTTTAGAAAGACTCCAACTCAAAATGAAAACTAAAAAGGATTGGGGATGTAGCTCAGTGGGAGAGTGCCCCTGGTTCAATCTCCAGTACCAAATGAAAACCAAAACTACATTTTTTTAGTCAGATTAATTGTAGTCTTTGAATAGAAAATTCAGGGAACTACAGATGCATTCACAGTCTAAGCTGCTAGACAGCTTTGCAATGGAACTCTGATTCTGGGATAATTTACTGTATGACCACCACTCCCTCTCCTCCAAACACACACCTTTCTAGCCTTGAAAACTAGTTTAGAAGTGGAGGTATGAATATTGCTTTCTTTACAACTGGCTCCGACTTGCTAGCTTAGAAAGTCACCACAAATGAAAAATTGAAAAACACAACTTAAAATAAATACTTTTAGCTAAGCACAGTTAAATTATTAATAAAAAATAGAGGAGCTGGGGGTATAACTCTGTGGTAAAGCACTTGCCTAGCATGTTTGAGGCCCTGGTTCAATCCCTCACACCATTAAAAACAATACAAAAAAAAAAAAAAAGTCCATTGCTGAGCTTGTTTTCTGGTTCTGTTTCACAAACAATTTGTTGTTGTCCTTGCTGCTGCTGTTTTTTTTTTGTATTTACTATTTGACATATAGTGCCAAACACCTTGAAGTCAGTCTAGATTTTTCTTAGCTCCTTTCTTTCTCTCAGGCACTTCAGCTAGGTTATTCATGGCTCTTAGACATAATAGCATATCTTCCTCCTGGGAGGTCAAGAGGAAGATATGCTATTATGTTCTAGATAAAGTCAAGCCCCCAATTCTGCCCTTGAGAAATCCAGAAAACAACACCTAAGACGCAAGTTGGAAACCCCAATTACTTTCAAACAGTATGTCTGGAAAGTAGAATGTAATCAAACACATGAAATAGTTACATTAATAAAATATTATGGACTGGGATGTAAACTTTTTTATAGAATATTTAAAGAGACATTGGCTGAATAGATCACTAAAAAACCTAAACCATATGAGAAACTTATTAACATTTGTACACCAAGACTACCCTTTAGATCAGAGAAAGCAGAGTTCAGGATCTTTGTATGAAAATAACTTTATCTCATTATTTACCTAATTAAAAATATATTTTGGGGTACAAAAAATGAAGACATCCACCTATGGGTGTGAAACTATGGGTTTCCTTTTACTTTGTAATAGAAATCTAAAAAGAGATCATAAAAGAAGTACAACAGTGTTTAATTTAATTACAGATCTAGCTCTGCTAATTACCATTTAGTCATATCTATAATATATATTAAGCCATAGTGCATCATAAGCAACTATGTGATATACATTTAATAACCTAGTCTGCTTTATAGGACTTCATATTCTACTACTAATTGCAAAAAACATAGTCTTATTTATTACTCTTCAGAAGAAAATAAAAAACAGAAAAGCATTTATTTTGCTCTCTTTCTCATATGCCTAGGACACAAAAGCAGAATGTCAGGAGATTGATGCCAACATGGAAAAGGAGGAATAGTAATATGAAAAAGTTAAGGTTATTAAATACCTTAAGGTTAAATACCTGGTTCTGGGATAATTTACTGCATGACCACCACTCTATCTATAATTCACCTCTCTCTCCCCCAAACACACACCTTAATAACTATAATAATAACACAAATTAGGCCAATTCCCAGTCTCTGAAAAGCTAAGACTGTCACCATGCCTCCTGGGGCTCTGCCCAATAGGGAGGTAAACAACAAGACAAACAAAAGCCTGAAAAAAAGACAAAGAACTTAAAGAGAAAACCTCTGGAATTTCACAACAGTTCAAGTCCTTTATCTTTTAAGGATACGTCTTTTCAATTCAACTTCAGATATTAGTTTAAAAGCAACTAGTAGGATCTGAGTATTGATAGGCATGTAACAGAGAAAGAGACTAAGAAGAATAAAGAAAAGCCAGAACCATTAATCTTTCAAGAAGTAATTATACACTGATTTCAACTGACTCTCATACATGAGAGGCAATGATGGAGAAAAATCTTCAAGGCTACAAAATAATTTTAGGAAAGGGGGTAGTGGCTGATGCCTGTAACCCCAGCAATTCTGGAGGCTGAGGCAGGAGAATCACAAGTATAAGGCCAGACTCAGCAATTTAGTGAGGCCCTAAGCAGCTTAGTGAGACCCTTGTCTCAAAATAAAAAGGGTTGGAGATGTGGCTCAGTGGTTGAGTGTCTTTGGGTTCAATCCCTGGTACAAAAAAAAAAAAAAAAAAAAAAAAAAAAATTGGGCTGGCTATACACTTGTTAATCCCAGTTTTTTATTGGCCACTTAAGTAATCATTATTTACACCCAAAATGTAAGACAATGAAGATGTAAAAATGAAAAATGAGATCAACTAAATTTAATTTACAATAACTAGTGTATAAACTTCAGGCATTGCTATGTGGGACCACAGAATTACTGCCTTACATTACCTGAGTAAAATTTAGGGTATAATCTAGTATCAAAACTGATAATTATTTAATGTCATTTTGAATCATAATTCCAAGATCAGTCAGATGTGGTGGCACATACCTATGATCCCAGATACTAGAGAAACTGAGGCAAAGGATCTCAAGTTTGAGGCCAGCCTCAGTAATTTAGCGAGAACCTGTCTCAAAATAAACATAAAAAAGAGCTGGAGGGTTGTGGCTCAGTGGTAGAGTGCTTGCCTCACATGTGTGAGGCACTGGGTTCAATTTTCAGCACCGCATAAAAATAAAAGAATAAAATAAAGGTCCATCAGCACTAAAAAAATATTAAAAACAACAATAACAACAACAAAAAAGAGCTGGAAATGTAGTTCAGTGGTAGAGCACTCCTGGGCTAAATCTTCAGATCACAAAAACAAACAAATATTTGGAACAGAGATCTTCCCTCTCCTCTTCAGAAAGTGAGTCTGATATCTTCATGTACACTGTCAAAAGGCAGAAAGAAAATTAGTTTTACTGATTAACTGGGGTAGCTCTACTCTCTTTTATTCAGGAATAGAAAGATAACTGGGGATAATGGTTAGATGAATGTTTACATTTATTCAGAATTATTAGATAAGATTGCATAGAAAGTACAACTGTAGGAAGTAGAATGTCATCAAATACACTAGTAATAAGATGTTATCAGCTGGGGATGTAGTTGGGTGCTAGAGTGCTTGCCTGAAGTGCATAAAGCTCTGAATTCAATCCCCAGCACTGGTGAAAAGAAAAGATGTTATAATTTTTCAATAATCTCAAAGGTCCTTCAAAATTTTATAGTGAATTAGTAATGTTAATAATAATATAGGTGCACAAGGCAAATGGATTAAAATGAAAACTTACTGATCCATGGACAAATAAACACTTCCTTTGCCAAAGTATTAAATAAAAACTTCATTGTCTCACAGTTTTTATTGTAGATTATTAAAAAAGGAAGTAACTTAAAATCCTATTTTTTTTAACATATTTGTTTGTTTTGTGTCCCAAGGTCTTGTGCATACTAAGCATGTGCTCTACTACTGAGCTACACACCCAGCCTCTATGTTGTTTATTTTTGTCTTTCAAATTAAAATACAGAGGGGGGAAAAATCCTCAATTGTTTGAACTGCCTTCTGTTGACTGGAATTTTGAGACAAAATAAGTTTACTATATTTTATTTTAATAATTAGAGGTTACTTTTGCTTATTATGAAAAATCAACAATTCCTTCTGAAAGGTTGGAAGGTAGAAATTACAGAATAATTGAGAATGTAGGAAGAAATTGAACTTCTCCTTTACATAAAGCTCTTGTCAGATGCAACAAAATATCCTGAGTAAATCCTAAAACCCAAGTACTGATGGAAGAAACCAGTTTTTTGCAAATATATCCCTCCCTTTAAAAAAGAAAAAGAAGAGGAGATTTCTGGTCTGTTGAGCTTCCAGATTTCACTTAGGCTACATTGAAAAACCAATTGTGAAAAAAACAAAGAGGGGAAAAAAAAGATGATGACACAATAGGGTATCATAACCAGACTTCAACAATTTTAGAAGCTACATATTCTATTATTCACAGAATTACTTTAGCACTTAATTTTACCAATCTGTACCTGGTCAGGTCAGCAGTGAAGCCTATTCTAGTGTATACTAGAAGATGCAAGTGCAAAGAATTTATAATTTGAAGACCACAGGCTTGCCATGGGGGAGTTATCCTATTGTGATCCCTATATAGCATCAGCTTAGACCCTACAGAACTCTTCAGGTAAAAAAGAGGAGATAGGGTTGGGGATGTGGCTCAAGCGGTAGCGCGCTCGCCTGGCATGCGTGCGGCCCAGGTTCGATCCTCAGCACCACATACAAACAAAGATGTTGTGTCCGCCGAAAACTAAAAAATAAATATTAAAAAAAAAAAAATTCTCTCTCTCTCTCTCTCAAAAAAAAAAAAAAGAGGAGACAGCACAGGCAGGGGTGGTGGTGCATGCCTATAATCCCAGCAACTCCAGAGGCTGAGGCAGGAGAATCACAGGTTCAAGGACAGACTGTGAGGCCCTAAGCAACTTAGTGAGACCACATCTCAAAATAAAAAATAAAAAGGGCTGGGGATGTGGCTCAGTGATAAAGCGTCCCTAGGTTCAATCTCTAGTACCCGGAGAGAGAGGAAGAGAGAAAAGGAGATAGCAGATCAAACAATTCTAATATTCCACCTGGTTTAAATTCCCAGCATGTGGGAATGGATAAAATTATGTTTGAAATGTAACAAAGAAAAAAAATATCATAAGCAAAAGCAATACATAAGACAAATCACACAACAGTGTCCAGTACTGTGGCAGTTTTTTGCTGAATGAACTATCTCCTCTGCTCTAAGTCTTAGGAAGAAATTCACATTATCCTTCCAATCTACTTTTACAGCTGACAAGTGATGATAGGGACCTAAGTTACTACCTCTAAGGCTGACTGTATTTTTAACCACAGAAGGCCAATGATCCTTCCATTTCTGTACTGTTCCAGGGTAAGAACTGCTTCCTAAAAATAAAGAACTTGAGCAAAATTCATTTTTCGGCTGTAACTATTTTCATACTATTTTAATTTCCTTTCATAATACTTTCACATTTCCTAAAAAGTCAGGGCAGAAATGTGTTATCTCTACTACATTATTGTATCTCTGAATATAAAAACAAGTAAGCAAACAAACAAAAAATCCATAAACCACATACGGTGTGAACACAAAAGAAAGCTAAATTCTTTTTTTGAATCATTTAGAATCATAGATGTCAGAAGAAAAACCTTCAATAGTGATTCCTAGTCTAGCTGACACAAACCAACTTAATCTATAAGTGGCTGGACCAAACAATTCTAAAGAACTTAATCATCATTCATATTGATGGTAAGTGGCTGGACCAAACAATTCTAAAGAACTTAATCATCATTCATATTGATGGTCATATGAAAAAACATAAAAATTCTAAAATAAAACCTCTGCTGTAGTACAGGAAAGAGAAATGACATGATTCTTCCTGCTCTTATGCCAGTTGTTCTCAAACTGTTTGGTCTTGGGAATCCTTTAAATTTTCAAAAATTGAGAACTTTATTTTGGTATTAAGAATTAAATCCAAGGGTGCTTTACCACTGAGCTACATCCCCAGATCCTTTTGCTTTTTATTTTGAGACAGGGTCTCACTAAGTTGATTAGGGCCTTGCTAAATTGCCAAGGCTATCCTGTCTCAGCCTCCCCACTGTTGTGATAATAGGTGTTACATGTGCTCCATAGTGTCCGGCAAAAGTTGAGAACTTTAAAAAGCTTATATTTATGTAGACTGTATCTATTAGTATTTACCACATTATAAATTAAAAGATACTAATATATAGCAGGAAATTTATTTAACAACTTAATTTTGTATGAGACAAAATTAGAGACATAAGGCTTAGGGTGTGGCTCAGTGATAAGAGTTCTTGCTTAGAATGTGCAAGGTCCTGGGTTTCATCCCCAGCACTGGGAGGGAGAAAAGTTGAGAGACAGAAAACAGACTAGTAGTTACCAGGGAGAAAGAAAAGGGAGGTGAGTGTGGTTATGAAACACTTTAGAGATCCTTAGGATGATGGATTTGTTTTAACACACTGACCCATGACAGAATTGCAATGGAACTAAACAGATACATACAAATAATTATGAGTGAAATAGGGAAAATGCTGTTCCTAAATTAAATAGGTGGACTGTATCAGTATCAACCCTCCAGTTCTGACACTGTACTATAGTTTTGCAAGATGTTACCACTGGGGGAAAACTAGGTAAAGGGTAAAGAAGATCTCTGTTTTATTTATCTCAACAATAATGATTTAAAATAAAAAGAGTGATTTTAAAAAAATTGAATGCTAAATGCAGTGGCATATGCCTGTTATCCCAGCAACTTGGGAGGCTGAGGCAGGAGAATCCCAAGTTGGAGGACAGCCTAGGCAACTTAGGGAGACCCTCTTTCAAATGTGAAAAGGGCTGAGAATGAAGCTCAGTGGTAAACCATCCCTAGGTTCAATTCCAAGTATAAAACAAAAACAAAAAAACAACAAAAAAAGGCATTTCATGAAAAAACTGGCTAGTTCAGCTTGCAACTAAATCACACAAGTGCTTTTCCTACAGACATGTACTTCTTATTTTGTTGGGAATTGAACCTGGGTCTTGTGTGAGACAAGAGTTCTGCCAATGAGCTACATCCCCAACTCCCAAAAGTTGAGATTTAATAAAATTTTAACACATCATTGAGAACATTTAAATGTGGAACTGGTTCTTATTTTTTTTTTGTCTTTTACTTTGCATATAAATATGATAACTATGAGTACAATTTGTCATCACTGCCTTGATTCATGCCAAGATACCAGCCATTTACACATTACTACTTCTGTACCATAAGTCAACAGAGTGACAAAGTAAAAATGTGTAGTAATATCATGAAAATAGTTTGACCTTGCAGAATACCTAAAAAGGAGTCAGGCACTGTGGCAGGGGAGGCTGAGGCAGGAGTATCATGAGTTTATAAAGCCAGCCTTAGCAACTTAGCAAGGCCCTAAGCAACTCAGTGAGGTCCTGTCTCTAAATAAAATAGAAAAAAAGGGCTGGGGATGTGGCTCATGATAAAGAGCCCCTGGATTCAATCCCTGAAAACAAACCAACCAACCACCTAAAAATAAAAAGCTTTTAGGAATATACAGAATCTGAAGGTCATATTTTGAGAACCAATCAAATTTCATGATCTGGATTTGAGGAAGAGACCAACACTCCAAAAGCATATTCCCACCTGATTCCTAAATAGAACTGGGATTCTGGTAGGAAGGGTAATATGAAAGTACTATAACAGGGTAGTATGGAATGGAAGGAAGGATAAGGAAAAAAAGACAAGAAAGTAGGGAAAATTATTAACAAGAGTGGTGTAGGAAAGAGCCACCCCTAGGATCCAAATACTAAGGATTTTATAAGTCAGGGATGCTTACAGGTTAGATATTAATAAATTTCAGCAATTCAATCAAAAATCAATTGGTGTAGATTTTTTTTTTTTTTGTACTAGAGATTGAACGCAGGAGCTATCAACCACTGAGCCACATCTCCAGTACTTTTTATTTTTTATTTTATAATAGGGTCTTGCTAATTTGTTCAGGACCTATCTTATTTGCTAAGGCTAGCCTCGAACTTGTCATCCTCCTGCCTCAGTCTCCTGAGTTGCTGGGATTATAGGCATATACCACCATGCCACCCTGTAGTAAGTGAATATAAAAAAAAAAAATTGGAGCCAGGTGTACTGGCATACACCTACAACCCTGACTACTCAGCATCCTGAGGTAAGAGGATTGCAAGTTCAAGGTCAGCCTCAGCAACTTAGTGAGACTCTGTACTAAAACAAGATAAAGTTAGGCCTAGGGGTGCACGTCTGTAATGTCTGTGGCTTGGGAGGCTGAGACAGGAAGACCACAAGTTCAAAGCCAGCCTCAGCAATGGCAAGCCGCTAAGCAACTCAGTGAGACCTTGTCTCTAAATAAAGTACAAAAAGGGCTGAGGATGTGGCTCAGTGGTTGAGTGTCCCTGAGTTCAATCCCCAGTACAAAAAAACAAAAACAAAAACGTACATCAGTGAGTGGTACAGTGTCCCGAGTTCAATCAGTACTGCAAAAACGAAAACATTGTGTGTGTGTGTATAAACATCAAAGTATTTTATAAGGTCATTAACTGAACCCAAAATGCTTAGTATGCAGTATCCATTTATACACAGTGAAAGTTCAATACATATAAGTTAATAATAATAATAATAATAATAATAAAAATCTTGTTAATTTAATCTTTATAGAGTCTCAAGACATCATGAATCTCTCATTCACACATTCAGAGAATGAGTTAAAGTATGAAGTAGTATAGTTTTGACTTTTCATCATGATTTCCCTTACTTTTCCTTCTGATGGAAGAATCTCTTTCTTATGGAAAACCCATTCTCCCAACTTCACTCTATTATAGAAGTGGGCCCAGACCTACCCTAACTACATGAAATAGGTACTCCACAGGCTATAGGGATTCTTTTTTCCTTTGGTACCTGAAGCTAGAAGGACTAATCAAATAAGCAGCTGCCAGCAGCCACTTTGCCTTACACATGAGGAAAGCCTCCTTATTTAGGAGAAAGCAGAATAGGGAGGTGAGCAATGTCAGAATCCCAATAACATTATTTGATCCTTTGCTTAAAACTAATAAACTCTATGCCTGGGAACCTATAAATTCCTTGATGGTTTATACTAGTTTGAGCCAGGTTCTGTCACAACCGAAAGTCATGACCACTATATCATCCACAAGTTTATACACATACTTCTAATTTAGTCACTGAAGTTATAATAAAAATGTTGAACAAGACTTGTGATACACTACATCTACCCTAGCTGACAAAAATCTAGTAATCTATATACTCTTTAAATGTAGCTCTTCACACAACTATAGAATCACCCAACTGTATCACCATCCATTGCACATTTCATCCATATATCATTTAGAATATCATAAAAGGCTCTTTGAAATACCTTGACAAAAATCAAGGCACTCTAATCTCCCCACCTAACAACTCTATTGAGTGAAAAGAAGGGGGACAGATTTTAGCATGTCTTGATTTAGAATTAAATTTGGTTCCTAATAAACATTATTTTTCTGGATTTCTTTCCCCACTCTGTAATATTAAATACTACTGCGGTACAATGATTATATTATGTTAAGTGATTAATAAATAAAATAAAAACATTTCATTTATTTTAGGTCATTAGGTCAGTAGAAACACATGTGAACAAGTAGTGTTTCGTGGTGGATTAGGAATGTAGCTCAGTGGTAGAGCACCTCTAGGTTTAATTCCCAGTATCCTCACCAAGCGAACAAACAGTTAAAGCAATGTCATAAAAGATGCAGAAGAGGTAGGTATAAAAGGGGCAAAATCACTTATGTCTATCTGAGAGAAAGGCATGTGACATTTCACTACTCTCTCTATCTCTCTCTCTCTATATATATATTGCAGTGCTAGGGACTGAACGCAGGCTGTCATGCACGCTAGGCAAGTACTCTACTACTGAGCCCAGCCCTTTTTATTTTATTCGGAGACAGAGTCTGGCTAAGTTGCCCAGACTGGCCTGCAACTTGCAATCCTCCTGCCTCAGCTTCCTGAGTAGCTCGGATTATAGCTGAATCCTGCTTCAGCTGAATCTTAAGAAATCAATTAACAGAAAGATAAGGAAAATTAGGTTATTTTGGTCTCATGAAATACCAATTATATGGCCTGAGAGGAAGCTACAATAGTTTGGCATAAGGGCTAGAGAGAATGGTAAGAGATTACATGTAATGGTTAAGAAAAGTCACTGTGGAGTTATAAAAAAGGAAAAATGACACGATTCAATATGCTTTTTAAATTTTTACACTGCTTTAAAAGGAGATTAATCAGAAGGCAAGGACACCAGTAAGGGGCCCATTATAACAGCCCAAGTAAGACAAGATGACTTCAACCAAGACAGAAGTTGTAATGGAAAGAAAGAAATAAATTAAAGGTGGAATCAATAAGACTCAAGAGACTCAATGATGGACTCAAAGTTCAGGAGGTAAGAAAAGACCTGGGCTCACTTTGAAAGTTTTGGTGCTATTATGTCAGACACGAAATAGAAGAAAACAACAGCAGCAAAGAACAACGACAAATTATTGTCAGGACAGAATCAGAAAACAAGCCGAAAACTTAACTGTGTGTGTGTGTGTGTGTGTGTGTGTGAGCATGCGCACACGCCCAAGCACAGGGCTAAGAATCAAACTCAGGATCTCATGCTTGCTAGTCAAGAGCTCTACCACTAAGACTTTAACCCTAGATACAAGTTTTAAAGTAGGACTGGAACTAGGGGAAAAATCAGAGTAGTAAATAATAGAAGCCTGAGCTTGCTTCAGTGAAACAGCCCAATGATATGGTATAAAGAGTTAAAAAGCAAGCAAGTTAGGGAGAGAATCCATGGAATATCCACAGTTAAAGAAGTAAATCTACTAGAACAGAGATCCTGCACCTAATAGAAGAAAAAGTATGCCCAAATCTTTACCATGTCGGCCTAGGATCTACTTTCCTTAACAAGACTCCTAAAGCACAAGAAGTAAAAATCAAGAATCAATAAATGGGGTGGACTCAAATTAAAAAGCTTCTTCTCAGCGAAGGAAACAATCAATAATGTGAGGAGAGAACCTACAGATTGGGAGAAAAGCTTTACCACATGCACCTCCGATAAAGCATTAATCTCTAGGATATATAAAGAACTCAAAAAACTTAACACTAAAATAACCAAATCAATAAATGGGCTAAGGAACTGAACAGACACTTCACAGAAGAAGAAATACAATTGGGCTGGGGATGTGGCTCAAGCAGTAGCGTGCTCGCCTGGCATGTGTGCGGCCCAGGTTCGATCCTCAGCACCACATACAAAAAAGATGTTGTGTCCGCCGAAAACTGAAAAATATTTAAAAAATTTTAAAAAAGAGAAATACAATCAATTAACAAACCTGAAAAGTGTTCAACATTTCTAGCAATTAGAGAAATGCAAATCGAAACTACTTTAAGATTTCATCTCACTCCTGTCAGAATGACAATCATCAAGAATACAGGCAATAATAAATGTTGGTGAGGATGTGGGGAAAAAGGTACCCTCATACACTGCTGGTGGGACTGCAAATTGGTGCAACTACTATGGAAAGCAGTATGGAGATTCCTCAGAAAACTTGGAATGGAACCACCATTTGACCCAGCTATCGCATTCCTCAGTTTATACCCAAAGGATGTGGACACAGCCACATCAATGTTTATAGCAGCACAATTCACAATAGCTAAACTGTGGAACCAACCTAGATGCCCTTCAGTAAATGAATGGATAAAGAAAATGTGATTAAAGAAGAATGAAATTATGGCATTTGCCAGTAAATGGATGGAGTTGGAGAATAGCATGCTAAGTGAAATAAGCCAATCCTGAAAAACTCAAATGTTTTCTCTAATATGTGGATGTTAATTCACAGTAAGGCAGGGGGCACTAGAGAAGAATAGCATTACCTTAGATTAGGTAGAGGGAAGTGAAGAGAGGGGAGGGGACGTGAGGATAGGAAAGACAGTAGAATGAAACGGACATTACTTTATGTATATAGGTGACTGCATGACCAATAAGATTCTACAACATATATTCAGAAAAATGAGAAATTATATCCCATTTATGTATATCAAAGTGCACAAATGCATTCTACTGTCATGTATAAATAATTAGAACAAATAAAAAATTTTAAAAAAGAAGTAGTAGTAGTAAATCCCCCTAGGCGTGGTGGTGCATACCTGTAATCCTAGCGATTTGGGAGTCTGAGGCAGGAGGATCCAACCTCAGCAAAAAGTGAGGTGCTAAGCAACTCGGTGAGACTCTATCTCTTAATAAAATACAAACTAGGGTTGGAGATGTAGTACAGGGGTTGAGTGCCCCTGCATTGAATCCCTGGTTCAAAACACACACACACACACACACACACACACACACACACACAATGGCTAGGGATGTAGCTCAGTGGTAAAGCTCCACTAGGTTAATAATACCCAGCACCCCCCACCCCCCAAAAAAAGGTCAAAAACAGAATCACAATGGAGAAAAACAAAGCCTTTTAACCAAGGTAGGGCATTAGGCAAATCCAACAATGTATAAGAGTCATCATATTTGCTGGGTGTGGTGGCACATGCCTTTAATCCCAAAGATTTCGGAGGATGAGGCAGCAGAATCACAAGTTGGAGGCCAGCCTGGGCAACTAAGCAATGCCTTCAGCAACTTAGCAAGACCCTATCACAAACTAAAAAAAGTCACTACATTCTAGTTAACAGATTTTTACTACCTTCACTATTAAATACAGTCCTTATTCTAACATCCCAAATTCATTCAATAGCAATAAAATTGAGACTCGTGGTGCTGAGGATTGCCTCACACATGCTAGGCAAGCGCTCTACCACTGAGTTATAGTCCCAGCCCCCAAACTTCATTTTAGATTAGGAGATGAACTGGTAAACAAATAATCATAACAAAAGTGAACAAAGGGCTACAAATATTTTGCCCAGAGAGTGGCTTCCAGAGGGAATAGGGAAGACTTCATACAGAAGTAGACCTAAAGGATAAGTAGCAATTTCTCAAAGAGAAAAAAAAAAAAGCATCCTCCTAGCAGAAGGAGCAGCCTGCTCAAAGATGCAAAGGCATGAACAAACACAACAAATCCAAAGAACAGCAAGTTGGTTGGCTGGAGTAAAGAGTATAGGGAAAATAAAATTTATAGTATAGAGAAAATAAAATTACAAAGCCACTCAGGAGACAAAACAAAAGGATGATGTTATCGTATTTGTATGTTTAAAGGTAAAATTAATGGAAGAAGGGGAATAAACAGAAGAGATTGAAAAGGAGGACTCCTGGGAATAAACAGGGTAAATGATAAAAGTTAGAAGTGAGGAGATAACAGGAAGGACTCAAACACTTAGGACCTATAAGCAATTTGAGAAGCATCAGACATGTAGGTGATCAGTAAAGGAGTTAGGTATGACTAGAATTTCTGGTTTAGATAGCTGGGAGGTGATTCATTCCAAATACTTACTGTGCACCTCAAACATGCCAGGTACTATTGTAGGTTTGGAGGATACAAGAATGAGCAAGACAGTTAAAAACCCCAGTCTCAGCCAGGTGCAGTGGCATAGGCCTGGGACTTTGGAGGCTGAAACAGGAGGATCCCAAGTTCAAAGCCAGCCTTAGCAACTTAGGGAGGCCCTCAGCAACTAAGCAAGATCCTCTCAAAAAAAAAAAAAAAAAAAAAAAAAAAAAAAAACCAAAAGGTTTGAGGATGTGGCTGAGTGGCAAAACACCTCTGTGTTAATTCCTAGAACCAACCAACCACAGCAATAAAAAACCACCACTGGAGCTGAAATTTGAGTAGATGGTATTCCACTAACTGGAAGAAAAAGAAAAGGTTTATTTAGTTAGAGGGAGACTGCAGGGAGCAGAGAAGCATGATTATGACTTTTTTTTTTAACTTTGCTCAGTTGCCAATACTGTAGGAAAAGAAGAAAAGAGGTACATAGATTTTTGGTGCATAATCGGAAGGAGTTATTTGATGTCTTCCCTACCCCCAGATTGGGGTTTGAACTCACTGAACCATATCTCCAGCCCTTTTGTTTATTTACCTACTTACATTGATTGACAGATGATGGGGATTGAATCCAGAGACACTTTGCCATTGAACTATATCCCTAGTCCTTTTTATTTTGAGACAAGCTAGGTTGCTCAGGCTAGCCTTGAACTTATAATCCTCCTATGTCATCCTCCCCGGTTGCTAGTATTACAAGTGTGTGCCACTGTACCTGGGTCACCTGAGTATTTTTAATGATGTAAAATTTATACTTACATACACATACCCCCCCACATAATTTTTCTGACAAAGTTGAAAGAGTTGAGTAATATACCCAAGTAGACAAGAGTATGTAAAAACAAACAAAATCAGAAAAAAATCTAAAATGTGCATTTTAAAATAATCTCAACACTATATCTCTACGCCATATTTTTAGTGAATAAAAAGAAAAAAGGATATAATGTAGAATGAACTATATTAGTTCATTAATGTTAGTGATTTCTTACTATGTATATATGATTCCAACACAATATGTAGATCAGCAGATAAAATTAAGAGGTTGAGAACTGGAAGAATATTGTAGTTTTCATCTCTGGGTAGTGAGATTCTAGATTTTCAGTTTCTCTTATTTTTTTTTTTTTCAATTTCATTTTTTATTACATTAAAAATTATATTTTAGTTTAAAGTTCTTTTTTTTTAAATTTTTTTTTTAGGTGTAGATGGACACAACACAATGCCTTTATTTTTTTATGTGGTGCTGAGGATCAAACTCAGGCCCCACCCGTGCTAGGCAAGTGCTCTACCACTGAGCCACAATCCCAGCCCCTAAAGTTCATTTTTATTTTGAAGGAAAGGGGAGAAATATTTACATATGTGAAGATTTATTGCAGGAACAGAGACCTAGGTTAATAGGAAATGAGGCAGGTAGGAGAAGACTTAAGAATACTTTAGAGTATTTAATAGAAGGTAGAGGCAGAAGGATAAGGACATTAAATTAGAACATCTATTGTATAGGTCACTGGGTAACAAGAATAGTAACATCTGGGTGGTTCCTAAGAGCTGGGGATGGGGCAGTAGCTCAATAACCTTCATAAGGCAAATATATATATTTATAATCTAAGGACAGATTGTATTCATCTAATTCTAGTTGTCTAGAACAAACAGGCATATTTCATGCATATGTATATGTGCAAAATCTTTGTTGAGAAATAAACAGCAATCCCAAACCCCTCTCTGTGGTAACCAGTATTCTGCCTGGAACAGGGCCAGAAAAAAGGCCCGTTTCCAACACTTCTGAGAAAACTGTGGCTTCTGCTTATCAAATTAAAATGCAAAGCAGTTCACTCCAGTGTCACTGGGAACTGTCAGAAAGGGATTATGGTTCCCATCCCAAGGATGCAGGTCAGCTAAACAATACCCATCTTCCTTTGCTGAGAAGGAAGGGAGAAAGAGGAGAATGATTAGGCCTGTTTCCAAATAGCAGTTCCTTCTGCTTGTTACCGTGGTAACCTCCCTTCCCAGAGCTGCTCTTATTTGTCTCTCTCTCTCTGACCTTCATGTTGCTCTGACAGTAACTGAGGAGGAAAAGGTGCCAGTCTGCCAGCTAAGCACTCAAGCTGAGGGCACTGAGCAAGAAAAAGAGCCACTCAAAGTCGCTCTCCTTCAAACTCTAAACAGTGACCTGACAGTGATTAGAGTTCTGAAAAAGATTTCTGGTAGCCCTTGTCATTTCATCCTTCCTCCCCTGCTCTCACAGCCACCTCACTTCTCTGATACATCCTTTTAGCATAAGGAAGCTGAGTCAGAGTCAAGTGGGTAGGTGAGAAGTTACAGAAAAGAAAAATTAAGGCATGACAAGCTAAAGAGTACGGATAACCAAAAATTAGCTCAAAGCTGCCTAAGACAAATATCAGCATAGTGACTTTTTTGGGGGGGAGGGGGTACAGAGGATTAAACCCAGGGGTGCTTTATCACCGAGTTATATCCCCAGCCTTTTTTAGTTTTTAATTTTGAGACAGGGTCTAAGTTGCCAAGGCTGACCTTGACTTGTGTTCTTCCTGCCTCAACCTCCCAAGTCACTCTTTTTTTTTTTTTTAAAGAGAGAGTAAGAGAGAGAGAGAATTTTTAGTATTTATTTATTTATTTTTCGGCGGACACAACATCTTTGTTTGTATGTGGTGCTGAGGATCGAACCCGCGCCGCACGCATGCCAGGCGAGCGCGCTACCACTTGAGCCACATCCCCAGCCCCAAGTCACTCTTATTACAGACATGAGCTACCACTTTTGGCCAGCATAGCTTCTTATTTCCTCCCTCTTCAGGATTCCTGCCATGAGTATAGTCAGCACAGGTTATGAGGGCAATTATTACAGTACTTGGGACCAGGATTGGGGGAGGGCCCAAACTCTTAGTGCTTCTTATTGTTTAAGAGAGAGAGAGAGAGAGAGAGAGAGAGAGAGAGAGAGAGAGAGAGAGAATTTTTAATATTTATTTTTCAGTTTTTGGCGGACACAACATCTTTGTTTGTATGTGGTGCTGAGGATCGAACCCGGGCCACACGCATGCCAGGTGAGCGCGCTACCGCTTGAGCCATATCCCCAGCCCGTTCTTATTGTTTCTGAAGCACTGGCTACACATAATTCAATAATTTAAGAAATAACAGCCAGGAGCAGTGGCATATGTAGGTAAGCCCAGCAGCTTGGGAAGCAGGAGTATCACAAATTCAAAGCCAGCCTCAGCAACTTAGTGAGGCCCTTAGCAACTAAGCAAGACTCTGTCTAAAATAAAAAATTAAAAGGTTTGGGGATGTGGCTCAGTGGTTAAGTGCCCCTGGGTTCAATCCTCAATACCAAAACAAAACAAATATCCCCCACAAACAAAACAAAAGAAAAAAAAAACTCAAATAATTATTGAGTACCCCCTATGTGAAACTCCTGGGCAAGGCAATGGATGTAGAATGGTAAATGAAAGAGATGGATAAATACATAGAATTGAAAACTGCTATTAAGGAACAAATAGGACATAGAATAATAAAATATACATTGGGAGATATCTAGTAAAGGGGTTGGATTTAAACTGTAACCTGAAAGATGAGAAAGAGCCAGTCACATGAACAACCAAGAGATAGGTCCTCTGTGCCAAAAGCCACATGGGGCAGCAGAGTGCCAGTGGGTCTGTGTGGAGGTGGGCTTGGGTCAAACAGACATTGGATCTCAACAAGGTAGCAGAGAAAAAAATGTGAAACGTCTTGGTCGTGGTTTTATATTGATTATATGTTGAAGTAATATTTTGGATTGACTGGGTTAAGTAAAATGTATTATGTAAATTTTAAAAAGAACCCAGGGGGGCTGGGATTGTGGCTCAGTGGTACAGCACTTACCTGGCATGCATGAGGCACTGGGTACGATCCTCAGCACCGCATAAAAATAAATAAAGGTATTGTGTCCACCCACAACCAGAAATATTAAAAAAAAAAAAAAAAAAAAAAAAAAAGAACCCAGGGATAAACACTTCTAGGAGAGAGAGCAGCATTTATAGAAACCCCTAAGGCAGGAAAGATTCTGGTATATATTTGAGGTCTATATTTCATTTCATATTACTAAACATATTCATGGGAAGAAATGAGTTTGCTGATTTTAGAAGTTTAGGAGGCTCAGGGACTGGGCAACATCAAAAGAGCCAAATGTTGGGGCTGGGGTTGTGGCTCAGTGGTGGAGTGCTCTCCTAGCATGCATGAGACACTGGGTTCGATCCTCAGCACCACATAAATGTAAAATATATTGTGTCCATCTAAAACTAAAAACTATATTAAAAAAAAAAAAAGAACCAAATGTTATCCACTGAGTTCAAATGACTTTATTATCAATCATGAGAAGACTATAGTATAAGAATGGTTCACCAATCCATGTTGTAGAGAAATAAGAGCTACAATACTGGGGTCAGTTTTCTGCTGAAAACAGTTACTATATTCCAAGAGACACTTTGTATAAAAGTAAGGCTGACTTCCATTAGTCATCTTAAATGGCATCCTCAAATCCTTAACAGCAGGTCCAAGCTTTAGTCTCTATTTTCCACCATTAAGCTATTATGTATAATCTTAGGCAAGTAAATTCACTTTTCCAAACTTTAGCTTTAAGAAATGAAGTAGTAGGACTGTTTGATCTCTAAGGAGACTGTCTTGTGACTTTTTCAGGTACATGTGACAGAAAACCACAATCTGGCTTAAACAAAAAGAACTTGTGAATCGCCTGCCTCAAGCCTCTCTAGACGTTTTTTCCCCTAACCACACTAACAAAAATCCTTAGATTCATTCTAATTGAAGCAGCTTATGGAGTTTAAAAGCTAATGTTCCTTAAAATCTTTATATTTTGTGATATAGCAAAGCATGCAACTAAGAGGAAAAACAATCCAGGCAGAAGAAAGAAATGGTATACAAACTTCAGTTAATACAACTAACAAACTAATAAAGCAAACACAATGAAAGCTAATCAGGAAAATTTCAAGTATTATTAGGGGAGAGATTTTTTAAAAAGTTGACATTTTTATTGAGATATAATTGATATATAATGAACTACATATAGTTAGATGATATAATTTGATAAGTAGTGATATATATATGTATATATTTTAAATCATTGTCATAATGAAGACAATGAATATAATACCCATCACCCAGAAGTTTTATCATATTACTTCATGCTGCTTTGTTATCTCTTGCAGGCCCCTCTGAATCCTACCCCCACGCCAGAGGGAACCCTGATTACTTTGTGCCATATATTGGTATGAATTTTCTATAACCTTTTAAAGTATAAATTGAATAATACAATATACTTTTTCTAATTGTCTGAATTCTCATTGGAAATATTGAATATTTCCAAAGTGACTGCATGTATCAATAGTTAATTTTTAAAATATATATGTATTTTTAGTTGTAGATGGACACAATATCTTTAATTAATTAATTAATTAGTATATGGTGCTGAGGATGGAACCCAGAGCCTCACACATGCGAGGCAAGCACTCTACCACTGAGCCACAACCCCAGCCCCTACAGTTAATTAATTTTGACTGCTGAGTATTATTCCATGGTAAGGATTTACCACCTTGATGCATTTATTTGTTTGTGGATATTAGGACTGTTTTCAGGTTTGGCTATTACTAATAAAGCATCTATGAATTAAAAAAAAAATCTTTATATTTTGGCTGGGTGTAGTGGTAAAAGCCTGTAATCCCAGCCACTTGGGGAGCTGATGCAGAAGGATCACATCAAGGCCAGACTGGCAACTTAGCAAGTACTTTTATCAAAATTAAAAATAAAAAGGTCTGAGGGTGGGCTGGGGTTGTGGCTGAGTGGTAGAGCACTTGCTTCCCACATTCCCACATGTGAGTTACTGGGTTCGATCCTCAGCACCATATGAAAGTAAATTAGTGTGTCCATCTACAACTTAAAAAAAAAAAAAAAAAAAAAGGGCTGAGGATATAACTCAGTGGTAGAAGGTCCCTGGATTCAAACCCCAGAACAGCCAAATAAAAACAAAAACAAAATAAAATCCCCAATTTTATATTTTGTAAATATTTATATCCCCTCTAAGTCTTTGCCTATTCATTTTTTCTTTAAAACCATGGAACATATTTACTTTTTGTCTGTCCAGCATCACACTTCCTGTAGAAGAACACTGCTCCTCCTCTCCCCATCTGTGTGTCCTGAGTAAAATGGGCAATCACTGTCTCTGTAAGTACCTGTACTTGTATGGGATAAGCATCAATCTATTCCTTTATTTCTTCTAAAATAAACTGCTGGTGAAATATTTCTTTGTTTTTTTTTAGAGGAAGAGCCATGCATCATCCCCCCGCCCGCCCCACCTGCCTCCAGTAATAGAGATTGAGCACTTACTCACTGAACCACATCCCTAGCCCTTTTATTTATTCATTTATTTATTTCTGAGACAAGAGTCTTGCTAATTGCTTAGGGCTTTGCTAAATTGCTGGGGCTGGATTTGAACTCTCGATCCTCCGAGCCATTGGGATTACAGCATGCACCATGGAGCCTAGCCCCATGCTTCAATATTTTTTGGGGGGGAAGAAGGGGACAGTGTGCAGGGGATTGAATTCAGGAGTAATCAACCTTTGAGCCACATCTACAGTCCTGTTTTTTGTATTTTATTTAGAGGCAAGGTCTCACTGAATTGCTTAGCCTTCACTATTTTTGCTGAGGCTAAGCTTTGAATTCACCATCCTCCTGCCTCTGCCTCCTGAGCCGCTGAGATTATAGGCCTGTGCCTTGGCGCCTGGCCCCATGCTTCATTCTTAATGTGCATATTCATAATATCAAAACCTTCATACTCCATCTACTCCTAAAAGTATTTATTTTTTGTATACTCCTGAAATATAATACTTGAGCAAGAGTGAAGGGAGTTTTATCACAAGTGTTAATAAGGCTGGGCGCAAACATCAATCCTTATCCGCTTAGTTCTATTATAGAAATGAGTATGGTTGGATCCTCAAAACATTCTGAATTACTCTTGAAGATGGGAACTTGCTTGCTTTAAGTTTTTTTGTTGTTGTTCAACAGGAGATTGAACCCAGAGGTGCTCTACCACTGAGCTACATCCCAACCCTTTTTATTTTTGAGATAGGGTCTCACTAAATTGCCAAGGCCCGCCTTAAACTCTTGATCCTGCATAGTATCCTCTGTCACTAGGATTACAGGCATGTGCTACCATGCTTGGCTAGATCCCTGAATGGTGGAAACTTTACTGAAGACCAACTACAATTTTCAGATAATGAAAAGCCCATTTATCAGATGTCAGAATTTCACTGCATCATGAACATATTTTTTGTCAATTATGTTTTGATAAAATATAATTTAAATAAAATGTTATAATCTAAAACATAATTTTAAGGGCTGGGGATATAGCTTAGTTGGTAGAGTGCTTGCCTCACATGCTCAAGGCCCTGGGTTCAGTCCCCAATACCACAAAAAGAAAAAAAAAAAAACCCACATAATTTTAAATGTTCGAACAGAATTTTCTTGAACAAACAAGCCACAACATGTAATGATGTAATGAGTTCCCTCCAGATGGACATTTAGATTATCCTGATTTTTACTTGGCTTAGAGACATTCAGATTTCTTTTTTTTTCTCCCAGTGCTGGGAACTGAATCTAGGGCCTTCCCTGAGATACTTCCCTTAGCACTGTTTCATGCACTATTAAAGTTCTATATATTAGCTAAGTGAGTAAAAGCGTAAGCCCCCCACCCCCATCGTGGCACTGGTGATTGAATCCAGGGGCACTATGTCACTGAACTACATCCTCAGACCTTTTTTTTTTTTTTGCTTTGAGACAGGGTCTCCTTGTACTGCTAAGATTGGCTTCAAATTTGCCATCCCTAATGCCTCAGCCACTGGGATTATAGGCATACACCACTGCATCTGGCCAAAGTATTCTATTTTTGATCTTGACTTTACTCACAAAGGCTGAAAACATTTTGTTTTTAAATCTTCCTAATAATAACCCTGTAAATTGACATTTATAGCTACTGTTTCTGTCTTAAGGAGGTCTACTGATTTCTGATTTCCTTTTCCTGAAGTAAGGAATCCTGATCAAAACAGATAAACCCAGGCACAGGTTTATCTCACATTCCCATACCCCACCCATCTGTATGATTTTATATTTAGCCATAGGCAATCTTCAAACAATTATGACCCTGAAATTTAAATACTGGGCTGAGTCTGAGTTCCTCTTAAGCCTGGACAATAAAAGATTAGATTTCTTAGCATAGAGGTTGGAAGTTAAGATATTTAATCAACAAGTAGTTGGCAGCCAGTAAAGATTAACATTTTTAAGTTAAGGGGGGGGGGGCGCCATGTATAATGTATAGTGTGTTTTTTCTTTCTCTTCTCCTGACACATCATCCCAAATTCAGCTCTTCTTACCCCATTATTTTGAAATAATGATTTACCTTTTATCAAAATCAATGATTAATCATACTACAGCTTTTTTTTTTTTTACCAGCATCTATTAGTCTATTTTCACTGTTACTTGTCTAAGACTTTTTAAGAGCTTGAATACTATTAAGAACTTTCTATAGGTTTTTTCCTGTCAAATCCCTATAATGAACAAATTTCTTAAATATCTGAGTCTGTCTCCAAGATGTAAACAATTTTAATCATTTTATTTATAATTTTAGCTTTGTTGAAAAGAAAATCTCACATAAAAGAATGTCCCTGAAAAGCTCCAAAGAGAGGGACTATTTTAGAAATGAGTAGAGGGCTTGGGTTTAAATGAGAAGAGGGAAGGGAAGAAAGACTTCTTCAAGTAGAAGTAAAGGATAAAGATAAGTAAGGGAGATAATGATGAAGAGAAATGGACTTTGAAGAAAGTCATGCTGAGTTCAGATAGATCTCGGCTTATGTGCAAATCTGGGCAAGTTGTTTTAACTTCCTTTTATTTTTTTAATCTTTTATTGATTTTATTTTATTTTTTTTTAATACACGACAGCAGTGGAATGCATTATAATTCTTATTACACATATATAGCATAATTTTTCATCTCTGTATATAAAGTATGTTCACGCCAATTTATGCCTTTATACATGTACTTTTTTTTGCATTACAATTCTTAATACACATATATACCACAATTTTTCATACCTCTGTTTATATATAAAGTATGTTGACACCCAATTCAAGTCTTCATACATGTACTTTGTATAATGATGTCCATCACATTCCACCATCCTGCTAATCCCCTGCCCCCTCCTTTCCCTTCCCACCCCTCTCTTCCCTATCTAGAATTCATCTAATCCTCCCATGCTCTCCCTCCCATTAAAATGAAAAATCATACTTGTATGTATCTAACAGAGCTATTTCAAGAATTAAACATATAAAAAGCATTTAGCATTGTTGCCTGGCATGTGACCCAGGCATCAGAGCTCTTTTCAGGCTAAGAACTGGTAAAAAGAAATAATCAAATGAGTTTCTGTCTCTTTTTCTTTCTTTTCAATATTATTCTTGTTTCAGGTTGGAATAGAAGACAAGAGTATCTCCACTTTGGACTCCATCAGAAGAAGAGCTAAAAAACTGAACATGCTAAGGATGCTGATCCATAATATGCTGTGGGGAGGGGGTGGGAGGATTAAATGAACTCTAGCAAAGGGAAAAAGGGGAGGGAGGTGAAGGAGGATGGGATAGGGGCAGAAAAATGGTGGAATGAAATGGTTATCATTACCCTAATAAGTACATGTAATGAAGACATGAAGGATGTGACTCAACTTTGTGTACAACCAGAGATATGAAAAATTGTGATCTATGTGTAATATGAATTATAATGCATTCTGTTGTCATACAACAAATTAAAATTAAAAAAAATTGAACATGCTAGTTTTCATCTCAGTAAGACATAAACAAACCTGGGAGAGAAAGTATCAAAATAATATTCTGATGTATCACTAAACCACCTGCCCAATTTGGGTGGCTAAAACATTGGTTTTGTTGCACTATTAGATTAAGAAAGAAGTTGTCATAATCTCCACTAGTCTCTACAACCTTCTCTCCTTTTCCAATGGCAGTGCTGGGCATTGAACCCAGGACCTTTCATGTGCTAGGCAAGGGCTAGCTAGCTACATCCGCTTCTTCTTCTTTTTTTTAATCTTTATTTTTATTTGTTTGTCTTTTTGTGGTGCTGAGGATCGAACCCAGGGCCTCATGTGTGTGAGGCAAGCACTCTACCACTGAGCTACAGCCCCAGCCCCTACATCCGCTTCTTCACCTTCTTCTTCTTCTTCTTCTTTTTTCTGGTTGTTATACAAAGTATATTCACACCAATTCTTATCTTCATATATGTACTTGGGATTATAAAATAAACTGCATAATCCAGTTGGACATGGTAGCACACAGCTGTAATCCCAACGGCTTGGGAGGCTGAGACAGGAGGATTCAAAGTAGTTCAAAGTAGCCTCAGCAACTTAGTAAGGTCCTAAACAACTCAGTGAGACCCTGTCTCTAAATGAAATATAAAAAAGGGCTGGGGAGGTTTCTTGGTGGTTAAGCAACCCTGGGTTCAATCCCTGGTATCAAAATAAAATAAACTGCAAAAGCATAATTTCTACAATAGCTAAAACCGGTCATCAGGTGATAATGTGGAAATAATCCTATAAATCTCTAAGGAGTTGGAGAAAAGACACTTAATCTTACTTTAATGAGGAATTTGGTTAATCACTTGGCTGAGAAATCTTCAGAAAAACAAATGGCTAGGACAGCCATACAGTGGGATTCACATAGCATGAATATACTTTTTAGCTGACTTTATTTAAAAAGATCTCCCTCAATTCTTTATTCCTTTTCCATCTATAACAAGTAGACTTTAATTTGAAAAGAAAATTTCCTGGCATATATTACATAGTTTTCTAACATCCTCAAGATTTCTAGGTACAAGCCTGTAATTTCAATGATTCAGGAGGCTCAGGCACAAAGATTGCAAGTTTGAGGCCAGCGACAGTCTCTTAGATCCTATCTCAAAAATAAAAAATAAATAAATAGGGGCTGGAGATGTTGCTCAATGGTAGAATGCTTGTCTAGCAAGTGTGAAGCATGGAGTTCAATCCTCAGCACCTCTAAAAAGACAAATAAACAAACAAACAAACAAATAAAAAGAATGAGCCAAGCATGCAGTTCAGTGTTATACAGCACCCAATGGTATTGTAGAGCATGCCTGGGTTGATAATCCCCAGTTCTGGGGGTGGTGGGGAGACAAGACAACATGATTCCATTTAACAAAATCAGACAAAACTAAGAAAAAAAACTACTTAAGAATACAGAAAAATAAAAAAAAACATACATAGGTGAATGATTAATATAAAATTCTAGTCAATAGGAAATAGAAGGAGAAAGTATGAGGGAAGTCACGCAGGAAGTTATAAACATAAATTGTTGCTAATGCTTTCTTTTTAAGGTAGTTGATGGGTACATGTGTGCTTTTTACTGTCATTCTCTCTATATATATTTCACAGTTCAAGACCAAGAGGAACAAATTACATTCAAAGGCAAAATAGTCCTTATAATAAAATGCCTATGCATGGTTATAGTGAGCAAACATGCCAAGATTTCCTGATAACCTATGTAGAGATTAAAATACTCAAATTAGTTTAAAAAAAAAAAAAAAGCCAGAAAGGATTCCATAGAATCTCACAAATATTATTTTCCTTTGTAGCATTTATCTCATGCAAAATAACTTTTTAAAAATTAAAGCTTTATAGTTATACATAGTAGTTGGGTTCATTCTGACTAGTTCATACATGCATGGCAAAATAACTCTTTTATAATGCTTCCCTCCCATAATTAGCTGGAAGATTCATGGAGAGTTTGCCCTATTTGATGTCTCTTAAATGTTGCTTCATCCTCTAGTACCATGGTTGATTGTGGGAAGTAATCAATAAGTACTTTTTGAATGATTATAATAAATGAATGTCTCTGAAATTTAATTAAGTTGGGATAACTTTTACTAGTCTCTCTATAAATATAAGAAAATACATGGCCAGATGTGTGGTGCATACCTGTAATCTCAGCACTCAGCAGGCTAAGGGATTTGCAAATTCAAGGATGGCCTCAGCAACTGAGCAAGACCCTGTCTCAAAATGAAAAGGATGGAGATGTAGCTCAGTGGTGAGTTTAATTCCTAGTACAAAAAAAAAAAAAAAAAAAGGAAATATGCCTCAATTTTCCATTGAGGTTTCATCCTCATGTTATTAGGTCCTTTGAACCACTATTCTAGAACTTACTAGGACTTATGCAAAATAAATTTTTTTTTAATAAAGATCCTACTGGGGCTGGGGTTGTGGCTCAGTAGTAGAGTACTTGCCTAGCATGTGTGAAGCACTAGGTTCAATCCTTAGCACCCCATTAAAAAAATAAACAAATAAAATAAAGGTATTGTTTCCATATACAACTTAAAAAAAATAATAAAGATCCTCCTACAAGTAGGCACCATACTACCACATGAGGTGAAAATATGGCACTGATAAGATAGACAAAGTCTCATTTATCTATATAACAACCACTCCATGTATAAAGGAAGATGGGAAGATAAGATTCCCCCCCCTGACATTTTAGGATACTGAAATCTACAAAGACAAGGCAGAGACTGCAACAACTGGAGGTGGCAAGATCCATTTTAGTGAACAAAGGGGTTTCTCCTCGGCTGCTCTCAACCACGAAATAATTCTTTTAGGTTTTGCCATCCTTGTGAATTAAAATTATCATCATTCTCTGTTCTGTAGAATAGACTCTCCTAAAATACTGAATAAACAACTAAGTATTTTCCTTCTGGAACCTGTTACTGATCCCCCAGCCTTACATCTTTTTATTGGCTCATAATGATGGGATTGTTGTTATATATTCATACATGCACACAATATAATAACTAGGCCAATTTCACTCCCCTGAATTTTTCTGTTGCTTCTTCCCCTTCTCCCTTGGTCCCTTTCCTCTATTTTACCTTTTCTCTGTTTTTTTTTTTTTTTTTTTTTGGGAGGCTGGTATTGGGGATTGAACCCAGGGGCATTTTACCACTGAGTTACATCCCCAGCCTTTTTTATATTTTGAGACAGGGTCTCACTAAGTTTGTTTTAGCCTAATTATGTTTCTTTTTCTTTTTTTTTTTTCTTTTTTAGAGAGAGGGAGAGAGAGAGAGAAAGAGAGAGAGAATTTTTTTTTTAATATTTATTTTTTTTTAGTTTTCAGCGGACACAACATCTGTTTGTATGTGATGCTGAGGATCGAACCCGGGCCGCACACATGCCAGGCGAGCGTGCTACCCCTTGAGCCACATCCCCAGCCCGCCTAATTATGTTTCTAAGGCTGGCCTTGAACTTACAATTTTCCTGCCTTAGCTTCCTAAGTTGCTAGGATCATAGGTGTGTGCCTTCCATGTCCAGCTTCTCCCTTTGCTTTTCAGGAGAACACCTTTCTTTTCCTTTTACATATCTAGCTTCCACATATGACATAAAAAATATGACCCTTGACTTTCTAAGATTGGCTTATTTTGCTTAACATAATGATCTCAAGTTCCACCCTATTTCCTGAAAATGACATAATTTCATTTTTCTTTATGGCTGAATAAAACTCCGTTGTGTATATATACTACATTTTCCTTATCCATTCATCTGTTGATGGATACCTAGCCTGGTTCCATAGTCTGGCTATTGTGAATCGTGCTGTTATAAACATGCATATATCAATATAGTATAATGACTTTAATTCTTAAGTATAAACACTGAAGAGTGGTATAGCTGGGTCATATGGTGGTTCTATGCCTAGTTTTTTGAGGAACCTCCATACTGATTTCCATAGTGGTTGAACTAATTTACAATAGAATAAACAGTGTAAAAGGTTCCTTTTTCTCCACATCCTCTCCAATTTATTATTGTTTACATTCTTGATGACTGCCATTCAGACAAGATAAAAATCTCAAGGTAATTTTGATTTGCATTTCATTAATTGCTAATGATGTTGAATATTTTGTTCAGTATTTGTTGGGTGAGTGTACTTCTTCTTTTTGTTACTGGTACTAGGGATTAATCCCAGGGGTCCTTTATCATTGAGCTACATTCTGTTCTTTTTATTTTGATACAGAGAGTCTTGTGAATTTGCTTAGGACCTCAATAAATTGCTGAGGCTGACTTTGGACTTGTAATCCTTCTGCCTCAGCCTCTCGAGTTGCTAGGATTATAGGCATATTTCACTGTATCCAGCTGTATTTTTTCTTGTGGCAAGTGTCTGTTAATTCACTTGCCCATTTATTAAATAGGTTATTTGAGGATTTAGTTGGGGTGCTTTTTGAGTTCTTTTTTAAAAAAAATATTTATTTTGAGACAGGGTCTCACTAAGTTTCTTTTTTCTTTTTCTTTTTTTAATGTGGTGCTGAGGATTGAACCGAGGGCCTCGCATGTGTTAGGCGAACACTCTACTGCTGAGCCACAACCCCAGCCCTTTTTGAGTTCTTTATATATTCTAGATACTAACCCTTTGTCAAAAGAGTAGTTAGCAAAAGATTCATTCTGTAGCCTCTCTCTTCACATTCTTAATTGTTGGAACATGTCCTTTTTCTGTTTTGGTACTGGGGACAGAACACAGGGATGCTTAACTACTGAACCGCATCTCCAGCCCTTCCTTTTAATTTTGAGACAGTATCTCGCTAAGTTGCTTAGGTTCTTACTAAGTTCCTGCGGCTAGCTTTGAATTTCGGATCCTCTGGTCTTACTCTCCAGAGTTGCTGGGATTACCAGTGTACATCCCACACCCAGCATGGAACCTGTTCTTGAAAGCAACAGACAGAGGCAACACACAGGGGAAAAAAAAGAAAAAACAACAACAAAAAAAAACGGTACAAAGGAAAGAAATTATTATCTTGAAGACAAACATTACTATTCTGAGGAGTCCTATGTTGCCACATTACAGCTGCACAAAGGCTAAAATTAGAGATAACTAATGAAAAAGCATAAACAATGTGTCTAATCATTACTTGAGAAATATTTAATTTCATTAAAGTCAAAATTTTTGCTGTTGTTAGTTATGTTCTACCACTGTAACAGTCATCACTGTACCTAGTGTTCCTTTTAAAAAAAGGCTACAGTAGAAAATTTTGCTCAAGTTATTCCTTATCTCCTTTTTCCCTCTTCCTCAAGCCAACCTAAAAGTTAAGAAATTAAAGCTGCTGAGTAGTGAAATTAGTAAGTGGACAATCAGCACCCTCAACATGATATCTTTGTAGAGAACTAACTTTAACTTCTCCCTAAAAAGTTAAGGAAGTCATTGGTAATTTGACTTCACAAGGCATATTTCTGTTTGTATATTATCTCAGTTAAAAATATACATTTCAGAATCCCTTAGATTCAGTTTCTTTCTCTGCCAATCACTGTTTATGGGACAAGAATATGCACTTGAGATACTGAAGTAATTCAGTCATGCCTGAATTTACTGAATATGTTTACTGAATATGTACATGGTTCAGAAGACAAAAGTGAGTGAGCATGAATTTAAAGTTAACTGAATACCTAATAGGTTGCTAAACTGTAAACTAATCAATAGGTGAAAATAAAACTAATTTATTACTTTATTCAATTTATCTAGTAAAAACTATTCACAATTTGTCATAGAATTAAAAAAAAAAACACATCATCAGCAGAAACATACTTCAAATTACCATTATAGGCAAGAGCAGCAAATATATAGAGCAGCCCAGGCCTCTCATCAGCATAAGGCCTTTGACAATCAAAGAAGCTCCCTTTCTCTGGCTGACCAGGTTCAAGGTACTTACTATAACTCAAACACAGGTTGGATCTCAACCCTTCAATTCAGCTGCCTTTATCAGGGCACCCTCCTGAATGGTACTCCCTGTACAACTGAGATGATTTACTGTACTTCTAAGTTTCTCTCCTCTCACTTCTAAAACCTCACTAAAATGAAACTAAACAAACAGAAAATAGGTATAATACTTGAGGACAAAGAGCAACAGAGAAGAGATAGTACACAACAGACATTAAAAACAGGGGGAACTGGAAAGCAGATGGACAAATGTTAACTTAGCAGACTAAAGAAGAGTGAAACCTAAACCTGTAAGAGATTGGTAGAGATAGAAGTGAAGAAACTGTGTTAGCACACATTTAAAATCCAGGAAAAGCTGGGTGCACTCTGCATATACTCAATCCTAGAGATTTGGAAGGCTGAGGCAGAAGGATTGCAAGATAGAGACCAGTGTTAGCAATTTAGCAAGATCCTCATCAACTCAGTGAAATCCTGTCTCAAAATAAGATATAAAAAGGACTGGAAATGTAGCTCAGTGGTAAAAAGCCTTCTGGGTTCAAGACCTAGTACAAAAATGAAACAAAACAAACTCCACAAAATCAAAAACAAACAAAAACCCAGGAAAAGCTCAGGATTAATGGCATCAGTATTCCCCCCCTCCACTATGCAACCCACTTCATTGCCAGCAGCCTACAAGCACAGAGGCCAGACAATGGTTCAGGGCCACAGTTGGCTCCTGCATGGCAGGCAGCAGTACTTTGAAAAGATTGTAGGACTCAAAACAGGATGAATGAACACTCAAAGTCTCAAAAGATAAAATCAGACCTCTAGGTCATCTCCACCACTTAATGCAGCTTCCCCCCACCTACCTGTCCCTGATGATTCTAGCATAAGTCTGAAGGTTTACTCTGAATATGCTGACAAGAAAAGCTGTGTTCTCACACCATGTCTATGTTCAACTGAGGACAGAAATAACATACAACCCTGAAAGTAACAGTGAAACAAACCCTTTCTTCCCTCACTGGGCTCTGAGAAAGCAGGTAAAAAACTGATTTGGATGAGGGAAAAATGACTTGCTTCTGACAAAAGACCTACAGAAGCTGGAAGGTTGATTATCCTATCTAAATGGTCAAATAGCTCCTATAATAAGGGCCACCAACTGACAAGCCCCTCAAAGCTTCTAAAAAAGGACTGTAGTGTCATATTTTTCTTTGTGTCTGTCTGTCTCTCTCTCTCTCTCTTTTTTTTACGGGAGAAGTACTGGGAATTGAACCCAGGGGTGCTTGACCACTGATCCATATTCCCAAGCTTTTTTTTTTTTTTTCAAATTTTGATACAGGGTCTTGATAAGTTTCTTAGAGCCTCTGTTAAGTTGCTGAAGCTAACCTTGAACTTGTGATCATCCTGCCAAAGCCTCCTGAGTTGCTAAGATTACAGGCATGTGCCACCATGTTTAAGTCTAAACTAAAGAATGAACCTGTAGCAAATAGAGATCATGAAGGAACAGAAAAAACAAAACAAAACAAAAAAAACCCGATCTTATCAGATATGACATTCTGAATCCAGGAACAAAAACAAGAAATTGTGAAATTTCAGAAAACTGGAAATTAAAAAGACAAGAGGGGGCTGGGGATGTGGCTCAGTGGTAGAGTGTCTGCCTGGCATGCACAAGGCCCTGGGTTTAAAAAAGCGGAAGGGGGGGGGGAGACAACAGCAAAAAATTATTTAAAATCTTATCACAGAAAATTGAGGAGACATTCTAGAAGAGAGAGGGGGAAAAATAAGAAATTTTAAAAAGCAGTATGGTAGGGAAATATGCAACAAACAGAGTTGGAAAAAAATAAAATAAAATAAAGAAAGAAAAAGGGGAAGAAGGAAACTTTTTTTTTTTTAAATGAAGGGGAGAGAAACCCAAGAAAATTTCCAGACAGAAATTTGTAGAAAGGCAATCTAGAAGTTAGCTCCTAGTAGTATAGATGAAAAGAATTCCAAATTGAAGTATACTGCACTAAAGTTTTAGAATAATAAAAAGACTGAAGGCAAGGACATCATACTTTCAAAATTCTGAAGTAAAATTACATGAAACTGCCCTTTTTTTGGGCCCCGGGGGAGTAGTATTGGGAAGTAAATCCAGGAGAACTCTACCGATGAGCTATACTGCCAGCCTTTTTAAACTTACTTATTTTAATTTTTCTTTTTTTGTACTGGAGATTGAACCCAAGGACACTGTATGACTAAGCAATATCCCCAGTCCTTTTATATTTTTTATTTTGAGACAGGGTCTCTCTAAGTTGCCAAAGCTGGCCTTCAACTTGTGATTCTCCAGCTTCAGCCTCCCTTAGTAGCTGGGATTACTGGTGTGTGCCATTGTACTATACTGCAAAGTCATTTTTACAAACCAAGAATTGGTGTATATACCAATACATACCAGCATTTCATTTCTTTTCTCTCTCTCTCTCTCCCTCCTTCCTTCCTTTCTTATTAGTTGTAGATGGGCACCTTTGATTTATTTATTTTTATGTGGTGCTGAGTATTGAACCCAGTGCCTCACACATGACTAGGCAAGTGCTCTGCCACTGATCTACAACTCTTACCCTCACGCCAGCAATTTCTTATGGCCCAAAGTAATACTTTCATTCTTGAATTTAATATCCAGGCAAACTTTCTAGGTTTATCAGGTCTTGAAAAGTTTCCCTCAGAAAGCTACTACTGAAGGATAATGCTCTAGTACCACAAGGAAATAATGAGGAAGAAGCAGCCTTGATATCCAAAATGATAGTATCTAATCTAGAAGAAAATTCCAAGGATACATTGTAGGACAAAAGCTGTGCAGCTGGATTAGAAAGCTAAGGGTTCATATTTAGGTTCAGGGACCTCAAGGAGTGATGTCTCTTAAGGGAAAAAACTGAAAAAACTGTTACATATGTCTGAATATATTGAGATTTTTTTTGTTTTACTGAAAAACCTAGAGATGAAATACTGATGAATACATAAAACTCTAAGCAAACAAACCAAAAATAAAATCCAGGGTAAACAAAACAAAAAGACTGTACAAGAAAAGAAGCATAGGAGAGAATAGTGCATAAAACAGGGTAGGGAGTGAGAAAAGGAGCAAAATTTTATCTTTCAGTGTAGTAAATTTAACAAATACCTTAATACATATGAAATGCAGGTTGAAAATCCCTAATCTGAAATATTTCAAATTTTCAGATGAGTAAAGTCTATGAAAATATTCCAGTATCCAAAACACTTCTGAACCCAAGAATTTTGGATAAGGGATACACAATCTGTATCGGGGGTGGGTTGGGAGAACTGAACAAGTGTAGTTTTTGAACTACAGAAGTGAACATCAGGAGAAACAAGAAAAAGCGGGGTGTGGTAGTACATACCTATATTCCCAGCAGCTCTGGAGGCTGAGGCAGGATGAACCTGAGTTTAAAGCCAGCCTCAGGAATTTAGCGAGGCCCTAAGCAACTTAGTGAAACCCGGTCTCTAAGTAAAATACAAAAAAACGGGATGGAGATATGGCTCAGTGGTTAAGTGCCCCTGAGTTCAATACCTGGTACACCCCCTCGCCCCAGAAAAAGAAGTGGGGGAGGAGGAGAAGGAAGAGGAGACAAGTAAAAGATTTGAAAGTGGTTGCCTCTGAGTGAGGAGGGATGACATGCTACTGTTCTATTATAAACCAAATGTACTTTTAATTTTTTAAACAATGTATAGGGCAGGGGATGTAGCTCAGTGGTACAGAACTTGCCTATCATGCAAGAAACCCTGGGTTGAACCCCCTGAATTACAATCAAACTATACACAGACACTGCTTTAATAGGTAGTGCAAAGCAGTATGCTAAATTAAATATAATTTCATTAAACAACCTGCATGTAAAGCCCTTAGTCAACAGTCAGCTAACCCTTTTGGACAATCATCTAAATTAATCACTTCAAAATTATACATTAAGAGAACCACATAAATACACTGAGTTTGAATGTTTAAAATTTGATCAAGGGCTGGGGATGTGGCTCAAGCGGTAGTGCGCTCGCCTGGCATGCGTGCGGCCCAGGTTCGATCCTCAGCACCACATACAAAGATGTTGTGTCCGCCAAAAACTAAAAAATAAATATTTAAAAAAATAAAAAATAAAATAAAATTTGATCAAGCTGGGGTTGTAGCTCAGAGGTAGAGTGCTTGCCTAGCACATGCAAGGTGCTGGGTTCGATCTTCAGCACCACATAAAAATTATCAAATAAAAAAATAAAGGTATTATGCCCAAGTATAACTAAGAAATATTAAAAAAATAAAATAAAATTTGATCAATGGGGTTGTTCCTTAGGTAAATATGATGTGACTATCTGATGAGACCATGAGATAAAATGCATGATGCTGAGCTGATTTCTGGAATGATGCTATTTATCTCCAAATCTCCTCCCTCCCTTTCTTTCTTTTTTTGGGTAACCAGATATTGAACTCAGGGGCACTTGACTACTGAGCCACATCTACAGCCCTATTTTGTATTTTATTTAGAGACAGGGTCTTACTGAGTTACTTAGCATCTTGCTGTTGTTCCAGATCCTCCTGCTTCAGCCTCCTGAGCCATTGGGAATATAGGTGTGCTGGGGATTGAACCTGGGGGCTCTTTACTACTGAGCTATATCCCGACTTTTTCATTTTATTTTGAGATAAGAAACTCACCTGAACTCATGATCCTCCTGCCCTGGCCTCCCAAGGAGCACCCAAACGCCCAGCTCCCGAATCTCTCTCTCTCTCTCTCTCTTTTTTTTTTTTAACTAGGGACTGAACTTGGGGTTGTTTAACCACTGATCCATATCCCCAGCCCTTTTTTATTTTTTTATTTTATTTCGAGGCCAGGTCTTGCTAAATTCTCACGGCTTCACTAAGTTGCTGAGGCTGGCTTTGAACTTACAATCTCCTGCCTCAGCCTTCTGAGTTGCTGGGATTACAGGTGTGCACCACTGCTCCTGTCTTCTAAATCTGTTTTATTAAGAAAAAAATATTCCAAAAGGAAACTAGCAACTAAACTGGCAAGGAAGAAATTAAATTATCCAAAAAAACTATCAGAACTAATAAATGGCTGGATGTGGTGGCTTTCGCATTCAGTGGTAACGTACCCAGGATTCAATCCCCAGGACCAAAAAACAAACAAACAAAATATATATATATTCCTTTATATGAATGAATGATGAAAATACGATTTGAATATTATAAAAAAATGTTTGTGGCAATTTTTTTTTTCTTTTTTATGCCAGCGATCAAACCCAGGGCTTTATGCATGCTCATAAACATGTGTTCTACCACTGAGCTATATCCCCAGATGCCAAAATATTTTAAAATACAGGAAAAATATAAAGAAGTAAAAAACTGTTAGTACAAAGTTTAAAAAAAAAGTTGTAAAAATTTTTATACTTACTTTTTACAGCGGCACACACCTGTAATCCTAGCAATTTGGAAGGCTGAGGCAACTTATGAGGCCCTATACAACTTAGTGAGACCCTGTCTCAAAACAAAAATAAAAAGGGCTGGGGATGTGGCTCAGTGGTTAAGTGACCTTGGGTTCAATCCCTGGTCCAAAACAAAAACAAAATAAAAATCAAAACCAAAAATCCAAAACAACAATATAGAAAGAAAGAAAGAAAAAAAAGAATCAAACTTTTTTTTTTTTTGAGGTATAGGTGATTGAACCCAGGGGCACTCTACCACTGAGACAGGGTCTTATCAAATTGCTGAGGCTAGCCTTAAATTTGCAATCCTCCTGACTCAACTTTCTAAACTGCGGGAATTACAGGAATCCATCACTGTGGCCAGCCAAATACACTTACCTATTCCCACCCCACGGGTGTGTGTGTGTGTGTGTGTGTGTGTGTGTGTGTGTGTTAACCTGGGATTGAAAACAGGAGCAATTAACAGCTGTGCCACAACCCCTTTTAAAAATACTTTATTTAGAGACAGGGTCACACCAAGTTGCTTAGGGCCTCACTGGCTCTGAAGTCACAATTCTCTTGCCTCAGCCTCCCAAACTGCTGGGATTTACAGGTGTGTGCCTCTGTACCTGGCTTTTTAGGATATTATTAAGGCAAGCTTATTTTTTTGAGAGAGAGAGAGAGAATTTTTCAGTTTTCGGCAGACACAACATCTTTATTTGTATGTGGTGCTGAGGATCGAACCCAGCATCGTGTGCATGCCAGGCAAGCAGACTACGTTTGAGCCACATCCCCAGCCCAAGGCAAGCTTATTTTTAATCAGATTAAAAAAAAACCCAAAAAAACAAACAAAAAAAACTTTTACATAAACATTTTCTTCTGTTACTGAGAATATGGTTCTGATATTTTTTGATGGTTGCATAAATGATCTGATACAAAATCTAACTTGTATCCTATAGTCAGAATTTTATATTGACTGCATGGGGGGGGCATTCTGTACTTTGCAAAATGCTTCCAATTACTTTCTTGTTATGAACTCCTACATGTGGAATCATTGTCAAAAAATGTATAAACATTTCAATACACATTTTTAAATTGTCTTCTAGTAATATTGTAGCAACTAACTTTTCCAATACCAATAAATGTCTCATCCCTTGATTACATGGACAGTATTTTTAAAAACAGCTTTATTGAGGTACAACTGACAAACAATAAACCCCACAAACTTAAAATACTCAATCTAGCAAATTTGACAATGATATATAACAGTAGAAAGCCATCATCATAATCAAGAGAGTAAATAGTCATGTTTACACACAATGAAGTTTCCTTATGCCTTGTAATCTTTTCTTTCTGATCCTCAGCCCTTCCAGATCTTCCTGAGAATCTTCCCCACCCCTCTCAAGGCAAACACTGATCTGCTTCTTATCATTATAGTTAGTTTGCATTTTATAGAATTTTATAAAAATGAAACCATACAAAGCTCAGTGGCATAGTGCTTGCCTGACATGTGTGAGGCACTGGGTTGGATCCTTAACACCATAAACAAACAAACAAAGACATTCTGTCCATCTACAACTATGAAACAATTTAAAAAAATGAAACCATACAATGTGAACTCTTTTACTCAGAATTATTACTTTGTACTTTGAGATCCATTTATGTTGGTTGTAGTGATTCAATAAATTACCCATTTTTGTAAATGAGTAATAATTTATTGAACAAGTATACTAAAAATCTATTTGGATTGTTTCCAATTTGGGGCTATTATAAAGCTTCTATGAATATTTGTGTGCAAGACTTTACATGGAGAAATATTTTTATTTCTTTTGAGTTAATGCCTTGGAATAGAATGTATAGGTCAAATTCTATGTGAGTGCTTAATTTAAATTTTCTTAACTGATTTCCAAAGTGGTTTTACCTCATAAGAGAAATACAAATAAAAACCACAATGAGCAATGGGGCACATCTGTAATCCCAGTGATTCAGGAGGCTGAGGCCCTAAGAAACTTAGTGAGACCCTGTTTCAAAATAAAAACTAAAGGGTTGGGGATATGGCTCAGTGGTAAAGTACTCCTGGGTTCAATCCCTATTACAAAATAAAACAAAAAATCTCCAAAATACCAAAACCAAACCAAAAGGAGATTCAACTTCAAATTCACTAAGATGGCTATTATTAAAAAGGTGGACAATAGCTGGGTGTGGTGGCATATGCCTGTAATCCCAGTGGCCAGGAAGGCTAAAACAGGAGACAAGAGAATTGGAAATCTGAGGCCAGTCTTAGCAAATTAGCAAGGCTTTAAGTAATTTAGCAAGACCCTTTCTCAAAATAAAATAAATAAATAGATAAATAGATAAAAGGACCCCAGTGACTCTGGGGGCTGAGGCAAGAGGATTGTGAGTTCAAAGCTAGCCTCAGCAAAAGCAAGGTGCTAAGCAACTCGATGAGACCCTGTCTCAAATTAAATATAAAATAGGGCTGGGAGTGTGGCTCAATGGCCTAATGGCCCTGATTTCAATCCCGGGTAAACACCCCCCACAAAAAGACTGGGGGTGTAGCTCAGTGACAAAGTGTCCCTGAGTTCAATCCTCAGCACCAAAACAATAACAACAAAAAGATGAATAATAACAAGTCTGGTTAAGAATGTGGCAAAACTGGAATGTCTGTACATTTCTCATGGGAATATAAAAAGGTACGGTTGCTTTGGCAAACAGTTTGGCACCTCCTCAAAAAAGTTAAACACAGAGTTACTAACAACCAGCAATTCCACTCCTAGGTATATATATATATACCCAAGAGAATTAAAGATGCATGTCACTCAAAAACTTGAACATTCAGACCATCATTATTCATAATAAGCAAAAAGTTGAAACAAGTGATAAATGGATAAACAAAATGTGATACTGCCAGACAGCAGAATACTCAGCTATAAAAAGAAAGAAGGTACAGTTGTCCTTCCATTTCTGTGAGGGATTGGTTGCAGTCTCCACCCCTGCCAAATATCAAAATCCAAAGATTTTCAAGTCCCTTATATAAAATGGCTTAGTATTTGCATATAACCTATGCACATCCTCCTATAAACTTTAAATAATCTCTAGGTTACTTATAATACTTAATACAATACCTTCATTTGCATGAATTCAGAATAGGACTTGTATGTGGCAAACTCAAGTTTTGTTTTTTGGAATTTGTGGGAGTGTTTATTATTTCTAAATATTTTGACCCTTGATTGGATGACGCCATGAAGGTAGAACCCATGGATATAATAGGCCAATTGTTAATGTGGATTAATCTTTTTTTCTTTTTAATGTGGTACTGGGTATTGAACCCAGGGTCTTGCATATGCTAGACAAGTGCTATGCCACTGAGCTACACTTAGAGCCTGTTTTCTTTAATTTTATTTTGAGATAGGGTCTTGCTGAGTGGTCCAGGCTGCCCTCTGACTTGTGATTCTTCTGCCTCAGCTTTCTGAGATTATAAGTATGTACCTCTGTGTCCAGCTAGATGAATCTCATAAATACTATGTTAAGTGAAAGAAGCCAGCCACATAGGCCATACATTTAATGATTCCATTTACATAATCCATAGATTCAAGAGGTATAATACAGTGGTTGCAGTGGTAAATGCCTATAATTCCAGCAACTTGGGAGGCTGAGGCAGAAGGATCACAATTTCAAGGCCAGCTTCAGCAAATTTAGTGAGGCCTTAAGCAACTTAGTCTGAGACCCTGTCTCAAAATAAAAAATAAGAAGGGATGGGGATGTGGCTCAGTGGTAAAGTACCCTTGGGTCAATTCCCACTAAGGGGGCGGAGGGAATCTGTCTTATTTTTTCTTCCATAGATTCAAAAGGAAAAAGGAATAAATAAGGAAGAAATGCTGAAAGAGCGCTAAATTGAAAGGCAGCAGTGTTGGGCTGGGGATGTGGCTCAAGCGGTAGCGCGCTCGCCTGGCATGCGAGCCAGCATGGATCCTCAGCACCATATACAAACAAAGATGTTGTGTCCGCTGAAAACTAAAAAAAAATAAATAAATATTAAAAAATTCTCTCTATTTAAAAAAAAAAAGAAAAAGAAAAAAAGAAAGAAAGGCAGCAGTGCTGACATTTAATTCAAGTTCTGCTACCAAGTGACTAAATGGTAGCCTTCCTCATAGAGAGAGAATTTATTTAGTTCCACAGGTTAGTTCCATATCCTCTCTGATCCACAGCTATAGGTTATTGTAATTATTCCCAACTGGTCAAGTTGACAATAACCTCTTATCTTTCTAATCCAACTACCATAAAAGCCAGAATTATAGTCCTAAAAAAGTTCTATCTATAGTTTACATAATTGTTCTTATAAATCAGTAAGAAAAGCAAAGGTGATTAATTCAGTAGAAAAATGAGAAAAAGAAATGAACAAGCGATACACAAAATATATACAAATAACCAATACATATACATTTAATATAATATTCAGGGCTGGAGCTGTGGCTCATGTAGAGCCCTTGTCTAGCATGTGTGAGGCATTGGGTTCAGTCCTCAGCACTCATAAAAATAAATAAGATAAAGGAATTGTGTCCTTCTATAACTAAGAAAAAGAATTTTTAAAAAATCGGCTGCACTAATAATTAGCAAGGTACAAATTAAAACAGCATAACATCCCTTCCAATAAATAAGCATAACTGTAAAGAATGATAAATACCCAGTTTTGATAAGGACGTGGAGAAACAGAAACTTCTGTTACAATCTTTGTGTATGTGCATGTGGTTCTGGGGATTGAACTCAGGGAGGCTCTACCACTGAATTATATACCCACTAGTTATTTTTATTTTTATATTGAGACAGGGTTTCACTACATTACCCAGGTTGCCCTTGAACTTGAGATCTTCTTGCCTCATCTCCTGAGTTGCTGGGACAACCAGTGTGTGCCACCTAGTTTGGTTTGGCTATTAAAATCTTATTTACCTTTTGCCTTTAAGATGCAATCCAAACTCCCATATAGGATTGAAAGCCTTTCACAATATGGCCTTGGCTTATCTTTCCTTTCTCTACTTACCCTGAGTGCTTTACCATACGTCAAAAAGAAAAAGCCTGGACCCATCATGTATATTAGAAATACGCTAATCTCACTGCCTAAAATAGTCCTATTTCCCTTAGTCTCTTCAATACAAACACAGTATTTCTTTTCATGACATAACTCAAATTACCCTTTCATGATGTCCCTGAATTTATTTGTTCCTCTCATTTGTATTATCATAGCAGTTGTTTAAAACTCAAGATCCTTAACACTCTTCCACTTTAATGCTTTTAGATAATTGTCTTCCTAAATTACTGAGAGGGAGGTCCTTGAGACTAGTCTTATTTATTTTGTTAGCCCTGAACACATAGTTGGGGCCCCATAAAAACTGAATTGGTAACATTTTACCTAGAAATTAAAGCTAACAGCAAGGTTGTTTTATTTCTTTTTCTTTTTTATTTATTTATTTTTTAGTTATAGGTGGGCACAATATCTTTATTTTATTTTTATGTGGTGCTGAGGATCTAACCCAGTGCCTCACGCATGCTAGGCGAACGCTCTACCACTGAGCCACAACCCAGCCCCAAGGCTGTTTTATTTTTTAAAGTCTACAAAGACTAGTATTATTTTTCTCTGGTGTGGGGGATTGACCCAGTAGTATTGTAGCTTTGAACTACATCCTCAACCCTATTTATTTTATTTTGGGACATGGTCTCACTAAGTTGCCAAGGTTGACCTTGAACTTTCCATCCTTTTGCCAAGTAGCTGGGATTACAGGCATGTGCCACTGTGCCTGGCTAAGACCTCTATCTTTCTTTCACATTTTAATACATTTATTATGCAATGACATTATTTCTTACAAAAATGTGTAATTTTTTTTGTTTTAAGACCTCTATTTAATATTATCTTAAAATCATACTTTTCAACACATCATCATCCAAAAACCCAAACATAAAAACATGATTACTAATCACTTATAAGATAAAAAAAAGCCAAGCACTGTTTTTACCAATACAATGGCCTCTGTAGGTTAATTTTAAGTAAAAATAAGGTCAGTGTAGAGGCACATTTTTGTAATCCCAACTACACAGGAGGCTGAGGCAGAAGGATCCCAAGTTTGAAGCAGCCTCTGCATTGTAGCAAGACCATGTCAACATAAAAATAAAAAGGATTAGGGATGTAGCTCAGTGGTAAGGCACCCTTGGATTCAATACCTAATATCGAAAAAAAATTTTTTTTCATTTAAAATAAAAAGAATATAAAATAATGCTATTAGACAAAAGCAGCTGTACACAAGGCAGTTGACTCCATGTTAACAGACTGAAATCATTTAGGGAAAGATTATTTATCCCACGAAAACTGGTAAATACTAAAAATAAACCTGTCCTTTCCACCAACCCAATTAAACATTTACCAGCATACCACTGGACAAAATTGTTATTTATTCTAATAGAGGACAGCACTGCAACTAGATCATCAGCAAATAGTAATAGTTCAAGTCTTCTTTCTTTAGAAACTTCTTTAAGAAGCTTTCCTAATTTAAACTTCATAGTACATTAAGTTTCCCTATTTTACAAATCCTAAATCACTTGTTTCTAGGTAAAATAGTTTTACTTCTAGTTGCCTAATTCATTTAATAAACATTTACTGAATGTCTATATAATATGTAGCACTGCCCACATTGATGATTTTTCATTCACCCATTTTCTTTTTTCCTTTACTATCAGAGCTTCTTGCAAGCAGGAGTAAGTTTGCAATGAATACATTATAACGAAGTAGCAGACATTATAATTGACTCCCAACATCCACTTCATCAGGGATTATCAGTCTAAGAAAATCACTAAAAGCCTGTTCTTATTGGTGACTAGTTTTGGTCCTTTGCTGGGCACAGTGATACACCCTTGTGATCCCAGTTGATTCAGAAGAGTGAGCCAGGAGGACTGCCAATTCAAGGCTAACCAAAGTGAGATCCTGTCTCAAAAATAAAAAGAGCTGAGGATGTGGATAAGTGGTTAAGTGCCCTGGGTTCAATTGCTGGTACCAAACAAACAACAAAAAGAGTGTCTTGTGATTTAGTTATGGTCAATGGGAAATAAAAGTCAATGAGAATAAAAGCCCATTGGGAGCTTCTGTGAAAGGATTTCTAACCCCTGTTACCTTCATGTGGTACTTGGATGAAAAGCTTAGAAAAACTGTTGTCACTGCATTATCCAGAACAAACAAAACAAGAAACCTACCTCTGAAACTTCCTGCTACATGAGCAATAAAGTTACTAAGCCATCTTAAAACAAGCTTTCTGTTACTTGCAGCCCAAAGCACAAAAATAGATTAATCTGAGAAATGGATATATGTACTGAACATGGATTCTCAACACAATATAATTACCTGTTTAGGAGTAGCTGAAGCTAGATGTGGTGATGTATGCCTATAATCTTCATTTCTTGGAAGGCTAAGGCAGGAGGATCTAAAGTTCATGGCCAGCCTCAGCTACTTAATGAGACCGTGTCTCATAATAAAAATCAAAAGGGCTAGGGACATAGTTCAGTGGTAAAATCCCCAGTGTCAAAAAAGAAAGAAGAAAAAGAAAAAAAAAAAATAATAACTGAAGCTAGATGCAATAACACATACCTGTAACACCAGCTACTTGGGAGTTGGAAGCAGAAGGATCACAAGAAGTTCAAGGCCAGTCTGGGCAACTTAAGGAGACTGTCTCAAGACTTAAAAAAAAAAAAAAGTGTGGGGGTGGGGGTGTTGGGAGGAATGTAGCTCAGTGGTAAAGTGGTTGCACCAATTTGGAAGATAATGATTTACTTTTTCTTCTTCCGTATATTATACTTGTATTTTTTCTATCTCTATAAAATCTACAGTTTATATGAGCTGGGATCGTGGCTCAGCAGTAGAGTGCTCACCTAGCACTAGGTTCGATCCTCAGCACCACATAAAAATAAATAAAATAAAGGTATTGTGTCCAACTACAACCCAAAAATAAATATTTAAAAAAAATATAGAGATACTGATATGTACTGAACATAAATCTGATGAAGGATGAACTGACATAGTTAACTGAGAAGCACATGACTAGAGAAGCTCTATCAGAATTTGTAAAATATCTAAGCTAAAAATCACTTTTAATGTTTAAAGAGCTGTGTATAGTGGTACACACCTGTAATCTGAGTGAACGTGGGAGACTGAGGCAGCAAGAGGATGGCAAGTTTAAGGCCAGACCATGCTCTAATGAGACCCTGTTTCAAAATAAAAATAAGGTTGGGGATGTAGCTCAGTGGCAAAGCATCTCCAGTACTGGAGTGTGGAGTGGGGGAGAGAGAAGAAAGTCAACTAAACAAGAAGTAGGCATTAAATAAATGGCAGTTATTAATGACAAACACTACTTCTGTATCAGCAAGTTCCAATACATATGAAGTAGATAAATTTGAACAAAAACCAAGGGTTTTAGTTTTTCAAGATAGCTATTCCTAAGTAGTTTTTATTTCTACTAATTTCTCAAATATATCAAGTAATTCTTTTTAAATTTATATGTTCTCAGTTGGGTAAAACCCATCTTGGCTGGAATGTAGATTCAGCTCCAAATCTTGGCAAAGTTCAAGTAGCTCTGTCTTTAAGTTATTTTTTAATTTTAATTTTTGGTAAATATAGTCCTATACATACTATATGGCCCAGGATCCTATTAATTTACACAATTAACAACACACAAGAACCCTGAATAAAAATGGGATTCAGAATCAAGAAAAAGTAAAGCCGGGCATGGTGATACATGCCTGTAATCCCAGTGACTTGGGAGGCTGATGCAGGAGGATCACAAGTTTAGAGGCCGCCTTAAGCAACTTAGTGAGGCCCTAAGCAACTTAGTGAGACCCTGTCTGGGGTGGGGGGAGGAGGGGGGCTTAGGGATGTGGCTGTGGTTAAGAACCTCTAGGTTTAATCCCTGGTATCACAAAATAAATAAAATAAAATAAAAATAAATCTACCTTCCTGAGAAAACAAAAGTTCCCTAGCAGTGTCCAAAAGATTTACTTGCAGTGCATGCCTGTAATTCCGGTGATTCAGGAGACTGAGGAAGGAGAACTGCAAGTTCGAGGGAACTTGGGCAATTTAGCAAGACCCTGTCTCAAAATAAAAAAATAGAAAGTGATGGGGATATAGCTCATTGGTAGATAATGCTTGGTTTCAATCTCTAGTACCATTAAAAAGAAGGAAAGAAAAGAAAGAAGAAACAAAGAAAGGTGGACAGATACTCATGCTATTATTGCCTATAGGCAACCTCTACATCTCTTATTCACTCTCCACACTCCAACCTATAGAGGTCAATGTTCAAATCACTGGTGTTCAAAGGAGAATCTTTCCTTTTTTTCTCTTAATGAGAAATGTGTAAGTAGAGGATATTCTACCCTTTCCCTTAGTTCCCTAAGGTCTTATTACTCACCATTGCCTGATGAGATACTCAAAACGAATCCAGATTCTTAAACAGAATAGTTTTAGGAATAAATAGGAAAAAAGAATAACAAATTTAAACTGAGGTCTGGAGAAATAAGATTATGATCATAAATCTACTTAAAGGTATCTAAAACATTAATAAGCATTTGAAGGATTAATGTAGACTGTATAACATGTGCCCTTGATTATTCTTTTTTCTTTTTGGTACTGGGGATTGAATCCAAGGGTGCTTCACCACTGAACTACATTACCAGTCCTATTTAACTTTTATTTTGGGATGGGGTCTCACTAAGTTGTTTAGAGCCTCACTAAATTGCCGAGGCTGGCTTTTAACTCAAGATCCTCCTACTTTAGCCTTCAAAGTGAGTGGGATTACATGTGTGCACCACTGTACCCAGCTAGCTTCAATTAAAAAAAAAAAAAAAAATATATATATATATACATATACATATTTTAGTTGTAGTTGACACAATACCTTTATTTTATTTATTTATTTTTTATGTGGTGCTTAGGATCAAACCCAGGGCCTCTACTGCTGAGCCACAACCCCAGCCCCTAGCCTCAACTTTGATAAGAATTGTATTTAACTGCAACAACAAATTTGATTACTAATACTATTAAAAACTAAAACAAACAAACAAACAAACAACAACAACAAAATCAAGGGAAATAAAACAATTACTTAAAAATAATTATCCTGACCTGGGCATGGTAGCACACACCCATAATCCCTGCAACTTGGGAGGCTGAGGCAGGAGGATTGATCATAAATTCAAAGGAAGATTCAGCAATTTAGAGAGGCCCTAAGCAACTTAGTAAGACTCCACCTCAAAACAAAAAATAAAAAGGATTGGGGTATGTGCCACTGCATCTGGCTGGCCTCAACTTCAATAAGAACTATATTTAACTGCAACAGCAAATCTGGTTCAGTGGTTAAGCATCCCTAGGTTCAATCACTGGTATCAAAATAATAAAAAATAAAAAATACTTATTCTATCCTGTTAAGCAAGGAACATGCCTAATGTTTAAAATGCCTAAATCTTATTTTCTAATATTTATTTCTAAATTTAAAAAAAACCAGAGCTCCTTGGAGAAATGGCTAATTCTTAGACTAGGTCTGATACCAGGAGAGTTTAGCATCTTACAGTGCTAATAAAATAAGGAAGTCTTCAAACAATAACAACAACAAAAACACACATTTATGGTAAGAACACTTCAAAGGAGCAAGAAAAAGGAAACTTAGTCTATACTAGTTATGGACTTTAGTTAACAGCAATATACCAGTAACATTTTATTGATTGTAAAACACATATTATACCACCAATAGAGAATATTAGTAATAGGAAAAACAAGGTATGGTGTATATGGAAACTCTATATATTATGTTCTCAGATTTTCTGTAACTCTAAAAAACAGTCTATTAAAAAGAAAAAAAATAGTAAGGATCCCTCTCCCCAAGTCAGAATGGGATTTGATCAAGTTAGGGTGAATGAGGACATTTAATAAATTTGAGTTCACAAAGAAAAAAGCCACATATTCTCTTACCTTAGGAAAAATTTGGAACCTATCAAATATAACATATATCAGGCATATAACTAACAGTTGTCTAACCACAAATGGTTGTGGTTAGATCAGCTGTCTAACCACAAAGTCACTTGAGTCTCATAGTAACTATATATCTTTGCATATCAGAATCAAGCATCTGAACATCTGGTCTTGCCAAAACCATGAATGATCTGACAAGAGAATTGTGGGGGAGATAGCTTCAAGTAAAAAATTATAATTTCTTTTTCTTTTTGTACTGGGAATTGATCCCAGAGGTGTTTGGCCACTGAGCTACATCCCTAGTCCTTTTAATATTTTATTAAAAGGGTCTTGTTATAATTCTTCTGCCTCAGCTTCTAGAGTCTCTAGGATTACAGCTGTCCCTGAACAGGGCTTCAGATTATAACTTCACTAGATCAGAGCTTTCCTTGAACGTAAAAACTAATAATAACCTTAGGAACCTATCATACCCTAAAAGAAAATTACTTACCAGAAAAATCAAATCAATAATTGAGTCTTAGCTAAATGCAAGGAGTTATCCCTAGGTCAGAATTATTCAAAGTGTAGGTCTTCATACTAGCAGCATCAGCACTTCCTGAGTACTTAAGTGCTGTAATCCAGCCCTCTTAAACATATCTAGATTGTTTTCCAGAAACTCCTAGATTTGGTTTTGAGTCTAGCACTTTCAGGTTGCCTTTTCCTTCATGTTCTTTCCTAGCACTTTCTATATCACCAACAAAAGCAATTCAACAGGATTCATTTTTATATACTGTGCTACCAAATATAAGCCTCATTAATGAACAACACAAGGGACTAGGGCTTGGCTTGGTAAAATGATTAGCGTGTCAGGAGAAATTCAACTCTGCAAGCTGCTGCTTTTAGAAAAATTCATTAAACTGCAGCCACAAGTCCCTTTCTTTGCTTGAAAATCAGATGTTCACCCATCCCTAGCAGTAAGATGAAGACCTTAGAGAGAGGGCCCTGACAGCAAACCACAGAGGCTGCAGACACATCTTGTTTTAATTGCATCAGCAACTGCTAAGCAATTAATGAGAGGGAGAAAGAGGGAGCATCAGGGCAAAGAGAAAAGGAACTTGTGCAACCATGTGGAAATACTTCATCCTCACCCCAATGAGAGCAGGTTATTTATGGTAGCTGCACAACACATCAAATCCTTGCATCTGAACTCCCAGGCCACTTCCCAGGCAGCAATAAAGCTACAAAGTCTAGATTTCCTCTTGCTTACAGTTTTATATCTCCCATATTCTTCCCTGAAGACACCAACAAAGGTGAGGGAGGGAAAAAGGCAACAGATCAAGTGGGTGATTTAGTTATTAAGTTCCTTGAGCAGATTCTACGTTTTGCACAATACTGGAATATGAGGATCACTAAATACTAAGAGCAATGATTCATCAGAAGCATGTACAAAATAGGCTAAGGGCATGGTGGGATGGAACTCCATCAATAAATCCCTTTTTCTAATTTTTTCTTTTTTTTGGGCAATTTTTATCTTACTGCTTTTCTCTTCTGTTTGAAAAAGGCAGTAAGATAAAAATTGCCAAACAAACAAACAAACAAAAAACAAAAACAAAAAAACAACTCAAAACAAACAAACAAAAAACCTGAAAAAGTGAATTCTCAAGTGCCCCCAAGACCCCCAAAAATCAGCTTGAAAAAGAAAGAAAAGCAATGGTAATTTAATGCCAAGATTCCAGCTGTCATCTCCTTAGTGAATAGGAAACCTTAACTTATACCAGTGAAGGTTTATGGTTTTGGGGGGATGAAGGGTGAGGGTAAGAGTTGATGAGAATCAGAGAATTGTGATTATTTCATAGAAGAAGATACTAAGCAGAATAATATTCAGGTTCTCTCAGTTTCTTCCTTACTCATCATTCACTTCAATCACAAGAACCAGAGGCCCTAGGTTTTTTATAATAATGTGGTTTAAAAAGGATCATTTTATGTATAGTTCATCCTCAAGTCCGTAGCTCAATTCTTGAAAGAATGCGGTAAGTTGATATATGCAGGCAAAATGAAATACGAAATAGACAAAGATGAAGTAGGTAAGAGGTGCCCAAAAGTATACACCAATTTGGTCTATGACATACTCTAATGCAGAATTATCTGCACCACTTATTAAAAATATGGACAATGATTCAATGAGAAGTATTCCATGGAACTTCCCACTAGAGTGTAGCTATTTAGGGAGAGAAAAACTGAATTCCTTGGAAGTCCCTACCAGATCTGGTTTCTGCTTATCTTTTTGTCTCAGAACCCCTCTTTCCTCTCTCTATTCTGCCATTCCACAAATACTTAGTGCTTGATAATATGCTGGCACTGTTCTAGGTACTATGGATGCACTCAGAGCTGCCATGAAATTGTTATTCAATTATTTTTGTAAAATTGTTTAGGAGGCAATAGGAGACTAAAAATCCAAGTCATGTTTTCCTACCTAAACAGCATGTCCTGATGTGGGGCCAAAACCTTTAGGAAAGACTTTTTGTTAATTTGCAGAAAGAAGTTCCATGGCTCCAAGAGATACTCTAGCTAATGAACAAAAACAGACAGAAATGCCTGTCCTCATGGAGTTTGTACTGTATTATAGGATAAAAATATATGAATACATTTCATTTATATAAACATATAAATGAAATAACTACATGGTATGGTATAAAATAAATTATATCAGATGCTTACAGTTAGGGAGAAAAACAAATCAGAAAACTTGAGTAGGTGTGTAATTTTATTTTATTTTATTTATTTTTTAAATATTTATTTTTTGGAAGTAGTTGGACACTATACCTTTAATTTATTTATTTTTATGTGGTGCTGATGATAGAACCCAGGGCCTCACATGTGCTAGAGGAGCACTCCACCACTGAGCCACAACCCCATCCCAGGTGTGTAATTTTAAACAGAGTATTCATGGAAGGCTTCACATAGGTGGTGATATTTCTATGTTTATTTATTTATTTTTTAAAGAGCGAGTGAGAGAGGGAGAGAGACAGAGAGAATTTTTTTAATATTTATTTTTTTAGTTATCGGCAGACACAACATCTTTGTTTTGTATGTGGTGCTGAGGATCAAACCCGGGCAGCACGCATGCCAGGCGAGTGTGCTACCGCTTAAGCCACATCCCCAGCCCTATATATTTCTATGTTTAAAACTACATTTACAGGGCTGGGGTTGTAGCTCAGTGGTAGAGTGCTTGCCTCACATGCATGAGGCACTGGGTTGGATTCTCAGCAACACATGAAAATAAATAAACAAAATAAAGATATTTGTCCAGTTACAATTAAAAAAAATTAAAGACAAAACTATGTTAAAAAATAATTTTCTCTTCAGGCCTTTGTACTTGCTGTACTCTCTGCCTAGAACTCCTCCTCCAACCCTGTCTAATTTTTATATCACTGTTTTTTTTTTTTAAATCTTTCAGGTCCAGCCTAATTTCATTTTCTCAAAGGGTTATTCCCAGCACCTCTTAGTAAAATAGCTACCAATATCCCTAGATATTCTTAACCAAATGAAAGAATCACATATAACTAAAAATGTTCTATTATTTCCTGGCTTAACCAATTGAAATGAATAATAACAGTGGCTAATTTTAAAGATTGCTGTGAAGATTTATTACAAAAACCTTTCAATAATGTAACAGTAAAATGATAATATTATCATTTTATGGTGAGAGCTACTTATATAGCATTATTCTATGTGTTCTACATTAACACATTTAATTTACTCATTGAATACATTCAAATTGCTTAGTACTATAATTAACACAGTAAATAAATGTTTGCTGCCATTCTCATTACTATAACTGGTGGCAGCATTATCTATTCTGAGGTACCAGCACTCTGATGAACGTTCTGTTCCACTGAAGTATCTATGCCTAAAAGTTCCTTATTTTCCCCTCTTCCATTAACACTCTAAAGAAGAAATTTATGATTAACCTTAGTACTCTGTGTAAAGTATCTCTCATTCTTCACATCAGCATGTACTTTAAAAAAAGATATGACTGTCTATATGGATCATGTGTGTTAAAGGTCCACTAAAGGGCAAGTAATTCAATAAAGCAGTGCAAAACTGGTAGTAAAAATCCCTAGATTAAGAGAACATGAAAAATGTCACAGAACATTGAGATTCTCCACATTAATTCCTCTTTTATACATTAAAAAGAATTATGTATAAAGAAGAAAAAAGAAAGACTGTTACACAGATTTAAAACAATTCCTATTAAAATCCCAATAACATTCTTCATAGAACTCAAAAAAGCAATCATGAAATTCATTTGGAAAAATAAGAGACCCAGAATAGCCAAAGCAATCCTTAGCAAGAAAAAAAGCAGGAAGCATCACAATATCAGACCTTAAACTACACTACAGAGCAATAATAACAAAAATGGCTTGGTATCGGCACCAAAATAGACATGTAGACCGATGGTACAGTATAGAAGACACAGAGACCAACACACATAAATATAGTTATCTCATACTAGACAAAGGCACCAAAAAAATACATTGGAGAAAGGATAGCCTCTTCAACAAATGGTGCTGGGAAAACTGGAAATCCATATGTATGAAAATGAAATTAAGGGGCTGGGGCTCAGAAGTAGTGCACTTGTATGACATGTGTGAGGCACTGGGTTCAATTCTAAGCACCACATATAAATAAATAAAGGTCTATCAACAACTAAAAAATATATATATATATATATATATATATATATATATATATATATATATATTTAAAACAAATGAAATTAAATCTCTAACTCTCACCATGCACAAAACTCAACTCAAAGACCTAGGATTTAGACCAGAGACCCTACATCCATTAGAAGAAAAAGTAGGCTCAAATCTTCATCATGTCAGATTAGGCCCTGACTTCCTTAACAAGACTCCTAAAGCACAAGAAATACAATCAAGAATGAATGAATGGGATGGACTCAAACTACAAAGCTTCTTCTCAGCTAAAGAAACAATTAATGAGGTGAACAGAGAGTCTACACTCTGGGAGCAAAATTTTTGCCACATGCAATCAGATAGAGCACGAATCTCCAGGATATATAAAGAACTCAAAAAACTTAATACCAAAAGCAAACAACCCAATCAATAAATGGGCTAAGGAACTGAACATTTCTCAGAAGAAGATATACAAATATATGAAAAAATGTTCAACATCTTTAGTATTTAGAGAACTGCAAATCAAAACTACTCTTAAGATCTCATCTTGGGCTGGGGTTGTGGATCAGTGGTAGAATGCTTGCCTAGCACGTGTGAGGCATTGGGCTCGATCCTCAGCACCACAGATAGACAGACAGACAGATAGATAAATAAATAAATAAGGAAAGAAAGAAAGGTATTCTGTCCATCTACAACTAAAAAAAAAAAAAAAAAAAAAAAGATTTCATCTCACTCCTGTCAGAATGGCAATCATCAAGAATACAGGAAACAATAAGTGTTGGAGAGGATGTCGGGGGGAAAGGTACATTAATATTGCTGGTGGGACTGCAAATTGTACAACCACTTTGGAAAGCAGTGTGGAGATTCCTCAGAAAACTTGGAATAGAACCACCATTTGACCTAGCTATCCGACTCCTCCATCTATAACCAAAGGATTTAAAATCAGCATACTATATTGATATAGCCACATCAATGTTTGTTTGTTTATTTATGTATGTATGTATTTATTAATTATAGATGGACACAACACAATGCCTTTATTTTTATGTGGTGCTGAGGATCGAACACGGGTTCCGCCCGTGCCAGGCGAGTGCTCTACTGCTGAGCCACAATCCCAGCCCCACATCAAAGTTTTTAGTAGCTGAATTCACAATAGCTAAACTGTGGAATCAAGCTAGATGCCCATCAACAGATGAATGGATAAAGAAACTGAGGTATATATACATAATGGAATATTATTCAACATTAAAGAAGAATAAAATTATGGCATTTGCAGGTAAATAGATGGAGTTGGAGAATATTATACTAAGCAAAGTAAGCCAATCTCCAAAAAACTAAAGGCCGAACGTTTTCTCTGATAGTGGATGCTAATTTATGATGGGGGTGGGCATGGGAAGAATGGAGGAACCTTGGATTAGGTAAAGGGGAGAGTGGGGAGGGGTTATGAGGTAGGAAAGATGGTGGAATGAGATGGACGACATTACCCTAGGTAGACGTATAATTGCACGTGTACAACTAGAGAACTGAAATGCTGCACTCCATTTGTGTACCATGAATTGAAATGCATCCTGCTGTCATATATGACTAAGTAGGACAAACAAAAAATAAATAAATTTAAAAAAAAATAAGACCTGGGGGAAAAAAAGATTAAATACAGAACAACACATCAGTTTAGGATTAGCAATATGATTTCATTCCTAACTATAGCAAGATCACTGCTGTAGTTTGAATATGCTCCCCAAATTTCATTTGTAAGAAATTTGGTCCCAAATACAGCAGAGGTGGAACCTTTGGGAAGTTCTTTTGGGTCAAGAGAGCTTTCCCTTCATGAGCAGATTAATTATGTATGGATTAATAGATTGATGAGCTATTATGGGAGTAGTTTTATTATAAAATAGAGTTCTCTGAGGCAAGTTATTTTCTGTTTCACCATATAATGCCCTACACTGCTTCAAGATTCTGCAGAGCTCTACCAGCAGGCAGGCCTTTACCAGATCTAGCCTACTGACATTGGACCTACTAGTCTCCAGAACTGTGAGCTGATTTTATAAAAAATAAATTAATTCTTTATGAATTACCCAATCTGTGGCATAAATAAAGCAATAGAGAACAGACTAAGACAATGGGTTTACTAATAGTTTTAAATAAGAGGGAAGAGAAGGGAAAGAACAGTTTGAATTATTAATTATTAAGGCTTAATATTCATGATTTATAATGAATAAGTACAATAATTAATGTATGAGTAGATGTCTTTTTATGGAAGCTATTTAATCATAAAAACTACTTGGTCCGGTGCTTGGCACATAACAAGTTCTCAAAATTTGTTGAATTAATATACAAAACTGAATGAACGAACTAATTTGATGTGTTTGTGTGTGTATGTGTGTTGTGTGTGTTTTTTGGTATTAGGGATTGAATCCAGGGACATATAACCACTAAGCCACATCCTCAGCCCTTTTATTTTTTGAGACAGGGTCTCACTAAGTTGCTTAAGGCCTTGCTAAGTTACCGAGGCTGGACTTGAACTTGTAATCTTCTTGCCTCAGCCTCTCAAGTTGTTGGGATTACAGGTGTGCACCACTGTACCTGGCTTGATGTGCATTTTTTCCCCCCAGTAGATCATTCTGACAAAAGAGAACTTTGTCAGCATGTAAATGAACCTCTTGGAGTTTGGCCCTATAAAAAATAAACAGTCCAGATATACCATATTAAAAAATGCTAACTAATCTAGAAGGTAAATGCTACAGTTTGAGTATGGCTTGTCCCCACCAACACAAAGCTTAATTCCTCAATGTAGTAGTGCTATGAGATGGGAGTTATGTGGATCATGGGGGCAAAAACCTCTTGAGTAGATTAATGCCATTTCACAAAAGCGAATGAGTTCTCATTCTCAAAGAATTAGATTAGTTACTGAGAGAATGGGTTATTATCTGGCTTTTCCCAGGTGTAGCCAGCCTGATCTTAGACTTCCAGCTTTCACCTAAATAAATGTCTTTCCTTGTATAAATTACCCAGTCCCAGGCATTCTGTTATAGCAACAGAAAATGGACTAAGATAGTTTATGACTATGGCTACTAAAACAAATTATCACAAACTTAGTAGCTTAAAACAATAAATTAATTCTCATAGGATGGAGGCCAAAAATCCAAAATCAGTTTCAATGGACTGAAATCAAGGGTCAAGAAGGCTCTCTGGAGGCTCTAGAAGAGCCTTGATTCTTCTAGTTTCTGGTGCCTACCAGCATTCTTTGGCTTGTGGCCTCATCATTCCATTCTTCAAAGCCAGGATCTTTCAACCTCTTTCTGCTCTATCTTCATATCACCTTCTCTTCTGTTTGTATTCATACATCCCTCTCCATTCCTCTGGGGAGGGGATCCATGTAAATGCATTTCGAGCATAGCTGAATACTTGAGGATAAACTTTGTTTCAAGATCCTTAACTTAATCACATTTGTGAAGACAGTTTTATAATACAAGGTAGTATTCACAGGCTTCAGAAATTAGGACAGGGGGATATCTGTTGGGAGTCCATTTCTTTACGCTACCAAGGCTGAATATAGAAAATGAAAAGGGAGTGGTAACTAATATCTAAAGGAGTTCTTAGCCAGCTGTGCAAGAGGCTAAGGCAGGAAGATCACAAGTTTTAGGACAGCCTCAGCAATTCAAGGAAACCCTGTCTCAAAAACAATAACAAAAGAGCTGGGCATGTAGCACAGTGGTAGAATATGTGCCCAGCATGCATGAGACCCTGGGCTCAGTCTCACCATGCATCCTCCCAAAAAAGTTCATAAAGTAAGTTTTGAAGAAATATGATTTGCCTGAAAAGAAGGGAAAAAATGATTGAGACAAGTGAATGAGAGATAGAAAGAATGGCATATAGTAGAGTTAAAAAAGGGTAGATCTAGGCCAGGTGGAATGGCACACGCACATGCTTATAATTCCAGGTATCTGAGAGGTTGAGGAGAAGAATGCAAATTCAAGGACAGCCTGAGCCAACTAAATGAGACTCTGTCTCAAAATGCAAAATAAAAAAGGGCTAGGGGTGTACTTCAGTGGTAGAGCACCCTTGGATTCCATCTCCAGTGTGTGTATGTGTGTGGTGGGGGGAGAAGAATAAATATAGAGCAGTTTTGTAAATTATCAACAAAGTACCTATACCTTATCCTAATAAAGGAACATGCACATCATGCATATACTCTACCACTGAGCTACAACTCCAGCCCTTTTTTTATTGTTTCATTTTGAGAAAGGGTCTCCCTAGCAGTAGGAAAAGGTGGAGGAGAATATTTTTTTTTTTTAATATTTATTTATTTTAGTTTTAGGTGGACACAATATCTTCATTTTATTTATTTTTTAATGGTGCTGAGGATCGAACCCAGTGCCTCATGCATACTAGGCAAGCGCTCTACCACTGAGCCACAACCACAGCCCTGGAGGAGAATCTTTGATTGATAAGAATGTGGCTTTTGAACAAGGCTACCAGGAATTGTTTTCCTTATATTCATTGCTTTGAGATATAAATCTACACTGAACTATCTCAAAATGCCTTTCATAGAAAATTTAAATGTTAAATATTAGTACAGAAAAGTATATAAATGGGATGAAGTATGGTTTAAACTGCTGAATATTAAGTAAGATTACCTGGGTATTAATCCTGGCGACACAAATCACCAACAAGGGAAATATCTTAAATACCTGAAGCTCATGAACTTAGCAAGACCCTTGTTTCAAAATAAAAAGGGAGACTTGGGCTGTAGCTCAGTAGCAGAGTGCCTGCTTACTACTTGTATGCACCAAGTTTGATCCTTAGTACCACATAAACAAGTAAAATAAAGTCATGCTGTCCATTTATAACTACCAAAAAATTAAAATAAATAAATAAATAAAAGGGCTGGAGATGTGGCTCAGTGGTAGAGCATCCTGGTTTAATCTGCAGTGCAGCAAAAGAAAAAAAGAAAGAATAAGTGCCAAAACAAATATCAAACACAATAATACGATAGGACCATCTGGGAGGTTACTTTAGATTAAGTGGTTGGGGGAAGCCACATTGAGGAGACAAATTTAAACTGAAACCTAAACTTAGCAAAGTCCAGTTTGTGTTCCAGAGGTGAGGGAAGAAGTGGAACAACAAACTAGTGAAAAAATTCCTAGGATACAAACAAGCTTTGTATGTCTGAGGAATAAAATGAAAGCTAGTGTGGATGGAGCAAAAAGTAATATGAGTGATAAAGATAATACCTGAAAGATAAGTCAGGTCATGTTAAAGCCGCAGAGAGGTTTAGGACTTAAAACTTACACTCAGCAAAGCTAGAATTTAACTCAACAAAAGCCTGACTTTCAAGTTCACAGTCTTTTTAGAACACCACAGTTAATATATCTTATTCATCATTATAGAACCTGGCTCAATGTTTTGGTTTTTTTTTTTCTTAAAGAGAGAGAGAGGAGAGAGAGAGAGAATTTTTTAATATTTATTTTTCAGTTTTCAGCAGACACAACATCTTTATTTTACTTTTATGTGGTGCTGAGGATCGAACCCAGCGCCCCGCGCATGCCAGGTGAGCACATTACTGCTTGAGCCACATTCCCAGCCCCAATGGCTAAATGTTTTAAATGTTGTAGATGTTCAGTAACTATTTTGTTCAGTATACATTTTTGAAAGAAAAGGAAAAAAGTCTTAAACATCTCAGTATACCAATATTGATTCCTGTTCTGATCAGAAAAATGTCAACTGTCTATGAAAACATGTACTCTCACTGAAGATTATTACTATCTCAATCTTGGTTGTACATAGGAATCATACGGAAAACTTTAAAATATATCGGGGTCCCTCTCCCCCAGAAATTCTGACTTACATGGTCTAGGATATAGGGGAACTGGGAGTTTTAAAAGCTCAAGTTTTTCTAATATGCAGCCCAAGTGGGGAACCACTTCATTAGAGGTCCCCAAGTTTAAAACCAGATCAACATTCAAACAATCTCATCAATTGTTTCTGGATTTCAAGTCTATGGCAAAATGACAAGGAAAAATAAAGCCTTGAGGAAGTAGGGCTATTAGAGTGAAGCACACTGAAATAAATGACTAAATAACACATCTTGTTATGTATGCTTGGATAACAAATATATATATATATAAGTAAAACCAACATGAAAAACTCTTACAATTATTGAATCTAAATGGTAGATGATCAGTTCAGTCCTCTTAATTTTTTGGTATGTTTAAAATTGTTCATAATTTTTGCTGGGAGGAGGTAAATATCTTCTACAACATAAGTAGTCCATCATGTTTGGGAAGTTGTCTTCTTGGTAATTTTTTATGATGGAATGTCAGATTCTTTGAAGGAGTGCCAGTCTACACTATCCCTAATGAAAAGAGTATATAATAAAAGCTTGCCTTAACAATATTTTAAGAAGGCAGGTGTTGTGGGGCATGCCTGTAATCCCAGCAGCTTTGGAGGCTGAGGCAGGAGTATTGCAAATTCAAAGCCAGTCTCAGCAACTTAGTGAGGCCCTAAGCAACTTAACAAGACCCTGTCTCAAAAAAAAAAAAAAAAAAAAAAAGGGCTGGGGGTGTGGCACAGTGATTGAAAACCCATGGGTTCAATCCCTGGTATGTATAAATAAATAAATAAATAAATAGTTTGAAAGAAGTTTATAAAAAATTCTCAACTCTATCCACTTCCTTGTTCCTTTTTAGCCTGTTAGTTCCTTATTATTGAATAATGGGTAAAACACATACACTCTTCAGAGTTTCTGGTGTTTCACTCTTTTTGGCAGTTAGATTTCCCAAAGCTTATCACCAAAGACTTCTGTGTGTTGCTAGCAGTTTAAGGCTGTCTGCCGTGAAATAGTCCTCACTTCTGAAAGACACTAAGAAATACCACCCATGACAGAAGATGATGATAGCCTCCTGCAGAACTGAGCTACATACTCTCTGGGTATAATACAATCTATCTCTACAGCAATCAAAAGCACTGAGCTGTAATTAGGGTTATTTAAGATAAAACTGGGGGGCCTGGGGTCATAGTTCAATGGTAGAGTGCTTGCCTAGTGCTTGCCTGGATTCAATTCTCGGCACCATATAAAAATAAACAAATAAAATTATATAATATATATCTGGGAAGTGGGAATACTGTCCCTACTAATTACTCTTTCTGCTAACAGATGATCACCTTCCAATTCTAAACCTTCTCCCATCTCTTAGATCTGTTGGCTTTACTCACATCTAATTTTAAACTGTGAATCAATTAAATAAATGACTTCAAATATGTTTGCCAAATCTGATTTTGGTAATGGTCCATTCTTCTCTCAATGTTTATAAACTTAAAGACAATATATTCATTTACTAAAATGCTTATGTAATTTGCTGGGAATTCTTGTCTAAGCAAATATGAAGGGTTGGGCTGGGGATGTTGTTCAATGGTAGAGCACTTGCCTAGCATGTGCAAGTCCCTGGGTAGCAAGTCCTAGGACCATTGGGGAAAAAAAAAAGGGTAAATATGGAACAGTTTCATAAATTATCAATAAAGTACTTAATTTAACCTATAAAGGAACATGTACATAATAAGGAAAACAAAATTAAGAATTTACGTCATTCTAGCCTTAAACTTAGGATCCTTCTGCCTCAGCTTCCCAAGTTGCTGGGGCTACAGGTGTGCACCACCACTAAAACCCCACTCTTATTTAATTAGCACTATTGGTTAAATTCGAGAAGTTTAATTATGTAGATTTACTCAGGCAAGAACTGCAAACGTCTATGGCTGTATCACAGGAGTTATTAGTAACATATGAGCCAATGTGGGGGTCACATTAGTGCTTCTATCACATTAAATGATATAGGCAGTCAAGCATGGTGGTAAAATGGTCATCTTTGAAATCACACAGACATAGGTGATAAATCAATTTTTGCTTCTTTCTAGTTGTGTGATCTTGGGGATATAGATGTTTCTAAATCAAAGTTTCTTCAAATATGAAATGAGAACAATTACTGCCTACTTGTCAAGGTTGTAAGATTATCAAGATAAATTATTGCCTGGTATGGCTCACTTTGAAGGTTATTCAAGTACATGAGAACTATTATTACTAATTACAATGACTGTAAGTGAACATTACATTCATTTGGAGGCATTTATTTATTTATTTATTGTGCCAGGGATTGAACTCTGGGGTACTCAACCACTGAGCCACATCCCAGCCCTATTTTGTATTTTATTTAGAGACAGGGTCTCACTGAGTTGTTTAGTACCTTGCTGTTGCTGAGGCTGGTTTGAACTCATGATTCTCCTGTCTTAGCCTCCTGAGCCACTAGGATTACAGGCATGCACCACCGCACCCAGGTGGAGGCCAATATTTATGTAGAGAAGGGGATCTCAATGTGTTGCCCAGGGTGCTCAATGGATAAAGGTCCATCAACAATAAAAAATAAAAAAAATAAAAAGGAGTAAGGAGTGTGCTAGGGCTGTTGCTCAGTGGCAGAGCAGTTGCCTAGCCTATAAAAATAAACAAACAAAACCAAGGCATCCTGTCCATCTAGAACGACCCCCCCCACAAACAAACAAATAAAGAAATATTTTAAAATAATGGAATGAGAAGTGGAATAAAAACACGAGTGCTGAGAGACTAGGCGAGGTGGAATATGCCTATGATTCCAGCGGCTCAGGAAGCTAAGGCAGAAGGATCCCAAGTTCAAAGCCAGCCTTAGCAATTTAGCGAGGCCCTAAGCAACCCTGCAAGACCCTGTCTCAAAATAAGAAATAAAAGGGCCAGGGATGTGGCTCAGTGGCTAAGGACACCTGTGTTTAATCCCTAGCAAGTGTCCCTTAGGACACTTGTGTTTAATCCCCCTCCCTCTGCAAAAAAAAAAAAAGAGTGCTGATAGAGGCATCAATTAAGTGATAGATTAGGTGAAGTGAGTGATAAAATTGGAAGCACAAATGATGAAACCATCAGCAAATTCTGATGAAAAGATAGAGGAGACTCAAGGAAGTGACAATGACAAGGAAAAGAAAGTGAGAAAAGGCAGATCTCCCAAAGTTGAATTTAGAAATGAAGAGGAGGGCTGGGGGTTCAGTGGTAGAGCACTTGCAAGAGGCCCTGGGTTCAACCCCTAGGACTGCAAAAAATAATAAAAATAAAAAAAAGCCAAGCTCAGTGGTGCATGCCTGTAATCCCAGCTGTTTGGGAGGTTAAGGCAGGAGGATCGCAAGTTCAAAGCCAGCCTCAGTAAAAGCAAGGCACTAAGCAACTCAGTGAGACCTTGTCTCTAAATAAAATACAAAATAAGGCTGGGGATGTAGCTCAGTGGTCAGGTGCCCCTGGGTTCAATCCCCCGTACCAAAAAAAGGGACACACACACACACACACAGAGAGAGAGAGAGAGAAAGAGAGAGAGAGAGAGAGAAAAAACAACAAAGTATATCCATACCACACACTGAGACTACCATAACTAGACACAAGTACAAACCCTTCCAAAACCATTTGGAGCAGCATCACATTATATAAGGGACAAAGCCAGGCCAAACCAAAACACTTCAACCCATACACCTCAGTCTTTGGCTATGACTTCAGTGTCTAGTATCAAATTATCTGGTGACCTTGTCGATTTTTTTGATGGTACCAGCCAATCAGTAGGAGGATCAGTTAATTTATCTGGGGGATTTGTTGATTTTGGCAGTTTCCCTTCCTGAGTAATAACAACAAGCAGACAGGTGACATTGGGATAGAAAATAAATCCCCCTTCTTTTATCAATAAATTAAAATAAATCTATTCGAAGAACCATAAATAAATAAATAAATATGAAACAATAAAAAGGGTGGACATCAGGACTCCAGCAATCAATGAAGAGATAAGCACTCACCCTCACAAGGATTAATTAGAGAATAAACACTGACAAGAAAACAAGACAATATCAGAAAGTAATGTGTATTAAAAAATAAAACAAAGTAATGGATTAGATAAAGGAGTCTGATAAAGGAGCTGATAGGCTGAATAAGTCAGGTACTAGGGAGGAGCAGAAAGTGTAAAGACTGAGGCAAGCAGGTAAAAGGTCTGAGTGGATGGTACCTGGGTGAGAAAAGTATTAAGATCAGTCAAACAGGCAGTCACAATCACATGTAAGATTTTTATAAACAAGATTTAGTGACACTGAGCCTATTCTCAACATCTGAAGATGCTATTTTCCTGTTAAAGTTCACAGGTCCATATCAAGCCAACATATCCCTCAAATTAAAAAAAAAAAAAGGTACGGTGGGTGGAAGTTTAGCACTTAAATTAAAATTCAATGGACTTCAGCATTCTCTGACCTGTTTTTCAGTTCCTTGTTCCCCCAGCTAATTTAAAAGCCCTGTCAGTTTTCCCTTCATAATCATCATCTGTTTATTCCTTTTGTCAAGCATCTTAAATTTTTTCCCATCTCTATTCTTTTTCTCTTCTTTTCCAAATACATGCTCATGTGTCTAAATGCACACAGATGGGCAAAAAATTTGAGACAACTCTTATCGGGGGAAAAAAGGGTTTTCTATGTTAGAATCTAAATAATGAGAATGAAAAAGTATTCCATTTTCAGAAATAGAAAATAAGGCGTTCCCTGAGTAAGGGCTAAACATGGACAAGAACTAAATTAACTCTATCTAGATGACAAACCTTTGATGTACTATAGAAAGCCAAAGGTTTTATTATATGCCATCTTTCTTATCAGATACTGAGATTCTTTGGGAGGCTATGTCACTTTTTAAAATCCCTCTAACAATGACAAGATACAGAAGATGATAAGATAAATGTCAGTGCTGGGAATACTTTCCACAAGATTTTTTTTTTTTTTTAAACATGGGTGTTACTTTTTTCTGCAAAACTAGCTTGAACTCCCAGACTTTGCCTTCTGAGTAGCTGGGACTATAGGTGGGTACTACCATACCCAGTTTACACCAAAGCTTTTCTAATGCTCAATTCTAAGGCCCATTCTCAGGTTCTCACTTAGCCACCAATGGTCCCCCTTTTGGTACAAAATCACTTCCTTCTTGTTTGCTCCCACGGCCACATTTAATCTTTGAAGCTTGCCTCCACCTCCATTCCTGGCTGACTAACCAAGAAAATCATCTTTTGCTCCACTTTCAACTTTTAATGTCTGGATATTGACTCCTCTTCAAACTAAGGGATCTTTTCCTTCTAATCACAAGCACTTTCTTTCTTTCTTTTTTTTTTTTTTGTGGTTGTACAGCTTACCTTTATTTATTTACTTACTTTTATGTGGTGCTGAGGACTGAACCCAATGCCTCATGCATGCTAGGCAAGTGCTCTGCTGCTGAGCTACAGACCCAGCTCCACAAGCACTTTCTTGACCTAAAATTAAAATTTTACATTTCTGAGGTCTCATGTTAAAATGGTTCATAATATAGTCTGGCCTGGGAGTCACCTCTACTCTTTGAGCATTTCTTTATATTCCAGCCAAAGTTAAAAGTGATATATCAACTGTAGGTGGGGGGGGGGGAAGTCAAGGTGGGGAGGACAACCAAAACCAAAACAAACAACAACAATAACAATAAACTCCACCTACACAAAACAATCTACAAAATAAAACTCTTCAAAATAAACTTTAATAGTTTAGTTCAGGGCTGGGGTTGTAGCTCAGCGGTAGAGCACTTGCCTAGCACGTGTGAGGCATTGGGTTTGATTCTCAGCACCATATAAAAAATAAATAATAAATAAAGTTATTGCATCCAACTACAACTAAAAATATATATTTTTTTAAATTTAGTCCATGGGGCTGGGGTTGTGGCTCAGAAGCAGAGTGCTTGCCTACTGTGTGTGAGGTACTGAGTTCAATTCATATCACCACATATAAAAAAACAAACTAGGGTCCATTGACAACTAAAAAATATTTTTAAAAAACAGTTTCGTAATTTCCCCATTTGGTTTTCTATTCAAATTGTATGAGTGTGCTACACAAATATTTATTGAATAGTTACTATGTGACAGATAGTCAATTAGGCAATACTTATATAATTCAGCGAGGGAAGTACAGCAATCTATGGGTATAGAAAGACGTTTTTAACTCAACTGTGGGTCACAAAAGACTTCTCAGAATGATATTTATATGGTGCTTATTAAGTGACAAGAATTTGACTTTTCTTTTTATTGGGGGTGGGAGGAGGTTACTGAGGATTGAACCAAGGAATTTTACCATGGAGCGATATCCTCAACCCTTTTATTTTTTATTTTTCAATTTTTGGCAATAGGGATTGAACCCAAGGGTGCTTAACTATATTGAGCCACATTCCCAGCCCGTTTTATATTTTATTTTGAGACAGGGTCTCATACATAGCTTAGGGCCTTGCTAAATTGCTGAGGCTGTTTTGAACTCACAATCCTCCTGCCTCAACCTTCAGAGTTGTTGGGATTATAGCCAAGAACCACAGAGTCCAGCACAAGAACCGTTTTAAGAGTATTCCATATCTACCAATTAAATCTCCCAACTACCTCATTAAACAGGAACTATTATTATCATCAAATTGTAAAACTGAGGGAATTGAGAGATTAGGCAAATTGCTGAAGTCATACAACTAAGAAGGGGTAAAACTGGGATTGGAACACAGGCACTCTAGAGGCTCTCTACATCCAAGTAAGAAAGTTCAGTATGGTGGGCTCTGGAGAGAGGGTAAGAATGAAATTTAAGAGAAACCAGATTAAGTTGGGAATCTTTATTACACTAGATTTGAGCAGTCAATATCAAACTAAAAAAAAAAGATCAAACTCAAGAATCAATCACATGTGAATTACAGCAATTAGTCTATGAAATGATTTCCTGTTCTTCCTCTGAGATAATCTTTCTATATACTACTAACAGAATTCTACATCTAAAAGATAATTGCATAATATCACTATCATTGTCAAAAAGTCTTAGCTCTTGCTGAGTATGAGATTCATGCCAAATTATAAAGCTTCACAAAGTGGGCTCCATCTCTTTTTAACCTTTGCTTCCACCAATCCCGCACCACAAATTTCTATTCTAGATAGAATTACATTTTGCCCTTGAAACAAACACTCACAGCTAAATAAAAATTTGGAAGAAATACTTCAATTTCCATATCATACATCAACCTTCAAACAATATACCACACGTCTACAGTTTTACAACTTTGAATAAATATGTAGAAGGGAGTAGAAGAGTGAATTTGTACAAACAGAACCAGTTCTTTAATATGTACCTGATATTCCTTAAAATGACTGCCTGTACATGCCATATCTTCAAATTAATGAATTGTGGTTACTTCCAAGACCTAGAATCTCAATTTTATTAAGTATGCCAGTAATAAGAACTAAATTTAGTACTAAATTGTTTATTTCTAAATGAGCCTAGATTTGGGGTATAATTATCTTGTTTCAACTTTAAAAAGCAGGGTATTAAAAACACAAAATTCTCAAGTAGTGGTAGATAACTGTAAATACATAATAAATCTAGTCACTATGGGGGGGGACCCTCAACAAACCAAGGAAATATTATAAATATAGGAGGGAGCTATAACTGAAAGGTGAATATGTATTGACAGCTGGTCAACATAAGGTCATGTAGTTATATACAGACTAAATACACTGGCATTATGGCATACCAGTGAAAAAAGTTTAAGTATTAATGACAAGGAAAGAAGGACAAATATTTCTGTTAAAATCCAAAAGAATTTACAAAATAAATATAAATTAGGGGCTGGGGGTTGTAACTAGTAGTAGAGGCACTGGGTAGAAGGAAGGAATTATAAATTGGTACAAAATTTGAAAAATTATTTATAACAGTTATTTTTATTTTTACAAATCTACTAAAGATAGAAACTAAATGCAAACTAAGATGTACTTATAAAGATGTGCATTGTAATATATCTAAGAATGTACCTTAGAAGGCTGGGCATATAGCTCAGTTGTAGAATACTTGCTGAGTCCCTAGGTTTGATCCCTAACAGTGGAAAAAAGCTATCTTAGATACAAATGAAGTTTAGGGTTGGGGATGTGGCTCAAGCGGTAGCGCGCTTGCCTGGCATGCGTGCGGCCCGGGTTTGATCCTCAGCACGACATACAAAGATGTTGTGTCCGCCGAAAACTAAAAAATAAATATTAAAAAAAAAATTCTCTCTCTTAAAAAAAATTAAAATAAAATAAAAAAATAAATGAAGTTCATAATAAAAATAAATGAAATACAAACTGGGCATGGTGGTACACACCTGTAATCCCAGAGACTAGAGAAGCAGAGGCAGAAGGATCACAAGTTCCAGGCCAGCCTGGGCAACTTGGCAAGATCCTGTCTTAAAATAAAAAATAAAAAGGGCTGTAAGTAAAAAGGTGAAAAGCAACTTTAAAGTTTAACATTAAAAATTAAGGAAATGATAGGATACTCTGACTCCGAAATATTTAGCAATAACTAAAAATGTTTGTAAAGAATTTTTAATGAATAAAAAAGAAAGGTAAGTCAAAAAAACAAAACAAAAAAAAAACCAGGAGGAGTTCAATGGTTCAAAACAACACACATATAATGAGGGAATGTATCTAATGTTAAAAACTGGTAAATGCCCTGGGTTTGGTAACACATGCCTATAATCCCAGCAACCTAAAGAGGGAGGAGGATTATAAATTGAAGGCCAGTCTCAGCAACTTCGTGAAACTTTTCTCAAAATATACATAAATAAATAAATAGACAGAGAGCTACTGCTACATGTTAGGTTGTGGGTAATTTTTGTTCTCTATACTTCATTTATATTCCACGTTTTCTACATGAGCACAAATCAGTTTAGTAACAAATACATAAACATTTTTAGGGTTCCATTATGCAGAGAATTAGATACACAGAGTTCTGAGTAAAACTATTTATTATTATTAATTATATTACATCAAACTTTAAAAGCAAAAAACTGGGTGCTGTGGTACCCACCTGTAGTTTAGCTTCTCAGGAGGTTGAGGCAGGAGGCTCATCTGAGCACACCAGCTCAAGGACAGCTTGAACAACACAGTCCTGGCTCAAAACAAAAAACAAACAAAACCCTAACCAAACCAAAATAACAACAACAAACACTACTGTCACCACCAACCCCCCTCCCCCAAACCACCAACAACAACAACAGAAAACCTCACCAAAAACTGTCTTCATACCAAAATCATTTATGGCCTATAGGTGGCAGTAAAGCTGAAGTGAGAGAAAGTTATTACTTGTTTTCCAAACCATATACATACACTTCCCCCAATGAAAACATTTTTCATGGAAGAAAAAGTATGTAGAAGAGACAAAATTAAAGCAGACAAACAAATACTTGATCCTGAATCAGGATTTGCATCAGAAGACTGAACATGTTAAGTAAAGATTTGAAAGCAAAAACAAAAAACCTAAGTAAACCCTAGATGAAAACTATGTTTGAGTTAAAACACACTGTAAAAAAAAAAAAAAAAGATAGATTAGATACTGAAGAAGAAAGATTGTTGAAATTGAAAACACAGCAATAGAAACTATGTAAAATAAAGCTTATACAAAAGAAGGATTAAAAAAAAAAGAACAGAAGAACTTCAACTGGAATAATAAGCATGTAACTCAAGTCTCTAAGGTGGAAAAGAAAAAGTATTTGAACAAAAGTTGACATTTTTCCAAAGTTGATGAGAACTATAAAATCACATTAACAAGAATCTCAACAAATCCCTGGCAAAAGCAGCATAAAGAAAAAACATACAACTTTTAATTTATTTTTAATTTTTTTTTTTGTAGCAAGGACTGAACCCAGGGGTGCTTAAACACTGAGCCACATTCCCAACCCATTTTATGTTTTATTTTGAGACTGGATCTTGCTAAATTAAATTGTTTACAGCCTCACTAAGTTGCTGGGGCTAGCTTTGAACTTGCAATCCTCCTGTCTCAGCCTCTGGAGTTGCTGGGATTTTAGGTATGCACCACCAGGTCCAGCAAAAATTTTAAGTGACTAAGTCTACTTAAATTTAAAAAGCAGATTCCTTATGTATAGAGGAACAAATTTAAGAGTGACCATAGATTTGTCCAAAACAATGTAAACCTTGAAGAGAAACTACCAAACTATCAGAAATTAAAATCTTGCAGAAAATTGAAGAGGGAATACTTCTTGGCATATTCTATAGTACTTGAATCAAAAACATTACATGAAAACTTTAGATTTATATCCTTTACAAGTATACATGAAAAAATTATTTTAAAATTAGCAAATTAAATCTAGGCATATATAAAAAGTTCAATACATCATGATCAAGTGAGGTTTACCCTAGGATCACAATATGATTAGGTATCTGAAATATTTCAATCAATATAATTCACCATAATAACAGACTAAAATTTTTTAAAGTATAAATTTATCTTGATAGATGCAGAAAGAACGTTTGGCAAATCTAACATTCAGTCCGATAAAACACTCAGCAAAGCAGGAGTAGAAAAGGACTTTCTCAATCTGATAAAGGGTGACTATAAAAATCCTATATCTAACATATTTAAAGGTGGAAATAAAAGGCTTTTCCCCTGATGAAAGAATGCCTACTCATGGGCTGGGGATGTGGCTCAAGCGATAGCGCGCTCGCCTGGCATGCGTGCGGCCCAGGTTCGATCCTCAGCACCACATACAAACAAAGATGTTGTGTCCGCCAAAAACTGAAAAATAAATATTAAAAAATTCTCTAAGAAAAAAAAAAAAAAAAGAATGCCTACTCTCATCACTTACTGTTGAGTGACCACTGTTAACAGACATCCTGTTTAGATCAATAAAAGCAAAAACAAACAAACAAAGCAAAGCATCCAAAATAGAAAGACAGGAAGAACTAAATCACTCTCCTTGAGAATTACATGGTTTTCCAGCTAACAAATTCATTCATGTGTGTAAGAGTGTGTGTGTGTGTGTGTGCTGTGTTCCTAAGGATTGAACCCTGGGTGCTCTTACCACTGAACCCTTTATATTTTTTATTTTGAGACAGGGTCTTGCTATGTTGCCCAGGCTAGCCTTGAACTTAAAATCCTCCTGCCTCAGGTTCCCTAGTTGCTGGGATTACAGGTATGCACCACTGCACCTAGCTTGTATGGAATCTTAAAGAAAAAGAACTGATATATGAGGTTTTAGCAAAGTTATAGGATAGAAGATCAATTTATAAAAATAAGTTTTATTTCTATTATAGATAAACAAATACTCAGAAACTAAATTTTAAAAATATCATTTATAGGTATATCTCAGTAATAAAAGTGCTTATCTACCATGTACAAGGCCCTGGGTTCAGTCCCCAGCAGCGCAAAACAAAAAAATATTCACAATAGCACCAAAACAGGAAATACTTAGGAACAAATCTGGCAAAAATATGCAAAATGTGTACTTTGAAAAAAAAAAAAACTGCTAAGAGAAATCAAAGAAGTCCTAAAATAAAAGAGATAAACTGCTCATAGATTGGAAGACCATCTTATTAAGATGACAATTCTCCACAAATTTATTGAAAGATTCAATGCAACAGACTTTTGGGGGAGGGGAGGGCAGCGGGATACCAGGGATTGAACTCAGTGGTACTTGACGACTGAGCCACATCCCCAGCCCTATTTTGTATTTTAGAGACAGGGTCTCACTGAGTTGCTAGTGCCTTGCTTTTGCTGAGGCTTTGAACTTGCAATCATACTGTCTCAGCCTCCTGAGCCACTGGGATTTACAAACATGTGCCACCATGCCCGGCCAGGCTTCTTTTTTAGGACAAAGACAAGCTGATTTTTAAAATTTATAAGAAAATCACAGCATCTAGAACAGCCAAACAACTTTATTGTTTTTTTAAATACTTATTTCTTAGTTGTAGTTGGACACAATACCTTTATTTTATTTATGTGGGGCTGAGGTTCGAACCCAGGGCCTTGAACACGCTAGGTGAGCGCTCTACCACTGAGCCACAACCCCAGCCCCCAACCAAACAACTTTAAAGAGACAAGCAAACTGAAGGATTTATACTTGGTTGACTTCAAAATCTACTGTAATACAATAGTAATCAAGACAGTGTAATTGGCTAAAGATAATACACTGAATCAAAATAGAATCTAAAATTATAGAATCATGCATCTATGATAAATGATCAATTAATTTTTTTCAAAAAAGCAGGGAAATGCAATGTGTTGGAGAAAAAGAATGGTCTTTTAAATAAACAGTGCTGGAACACTGAACAGCCATAAACAAAAAACACGAGCATTTCAATCCATACCTTGCATCAAACACAAAAACTAAAATTAATTCAAGTTGGATAACAACAGACCTAAATATAAAACCAACAACTATAAAACTTCCATGAGAAAACACAAGATAGTATATTTGTAAACTTCATTAGACATAGATTTTAGATAATAAATAAAAGATTTTTTCTTTTGAGGTACTAGGGATGGAATTCTAGGTCTCACATTACTTAGGCAAGCATGCTAGCACTGAGCTATATCCCTAGCCCTAAACAAAATACTTTTTAAAAGATATTTCATGAAAAAGATATACAGATGGCAAATAAATTCACGAAAAGACAACATCACTAGTAAAAAAAAATTAAAATCACTAAGAGATACAACTATACATCATTAAAATATATATAAAAGAAAGATCACAGCAATTGTTGGCAAATGGAATGCTCACATGCAGCTGGTAGGAATGTAATATAGTACATTTTGCAAATTTGTTGGGGACTTACTTTATTGTATACAATTTGTAAAATGGAATACTATTCATGAATAAAAATGAATGTTTTCTACAGATGTAATTTCAAATGATTAAAGAAGCTAGACAAAGAAAAAAATTTATTTATATAAAATTCTAGAAAATACAGGTTAATCTATAATGACAGAAAACAGACCTATAGGTTGCCTGGAGATGACAAGGAGCAGAGAGGGTTGGGAGGAACAGACTCCAAAAGAGCATGAGGACATTTTTAGGGGTGATGGAAATGCAGATCATCTTGATTTTGCTAAGTTCCACTGGTTTGTCAAAACATACCATATACTTAAGTATGTGCAACTGATTATATGTTAACTGTCTTGCAATAAAGCTATTAAAATGTTTGCTTAAATTAAATAAAAATGTTTCAAATCACAGAGCACAAACTGAAGTCATAATGTATTCCATACCAACCATTTACTTCTTTATCTCCTGTCCTCCACCTCAACTAATTTAGCTCTGAGTCACAGGAATTTATTGTTACCTGAACATGTTGCCACCCCCTCACCTCAGCACCTCTGTACTTTATGCTTTTAATCCCTCTAGGACATTATTCCTTTGGATTTCCTCATCTCACTTCCTTATCTCTTTGTATATTGTTCTTTATCAAATGACACCTTCTCTGATCTACAAATCCCTTACCTGCTTCTCTAGTTTATTTTCTGCAAAGCACTCATCACCATCTACTACGCTATATAGTTATTTTGCTTATTGTCCAAAGTGGCCAGGATCTTCCCTCCAGATCCTTCAAAAGTAGTTTCTTAATATCCCTAACTCATAGTTTGACCATCTGAACAATCTCTATGTCTGGCTGTATTTATATTTTCTTCTTGCTTTTCTGAATATCTCTTAATGTTTGAATGAAGTGGACATTATGTGTAAAAGAACAATACAGACTGAAATAAACAATATTTATACCTGGAATTGAGCAAATCTGTTTCTGCCAGGCCACAAGGGTGTGGGTTTTAAATTAATCTAGTGAGGAGGTGAACTAAGTGTGTTTTCTGTTGTTGCTTAGTTAGCTACAGTGCATCAAAGCCTTCAAATTCTTCCAGTACTGAAAGGAGACTGCCTTTACAGAGTTGGAAATTAATTTTTTGAAGCCCCCTACCCCCCTGAATTTTCACACCATCCTCAGTTTTCAGAGTCTTGCTCACTTGTGCCATAGAGCAGGTATCTCTCCGTGCTCATGCCCTTACCCCAGTGTCAGACTAGTATTGCTATTTACTTGGCACATGAAAACATGATTCTCTTGCTCCATTCAGTTCATGCCTTAGGCCCTGGGTGCCTGAAATTTAGGGATGGAGCTTTACTCCAGTGGCAGACAAACCTGTTTCCTACCCAGTACAAGATCTACATAGGTCAGGAAAGTTTCCTGCAACCTTTTTACTCTGCCCCTCACACTGCTCCTCTTTCTTCTCCATTGATCAACTGAACTCTGCCTAATCTGAGTTACACTAGGTGTTCATGGGGACAAAGAAATAAGAGCAAGAATTTTAAGCTTATTTAATAATGTGTTCCCAGCACCTAGTATAGTGTGGCAGCACATAGTAGGCACTTAACAAACGTGCTGAATTAATTCCACATTGCAGTAAGTACATACTTACACATAAAACTGAAAATATGCTTACTAAATATACTGAACTCTTTTTTCCACCAGTACTAGGGACTGAACCTAGAGACCCTCTACCACTTAGTCACCACTGAGTCCTTTTCACTTTTTTATTTTGAAACAATCTAAGTTGCTGAGGTTGGCCTTATGCTTGTCATCTTTTTGCCTCAGCCTCCAAAATTGCTGGGATTACAGGAGTACACCACCATGCCTAAAAGGATGAGTTTTTTTTGTTTTCCCCCTCGTCTTACTGGGGATTGAAGTCAGGGCATTATGTATGCAAGGCAAATATTCTCTACCACTGAATTATATCCCCAGCCCCCATCCAATAGTTTTATTGAATTTTAATATTATGTGATATTGCTTTAATATCTCTACTAGTTTTTAACATTAAACATTATATATTGAAACCTATATACCCTATTTTGTGTTGTTGTTCTCCTTATGCTCCCATCTCAAGAACCACTATCATGGATTCAGTTTATTATTGACAAGTATAAGTTTTAAGTATTTATTATATATTTAAATATACAGACATCATATATTGTTGTTTTTCATCTTTATATTTACTCAGCTTTTCTCATTTTTCAATAAAAATATTGTTAAAAATTCCCTACTCTAAAAACAGCAATCCAGGGGGCCAGGGAGTCATAGCACATGTTAAACATGTGTGAAGCCTTAGGTTCAATTCCTTATATCAAAAACAAATAAACAAAAAACCAAAACAACACAGACATACACAATGGCATACGCCCATAGTACCAGTTACTCATGAGGCAGTGGCCAGAAGACTGCTTGAGTCCAGGAGCTAGTAGGCTTAGTTGATAAAGTAAAATCTGACTCTTAAAACAAACAACCCTAACTATCCTCCTTTTTCTTCCCCCTTCTAAAGACTGAAATTTCTCAATGAGTAATTTATACTTGCTACTACCATTCTTACCTGCCACTTTTCCTAAATCCTTTGTGCTAACTCTTTTTTCTTCTTTTTTTGGGGTAATGCTAGGCATGGGACCCAGGACCTTGTACATGCTAAACAAATGCTCTACCACTGAGCTATATACCCTTAGCCCTTTTAAATTTTATTTTGAGACAGTTGCTAAATTGCCCAGGCTGGCTTTGACCTTATAATCCTCCTTGGATTACAAGCCTGTACCACCCCACTTCGTTTATGCTACTCAAATTGATGTACACTTGTAGGTAAAAGCAAAGGATTAGAAATTGAAAGAAACCACAGGATGAATGTTGAATCCCTCTCTTACACTGTAACAAAAATTAATACAAAATGGACCAAAGAAGTAAATGTAGGAACTAAAACTATAAAACTCACAGAAGAATACATCAGAAAAAATCAATAATTTCTTAGCTATAAAATAAAAAGTACAAATAACAGTGGCTTGGGAGGCTGAGACAGAAGGATCTTGAGTTCAAAACTAGTCTCAGCAAAAAAGCAAGGCACTAAACAATTCAGTGAGACCCTGTCTCTAAATAAAATACAAAATAGGGCTGGGGAATGTGGCTCAGTGGTTGAGTGCCCCTGAGTCCAATCCCTGGTACCAAAAACAACAACAAAAAAGAGTGAAAGGACAACCCACAGAATAGGAGAAAATATTTTCCAACTATACATCTATACATCTTGTAAGTAATTAATATCCCGATTATAGCCAGATGCGGTGGTGCAGAACTGTAACCACAGGAATTCAGGAGGCTGAGGCAGAAGGATCAAAAGTTTGAGGTCTGTCTCAGCAATGTAGTAAGACCCTACCTCAAAATAAACAATAAAAAGGACTGGAGATGTAGTCAGTGGTAAAGTGCCCTGATTTCAATTACCAGTAACAAAAAAAACAAGCAAACAAACAAAAACCAGATATAAAAGAACACATACAATTCAACAACTCAATTCAAAAATGAGCAAAAGACTTAACTGGTATTTTTATAAAGAAGATATAGTCAATAAGCACGTGAAAAGATGCATCACCAGCTATTAGAAAATGTAGTCAAGGGATGGGACTGTGGCTCAGAGGTAGAGTGCTCACCTAGCATGTGTAAGTCACTGGGTTCGATCCTCAGCATCACATAAAAATAAATAAATAAAAATAAAGGTATTGTGTAAATCTACAGCTAAAAGAAAGAAAGAAACAAAGGAAGAAAATGTGGGGCTGGGGATGTTGCTCAGTGTAAAGCACCCCTGAATTTAATCCCTAGTACCACATTAAAAAAAAAAAAAAGGGAAAAGAAAGAAAGAAAAAGAAAAAGAGGGGTTAGGGATATAGCTCAGTTGGTAGAGTGCTTGCCTTGCATGCACAAGGCCCTGGGTTCAAATCCCAGCACCACACACACAAACAAAGGAAAAAAAAAAATGTGATCCAAAACCACAATAAACACCACACTTCACACCCATTGGATGCAACATTACAAATGTTGGTGAGGGTGTGGAGAAATTGGAACCCTTTTGCATTGTTGGTAGGAATATAAAATGGCACAGCCACTATAGAAAACAGTAAAACAGTATGAAGTTCCTCAAAAAGTTAAACATAGAATTACCATGATCCAGCAATGTTACTTCTGGTTATATACTCAAAAGAACTGGAAGACTCAAATAGATGTTTGTTCACCTATGATTATAGAGGTATTATTCATAATAACCAAAAAATGGAAACAACCCAAGTATCTATCAACAGAAGAATGGATGAGCAAAATGTTGTATATTATATACGATGAAATCTTTAGCCTTAAAAAGGAAGGAAATTCTGATACATACTATAACATGGACCAAACTTGAAGGCATTAAATGAAATAAACCAGTTTATTTTAGCTTCTTTTAAACATATGATTGCACTTATGTAAGGTAACTAGCATAGTCAAATTCATAGAACAAGGAAGCAGAATGGTGGTTACCAGGGATTGGGAAAAGGAGGGAAAAGGGAGTTGTTATTTAATGGGTACAGAGTTTCAAGATGAAAATAGTTCTGTGGACTGACTACAAAATAATGTGAATATACTAAACACCACTGACCTGCACACTTAAAAATGGTTAATGAACTGCAGATGTAGCTCAGTGCTATAATACTTACCTATATGTGCAGGGAGAGGGTTTGATTCCCAGCACAAGACAAACAAAAAGGTAAATTTTATGTTATGTGAGTTTTACCACAATAAAAAGGAAAAGAAAATATTAGCTGGGCATGGTGGCATAGGACAATAATCCTAGCTAATGAGGCTGAGACATAAGAATCACAAGTTCGAGGCCAGCCTGGGCAACTCAGCTAGAACCTGTCTTCTCAAAATAATAAATAAAATAATTAAAAGGGATGAGGATGTAACTCAGAGGCAGAGTGCTTGCTAAGCATGTGCAAGATTCTGGATTCAATCCTTAGTAGTGCCAAAAAAAGGTGGGGGAGGGGGGCAACAACAACAAAAAGTATAGACTCTAGAACCAGACAACTTGGCTTCAAATTTTGGCTCTGCTATTTTCTAGTTATGTAAACCTTGGGCAAATTACCTAACTGCTCTGTGCCTCTATCTCCTCAGCTGTAGATGGGGATGATTTGGATAATTTCAATAGTTCCTATTAATCAACTTGTGAGTATAAAATTAGTATATATAGGTAAACTTTTTATAACAATGGTAGCATACAGTAAGTACTATTTTTAAGTGTTTGTTATTATGAGGTTCCATCTTAAAAAATATTTAATTGTCAACGGACCTTTATTTTGGTTATTTATATGCGGTGCTGAGAATCAAACCCAGTCCCTCATGCATGCTAGGCAAGTGCTCTACCATTGACGTCCAACCCCAGCCCTTAGGTTCCATTTGAACATATAATTTCATGTGGAATTCAGACTTATGGGTAAAACTGAATTTCTTCTATGTAAAGCTGAATAAAACAGTTCATGTCCTTGAATCTCAGGATGTTTGAGTGCATACTTTACATAAAGCTTTATATCTGCACACCTGTCATAGTTACAATACTACCCCAGTTCATAAACTGAGAACATATTTCCGTATCTTCTCATATTTGCAAGGATTTCATTCACAACCTTGAATATTTCATCTAGGAGATTATTTTGATAGATAAGCAGAACAAATAAATTCCTAAGATTTTTCTCTTCAAGCATTCTAACCAGCATTACAACACATTTACTAATCAATCTTTAATGAAAAGCAACTAATTTAATAGCCATTTGGTGTAACATTATTTCTGTGGTATCTGATGTTTTGTTCAAGTGTCCACAAGTAGAATCACTCAAAAGCAGCACCTTTTCTATTAAGTAGTCTATAAGTATATTAAAATTAGTATACTTCTACTATAATCCCACACTCCTTCTTTGGCTCATTCTTCTCCAGAGTCCATCTCAGTCTTAATAAAGATAGTACCTTCATGATTAATCTTTATTATGTATTTCCCCTACAATTGAATAGGGATTTGTTTTGTTTTTACTGTTTTATTCACTGCTGTAACCCAGGCACCAAACAGTACATAGTGCCTGGTACCAGCCTTGTGGGCACTCAACTAAACAGTTGTCCAATGAATAAATTAGTGAATGGCTTTACAAATGTCATTTGGTAGGTGAGGTAATATCATTTTCCTCCCAAGTAACCTGGTTTTAGGACAAGTTGCTGCTGCTGCTGCTGCTTCTACTTTTTTGTTTTTGTGTGTATGTGGTGCTGGGAAGAAAAAGCTTATTTTGAAAAGGGTCAGACCCAAATTTTATTATTCTCAAGAGTACAGGGTCTTCTGTCTAAATTTTCAAAAGCCCAGAGGGAAAGTCATCTTGCTTACCATCTGTCATACCAATTCTACATGACTATTATGCAACCATATTTATCTACTTCATATTAATGTCTTATGTTCCTATTATGTCATTCTAGCATTTATGCAAAGGCTCACAAAGATGAAGCTTTCAAATATCCAGAAAAATCAGGCTGGAGATGTAGCTCAGTGGCAGAACACTTGCCTGGGTTTAATTGCCAGTAATGGGGGAGATTGTGGTGGTGGTGGTGGGGGGACAGCCATACACAATCCACAAATATCCAGAAAAATCAAAAAAGCCCAAAATTCAAATAGTGCAGATCCTAGCCTCACCACCTAAAGTTAAATAAGCTAAGTGTAATATCAACACCATGACTGTCTATGTCTATAGAGAAAATCCTGGAAAATCTAAAAAATAAAATTCCAAACCAAGCTGGTCACAGTGGCGTGTACCTATAATCCCAGTGACTCAGGAGGCTGAGGCAGGAGGATTCCAAGTTCAAAGCCAGTCTCAGCAACTTAATAAGACCCTGTCTTAAAGGGCTGGGGATGTGGATCAGTGGTTAAGTGCCCTAGATCCAATCCCTGGTATAAAAACAAAACAAAACAAGACAAATCTACCTTTCCTTCAACAGGTAAACAGATAACAAAGGTGGTACGTCCACACAATGATACTTGACAATAAAAAGGAGCAAACTGCTTGGGGCTGGGGGCATATCTCATTGGTAGAATATGTGCCTAGCATGTATGAGGCCCTGGGTTCAATCACAAGCACCATTAAAAAAGAAAAGAAAGAACTTGCTAATATATGCAACAACTTGGGACAATTTTCAAGGACATTATACTGAATGGAAAAAGCTGGATACAAAAATGTACACTGGGTGACTCCTTTTATACATAATTTAGAACAGACAAAACTAATCTATGGTGCTAGCAATCAGATTAGTTGATTACAACAGAGGGGCTGATTGCAAACAGACACAAAAATATTCTTTGGGAATTAAAATATTCTATATCTTCAGCTGGGGATTGTAGCTCAGTTTATAGAGTGCTTATATAGAGTGAGCCTGTCCTAGATTTGATATCCAATACTGAAAAAAAGTTCTACATCTTGCTTTTGAGTGGTGGTGCAACAGGTACACCCTCTTGTCAAAAGTCTGGGGCTAAGGATGTAGTTCAGTGGCAGAGCACTTGCCTGGCATGCTGGAGACTCTGGATTCAATCCCCAATTAAAAAAAAATAATAATTAAGCTGTGTATTTACATTATTTGATTTTTCTTCCCTTTTATGGGTGATGGTGGTGGTGGTGGTGGTGGCAATGGTACTGGGGATTAAATTTAGAGATACTTTACCACAAAGACTGAACTACACCCCCATTCCTTTTAATTTTGAGACAAGGCCTTGCTAACTTGCCAAAGCTGGCCTTGACCTTTTGATCCTCCTACCTGAGCCTCCCAGATTGTTGGAATTTTAGGTGTGCACCATCGTGCCTGGCAAAAATCTCTGATTTTTATCATATGAATAATATTATACCATAATAAATGGATTTTTAAAAATCTTGTACACACACTCCCCCCCAAAGAATCTGTACATCCACATCCTACGATCATTATACCAACCCCTCTCCTACCTTTTATCAAGTAGATCTGACTGAAAAGAAAGGGTTGAAAGTATAGCCGAGAAACACAATGACTTCAAAAAATGGTTTTCTAGTTCTATTTAATCTTGCTTAGTAGACAATCTCTTTCACCTGCTAATCAGAATGGTGGAACCTACAGGTACACACCTTTCATAGTAGGGAGACTGCAGCTTTCTGCAATTATCCAATATTCATGGGCCATCTTGAAACATGTGACACAGCACCTTCAACTTTATAATGTGACAGCAAGAAGAGAGAACCAATTTGCAATCCAGACTGAAAACCAAATGCCTTTTAACAACCAAGGTACCTTCCATGTATTCTTATCTCATGGCTTTCATGATAACTGGAAAGAAGAAGGTTTATTTGCTGACAACTTAGAGGAGGATTTAAGAAGGGATTAGTCCTGATTTGCTGTTGAGAGAACTTTGAAAAGTCTGACCAGTGATCCTTGGCCTTGAAAATGAGGCTGTAGAAAAAACTCTTGTCTTTATCATGAGTTAAAAGGAATGCTACCCGAAGTTTTAATAAAAACAACAAAAACAGCTGGAAAACTAATCTTGGCATCATTTGGTTGATGTTGAGAGCCAAAAAAATTATCTTACTCACATTTACATGAATCTGGTTACCCAAAACTGGCAAATATATAAACCACATAAAATTATTTTACAACAGGTCCTAAAGGCCTTTTAAATTCACTGATTTGGGGTTGGGGAAATACTTAGTTGGTAGAGTGCTTGCTTAGCATGCACAAGGCTGGGTTTAATCCCCAGGACCAAAAAATAAATAAACAAATAAGTAAATAGATAAATAAATAAATTCACTGGTTTTGCTGGACTGTGGTTCTAAGGAATATTACTTAATATAAATTAACTGGGGAGGGGGAAGTGGAGGGTTAGGGAAGACATGGGAATGAGATTGATCACTGTGTTATGTGCACATATGAACATTGCGTATATGCATAATGAAATCCACTATTATGTGTACTTTTAATATACCAATCAAAATGGTATATATATATATTCTGCCCTTCCACCTTTAAATCATACTCTTGGCTATTCCTTTTCTCACAGAACATAGGCTTTGAAGAGAAGATGAGAATGGGGGAAGACAGGAGAGAAGGAACTCTTCCTAATGTACTATGAAGTATAGGAGATGGGTAGAGAGCTAGCATCATAAACCTTCTAGTAAAAAAACTCTTCATTTTATAGATAATTTTTTTAAAAAATTTAAACGTTCTGACTTTGGCATATAGTCAAATTTAATAACTCTGTGAAGAGCCAAATTTACTAGCAAACTTCATGATTAACTAGCCTATGAATTAAGGCAAAAACCTTAAACATTTTGATGAATTATTTTTCATTTTCCAAAAACTTAAAATGTCATGATGGTTTAAAAAGCTCACGCTGACAGTCAAAAATCTTTTAGTAAATAACTCAGAGATCTAATAGTAGATGCCAATACTATTAGGAGATCTCACAACTTGAGAGACTTCTAAGGAAAATCTAACCAATCTGAAAAAAAATTCTACCTTCTAATGCAACAAAAGGAAGAAATTAATTGGAACACTATCCAAGAGTATGCATTCTTTTTTTAATGTTTATTTTTCAGTTATAGGTGGACGCAACATTTTTATTTTATTTTTGTGTGGTGCTGAGGATCCGAACCCAGTGCCTCACGCATGGTAGGCGAGCGCTCTACCTCTGAGCCACAACCCCAGCCCAAGAGTGTGCATTCTTAATGAGGGCAATATGGGGGAGGGGGAGATCATATTAAAATGGTTTATGTTCAGCCAAAGGGACACAACACAGGAACATTTCCTCTTTTTACCGAAATTCTATTTTTTGAGCTCATTTTCTCTGTAAACCTGTTCCAAAGACTCTTGCCACTGATTTCCCCCTTTCTTTATATAATTTATAACCTGGTTATAAAGCCATCACATTTCTGTGTAATACAGTATTTCATGAATCCTTCTACTCTGATAAGATGATGCCTTTCTTCTTGTGTACTGGGGTTTCTACTCTGAAAATTCAAAAAGTATAACATTTGAGATTCATACTGTAACAGTGGTCCACCTTATGCTTTGACTATAACCCTTGCTGCTCTGCCACTGCAACTTATTTTTAAAATGCACATATTTCTTTCTCTTCCTTTATCCTGCTCCTCCCTAATCTCTCCAGTCCCTAATCTCAGGGGCAACAGGATTACCTTTCTTCCCCATTTTAGGCAGTATTTATCTTTGAGTATACACCCACCATAGGGACCAAGTAATCTAGACTTTGGGGATGGGACCAGAAGATCTCAGAAATGACCATCTCCCAAATTAACAAGTGAATTACAACTCCAACAGAGAACATGTGGAATATAGCCTTTGAATCACCTCTTTTTTTTTTTTTGGTACTGGAGAATGAATTCAGGGGCACTCAACCACTGAGCCACATCCCCAGCCCAATTTTGTATTTTAATTAAGAGACAGGGTCTCACTGACAGGTACTCACTGTGTTGCTTAGTACCTTGCTGTTGTTGAGGCTGGCTTTGAACTCTTTTTTTTTTTTTTTTAAATATTTATTTTTCAGTTTTAGGTGGACACAATATCTTTATTTTTTATTTATGTGGTGCTGAGGATTGAACCCAGTGCCTCACGCATGCCAGGCGAGCGTGCTACCACTGAGCCACAACCCCAGCCCCTGGCTTTGAACTCTTGATCCTTCTGCCTCAGCCTCCCCAGTCTCCCCAGGATTACAGGGTAGTGCCACCATGCCTGGCTGAATCACCTCTTTTAAAGGCCCCTATTCCTGCTGATGGGCAGAATCACAACCTTTAGGGACAGGAGTCCCCCGTGTTTAACTTTTGCTAGCAAAACAATAAATCTTTTTCTCAAAACTGTGTCCTCATTATTAAATTAGCCTCGGGGACAAGGACCAAGCTTTCAAATTTGATGACTCAAATAGGACCCAAGAGCAGCCTCCAATCCAGCTTTCTTGGGCAGGCCTGAATCTCTAAGGAACCCCATTTCTACACTGAGGATGCAAGATGCTGGTGAACTTGTTGAGAGCCAACTGCAGGAGAGTTAGGAGACAGTGAGTTTGCCTCAGGTCCAACCAGAGAAGCTATTCCTGTAAATAAAGGGAGGGACTGAGGGACTATCCCAGTAGCTGCTTAAGCTTCTTTCGCTTAAGCTTCTTTTGCTTCAGGGAACTCCTACCTTTTTCTGTGAACAGTACATATTGCTCCATTATGGTCCACTTTGAGAAAAAGGAAACTCAACACAGGAAAGTTGCAACAACTTTGCATGTAAAGACCCTTGATTCTACTCATTTGGTTCCTCTTTATGGGAACATCTAATCCCTCTTTCTAGGGACATCTGTGGCACCACTGGTGTAGGAGTCACAGTTAAGTGGGATTCAAGAACCTAGGGATATTTACTCCCTTGCGATCTGTTCTAGGTTTTCATCTGTTTGTTGGCCTTGAGCTTGGGAATTCCCTCTACTTGTCTGTTTTGTTTGTACTGTTACTGCTCTTTTTAAGACATGGCCAATACTGAACTGATCCCATAGGTAGTCTCTTGGGAAAGATCTTGGCTGGTCAATTTAAAGGTTCTTGTCTGTAGACCATGGTTTTGGGGCTTCTCTCTGGTTGTCTCTGTTTCTTTTTTGTACAATCTTGCAATTGGAGTTGGTCTTTCAGAAGTAAAGTAAGTTGAAGAAAGGGCCACCCATAAGTATAAGCCTGTCTAAGATAATGTTTTACTATAACAATCTGGGTTTTGAATAGCTTTTTGGATTATTGTACAATCCTGCAGTTGGAGTTGATCTGTCAAAGGTAAAGTAAATGAAAGAAATTTGTGCACGCAGGTTTGTCTGTTTTAAAGGTCTTGTCTGTCAGCCTTTTGGTGATCCTCTGTTGTCTATTTTTTTTGTATCTGTTACTGGCCCCTTAAGTCATGGGCCATACTATGTTGATCTTACTAGTAGTCTCTTGAGCAGAGATCTTGGCTGAATGGACCACCTATAGGTAGGTATAAGCCTATCTAAGAGAAAGATGATTTACTGTTACACAACCTGGCCTTTGAATGGTTTTTCTGGATTATTATACAATTCTGAAGTTGAAGTTGGTTTGTCAGGGGTAAAGTATATGAAAGAGATTCTGTATGTACAAGTATGATAAGGGGTCTGAACTGTCAGGAACTAAGCTGAAGGTACCAAAAGGCACTGCCTCTGGTGTGCAAGGATAGCAGAACACAAGAAGAAAGGGTTAAAAAAATGATTTCAATCTTTTAAACTCAGTGCTGTCAGTCGCAGTACTGTTTCTCAGCCTGGCCCCAGGTAACTGCAGATATCTCATTGTGGGTCAAGAATACCAGCCCTAAACTGGGTGAGGAAAAAAAAATCCCAGAAAAGCTGCCTGGGTTGTAGAAAAATGGCCAAAGAGAACCTGGCCTCTGCTCTGCCTTCCAGCCCCTTTTGCCCCTGCAGGATAGAGGCTGCTGGCTTTGTAAGTGGGAGTAGGTTTCAGCACTATTAGTTTACAACCTGGGGACAGGAACAGTCTCACCACTTAGGATCTGACAGAACATCCCCTTTGGCTGGGGAATATTCATCACTGAGGCAAAGCAATTCTTGCTGTAATAGTATCCCATCAAACTAAATGCCTGGGGAGACTGGTAAAACAAATAAATGTACCCAGAAAAGAAAAAGACAGAAAGAAACCAAGGCTAACCTGTGTTTTGTAGGCAGCCTCTGCAAAGGGATCTTCAAGGAAGCCTAAAGAAGATAGAGAGGGCCTCCTCCATTGCGTATCAGTATGACCAGCATGAGAAAAAAATCCCCAAAAGAGTTTGTGGGTACAAATGATAGTAGGAAACTCAAAAGTTGATGGCATTGTGATAATGATAAGGAAGATAGGTCAGGCTTAAAAATATCCAGTTTTTATATGTACTGGTTTGTACAGCCGTCTCCTGGGATGAAATTTGTTGTGTAAATTAAGTGCACAGATAACATTCATAAAGACTGTTTCAGAATATGACTTTAAGAAAGGGTCCACATGGGGCTGGGATTGTGGCTCAGCGGTAGAGCGCTCGCCTAGCAGGGATGGGACCTGGGTTCGGTCCTTAGCACCACATAAAAATAAAGGCATTATGTTGTGTCCATCTACACCTAAAAAAAAAAAAAATAAATAAATATTAAAAAAAGGGTCCAAAACTAGAAAAGATAAAAGAAAGTTATAGGTATGGAATAATTTTAGTATGGAAAATTAGAAAGTAAAAGAAATGTTTCTGGATGAGAAATATTTTGCCTGGTAAAGTAATATTATTGGGTAAATGTCCAAGATAAAAGAGGACAAAATTTAAGGATGTAATGTTGTGAATGTCTAAGTAAGTCTCAGAAGATTTGGGTAAGGTAAGTCTCAAAAAGTCTGTGTTTGTGATTAATTTGCTATAATTAGCACAGTCAAGTCAAAATTATTTAACTTTAATGTACTGATATGAAACAAAGTCTGAAACATTGATCTGCTCTTACCTATCAAGATAATTTTCTTGTATTTGTTAGATTTTATTATTTGGGAAAAATAACCATTAAAGGAATTAGGGTTTGTACCTGTTTTAAAGTCTTAAATGATTACCTTGTAATAGGATAAACAAACAACTGTTATTTAGGTTATAACAATATAGTTACACCATAAATATATGTGAGTAGGTGTATGTATGCATCTGAGAACTATACCTGTCTAAGCCTTGTCTAAATGTTATGTAAATGTTTATAAAAGTTTATGTAAGTTTCTGGCAAAATAATCAATAAGTGCTCTCTTTTATACATAGAAGGGCCACACTGTTGTAAGAAGACCTGTCTTAATGTTTGATTTGACTGAGTCAATTTCTGATTATTAACACCGTTTCCTAAATGTATAATAGATTTAAGGCTATTCTTTCATTTTTGTTAACCCATGCAGACGTGTGATTATTGTTACCATACAGTCTGGATTCTATATTTTGAAAGTTAAACTTAGTTAAATGTAGGGGCTGGGGTTGTTGCTCAGCAGAACGCTCGCCTAGCACGCACGAGGCTCTGGGTTCGATCGATCCTCAGCACCACATTAAAAAATAATACATAAAATAAAGGTATTGTGTCCAACAACAACTAAAAAATAAATAAATAAATATTTTTTAAAAACTTAGTTAGATGTAAAGCTTAGAAGCGCACTGTCAAGTTGGTGTTCTCTAAACTAAAATTATGTGCAAAAGTCTTGGGTTTGTAGAGAAATAACAAATTTGACTGATATTTATTCATGTATTTGATGTTTTATAGCTAGATAAAGTAACCTGTTGTCAATAAGTTATACATACAATCTGGTGTTACTCTTCACACTGGAATTGGAATTTAAATGTATTTTTGGAAGGTATTAAGGAGAGCCTGATCTGCTTAAATGTGACACTGTAAAATATGGCAGCATTCTGCCACTTTTAATGTCGTATTGTGTTATTTGTAAAGAACCCCACCTTAACTTGAGATAAGGCTTTGCCTCCCACCTTACTCCATATTAGAATGGCTCCAAAATAGGCTAGACTTCAGCTCATTTAAAGTTGAGTTCAAAAGATTGTAAGTAAAGCTGAAGGCTATAAAGGAAGGGTTCTTGTGTAAGAATGAGTGCCTAATAATAAGGATCACAAAAGACTCGAGAGTTGCAAATTTGTTCTGAATTAATTTGAGTCTGTTCTCAGACCTACAAAACTTCTAACCTCCTACATTGATAAACTTGTTTGTTTTTCATTGTTAAGATTATGAGTTACTATCCTCTTGGTTTTCAGACTGGCTGAAAATTGCTTTTGTGCTAATTGTTTATAAAAAAGTAATGCTTTTCTGTCCTGTTTATTGTTGGTTTAGCAATAATCCCTGCTCTACATATGCCCTATCCAGTCACATGCCATCTGCTGCTGTGGACCTCTGGACTGCTCTGATGTTGAATACTCTTAACTGTCCATTCTCTACCTGACAAGAGAACAAGGACTTTGGGTTACTTCCCTCACTTTCAGCAGGAAGCAGTTTGGAGATGTCTTTGCCCATTTTTCCATAGAAATGGAATGTAGAAATTGATAGTGCGGCAAATGTAACAGTGGTCCACCTTATGCTGTGAATAT